>NC_041214.2:118728893-118798551 GCF_002837175.3 Physeter macrocephalus | reverse complement strand
AGAGTGAAGTAAGTCAGAAAGAGAAAAACAAATACCATATGCTAACACATATATATGGAATCTAAGAAAAAAAAAAGGTCATGAAGAACCTAGGGGCAAGACAGGAATAAAGACACAGACCTACTAGAGAATGGACTTGAGGATATAGGGAGAGGGAAGGGTAAGCTGTGACAAAGTGAGAGAGTGGCATGGACATATACACACTACCAAGCATAAAATAGATAGCTAGTGGGAAGCAGCCGCATAGCACAGGGAGATCAGCTCGGTGCTTTGTGACCACCTACAGGGGTGGGATAGGGAGGTGGGAGGGAGGCAGACGGAAGAGGGAAGAGATATGGGAACATATGTATATGTATAACTGATTCACTTTGTTATAAAGGAGAAACTAACACACCATTGTAAAGCAATTATACTCCAATAAAGAGGTTTAAAAAAAAAGTACAATCATAATCTAATTACTTCATCCACGTTAAGCATTACCACCTGTTTATGTTCCCCAAAAATTCATATGTTGAAATCCTGACCCCCAAAGGTGATGATATTAGTAGGTGGGGCTTTTGAAGGGTGATTAGATCATGAGAGTGGAGCATCATGAATAAGATTAGTGCTCTTATAAAAGAGATCCCACAGAGCTCCTAGTCCATTCTGCCATGTGAGGATACAAGAAGAAGGCTACAACCTGGAAGAGATCCATTGTCTAACCATACTTGTACACTGATCTCAGACTTCCAGCCCCTAGAACTGTAAGAAATATATTTCTCTTGTTTATAAGCTAACCAGTCAGTACTATTTGATTATAGAGGCCAGAATGGACTAAGACAGAAAATGCTCCCAGCCCACCGTAATTCCTTACCTGGATTATTGCTATGGCCTTCTGAATATTCTTCTTGCTTTTGCCCTTACTCCTCTAGAGTCTATTGTCATGATCGTCAGTGTAATTCCTTTTAAAACATAAATCAGATCATATCACCCCTCTGTTAAAGTGCTTCTGTTAGATTTCTTTCTCACTCAGAATGAGAACAGAAGTTTTTACCAGGACCTACCAGGCTCTGTGTGGTTTGGCCCTGCTATCTCTCTGATCTCATCGTTTCATCTCCTTCTTCTTTCCTTCTCACTCACATAGGACCAAGTATATTAGCCTTCTTGTTCCCCAAACACCTCAAATATAATTGTACCTTAAGACCTCTGCACTTGCTGTTCCCTTTGCTTGGGATGTTCGCCATGATGTTCATTTAGCTAACTCCTGACTTCCCTCAGGTCTCTCTGCTCAAATGTCACTTTTTTGGAAAACTCTCCCTGAAAAACCATTAAGAACCCCTACTCTGATACTCCTATTCTAAACTTGGCCTTGAATTGGACAAGGATTCTTATGCAAGGTAGCCTTCCGATTCAGGAATTTGAGTCTGACGATAGTTAGTGGTCATAGACCTAAGGCAGGCAGGTAACCTGTGGTTGTTCTAGGTGACTCCAGCAGTGTGGAGGCTCAAATCAGTGACTGGGGTCCAAGGACACTGGTGCCACTTTAGCTGGACCCCCCAAAACACAACATGGCCAGAGCCTAGCCAAGGAGCATAGCCAAGTAGCTTATCGTTCAATTCAGTACTCTCATCATGATGCAGGAAATAAAATGTTAATCAGAATGCAACCAAGACATACAGATTGTAAAAACATTGTGGGAATTAAGTTAAGGCTGTGGATCTGAATAAGCCCATGAGTTCAGGGTTCAACCCTGGCATACAGGATGCTGGACTGACAATAGTATGACTAATTTCAAGCCTCGTAGAGCAAAGTATTTGAATCTACATACACACTGCCAATGTTGGTTAGGATTATCTGAGCCTGTCAAAGCAGTGTCTGTAAAGCAGAGGCCTAGGATAGTCCTGGACTCATTTAAAACCCTTATTTCTTTGAGCTAGATTGACATTTTGGGGAAGGGGAACATAATTTATAATGCCTAATATATGCAACAGGAATAATAAAATACATGAGGATTAAGGGCAGAGGCAGAATATTTAATTCTCCTAGAACTTCTATTTTGGTTATATTACTGCTAGGCACTTAGAAGTCATACCATAAATATGAGTTGAACTGAAGGCACTATATCTAGATTAATATCTATCTGAAAGCTTTTTAAAGCATATAAGCAAAGATATTAATCAAAAATGTAAAAACAACTAAAACAAGAAAGATATATTTGACTACTTACAAATGAAACTGCACCATGTCAAAAATAATCCCAAGTTCCAATAAAAATCAATGATAAACTGAAAAAATTCAATGCATATAACAAATAGCAGCAATATTAATCTTTTGTGAGAACATACAAATATTTAAGATGAAAACATATGCCCCAACAGAAAAATGTATAAAAGGCATTAAAAAGAAGTTCACAAAAGAATAAATATAGGGGCTTCCCTGGTGGCGCAGTGGTTGCGAGTCCTCCTGCCGATGCAGGGGACACGGGTTTGTGCCCCGGTCCAGGAAGATCCCACATGCCGTGGAGCAGCTGGGCCCGTGAGCCATGGAAAAAAAAAAAGAATAAATATAAATGACCCATGAATATATGAAAGGTTTCTAGCATCATTAGTAATCAAAAAATGAAAAGTAGAATAATATGAAAACTGTTTTTTTTTTTTTGCATCTAAAATGAATGGTGTCCAAGGTGACTAGAGTTAGATATAATTTTCACTCTCTGCCCCAGTGGTATAAATTGACACAATTTTCTAGAATTTCTTTTGACAAAATTTTCAAAAGATTTAAATATGTTTGTAATATTTGAATTAACAATTGTGCTTATAATAATTTAACCTAGAAAATAGAAGAGCCTTAAATTATGTATTTATAGTGGTAACATTGTTATTTTCAGTAGGGAAAATTTATAATAGAGAAATCCAAGAATTTTGGAAATTTTAAGTAAAATAAAATTTTTCTCTAATATATTCTGTATAGTCATTAAATAGCATACCTTTGAATAACAGCTAATAACAATGTATAATGCTAATAACTAATAATAATTTTGAAATTATACAGGCCATATTATAGAAAAAGGCAAAGTTATAAAACTATTTACAGTATATTAAATTTTTTGAAAAATAATTTAGACACATAGAAAACATAACACAAAAATAAACTAAATTGTGAATGGTGGTTCAACTTTTACATGGTATGGATATTGTGTGTTTTTGTCAAACTTTTCTCAATTTTGTATCTTCCTATAATGAACTTATACTGCTCTACCAAGAAAATATTTTATATAATAGAGGTTTGGAAAAATGAGGCTTACAGAACAGAGAAAAAAACAAATATCATGTGTCCTACCAAACATCTCCCATTGTCATGGACAGAAAAAAAAATCAGATGGGGATCAGCTGTCAATATGAGCCACATTGTTGATTCAAAGCCTAACTTAATTTTTTTAACAAAAAGATTACTCTGAAAAACCTCAAGACCCTTAAAATACTAGTTAGAAGTAAGCAGTACTGTTTTATTTTTGATATAGAAAACTTGAGGAATAGTAAAGAATTTGTTTAAAATTGAATTTATAACTCCATATTCTTAATTACCGATTCTGCTTTTTCTCAAATATCAGGCTTCATAGATTGGATAAAGGGTATGAATTAGATTTTGGTCAGTAAATTAAACATTTTTTCTATAAAATTATCATGCTCTGCATAATTGCTATTGGCCTTAAATCAACCACATGACCATTGACTTTATGCAGCAAATACAGAATCAATTCACTTAGTACAAGTTTAGGGGATTTGTATGCACAATCATCTTCTAAACAGAAACGTGAAGTTTGCATTATCCTCCCTCTGAGCACTGTCAAGTTCACTGCTTTCCTATTGAAAAAGAATGAGACAGCTCTAGTCCTTTATACTTAATTTGAACTTGCCCATGGTCTCTTATGCATAATTTGAATAAACATTCAAAGAGGTAAAATACAATGATTTTTAGGTTTTATATTATATGATATCATTAGTCCATAGATTTTATTGACCTTACATTTAATCAACCTAAATATCTTAATAAACTTGTTAAAAAATTCCCCAAAGAAATGACATGCAGTCCAGGAGTTTAAAAGCTAAAATAGACCAAGATGAACTAAACAACAGGAATAATGTCTTCATCATTTTTGTATTTTTACAATGTTGACAAAACATAAGGTGTTAAACATTGTGGAACTGATTTTACTTCATTGTGTATCTAATTTGCTTTAAATCTATATATAAAAATCCATACTATACAAAGAATACATTTCTTAAAGGAGATTCTTCTTGACAAAAGACTTCTTAATAAAATTGTATTAAATAACAATTACTTTAGCATAGTTACAAATATGAAAATTAAATATGATTCCACTTACAAAAGTATTTGTGTAAATTTTCTCAGTTGTGTGTGAAATTGAGTATATATATTGCACTATTCAAAGGTCTCTGTTACAAATTCATCCTTCTTTAAATGTGACCAAATTAATCTTGCTAAAGGATATCTGTAAATAATCACTTTACACCTTAAGTTCATTTACTGGTTTTCCATTACTTCTATATTCCTTACCAAGAACATCCTGGGGAATCCATCTTGTTCAACTATACATCTTCTAGCTAACATTTCCAATCTCCTTTTCCAAAACTTTTTTTTTTTTCATTTTTTCCTCCCACCAAAATAGGCTACTCATTTTACCTAGAACATGTCCCAAGTTCCCTTGCCTTTGTTGTTTTGCCTATGGTATTCCTTCTATTCTTATATCATAATTGCCCCCACTTCTGCTGCTGACATATTGCCCATCCTTCAAAAGTTCAAAAGTCTTTTCACATACTTTTAAACTTGATTTCATTTTTCTCACTATGAATTCCCTTGATTATCCTCTTATGTCATTTGCACATTCTGCAATTTACTTTGGTTACCTAGATGTTTGTACTAGGCCTCTCATTTTTCCATAATCGACAGAACTAGCAGAGTACTTTGCTCAATAAATATTTGTTGAATTGGCAGGCAAGGATACATTAAATGGATAGTGAAAGGGAAGGAATGACAGATATAAATATAGCATAAATATCCCTAAATGAAATAGAGAGGAACACTCAGCTGGGCTACAGAGAACGTGGTCACTATGTAAGCTAGGAAAATCACATACAATTTTGGATATGTTTGTAACTTACTTCACAAGTGTATGTTCTATTGGACAGGGATCATGTTTTATCCATCTTTGATTTATTTTCTAACATAACCCAATCACACTATTTACACTTACTGGTGAATTTATCTTGAACTTCCCCAAAATATTCAGGCATATGGTAACCAATTCATTGGCTTTTGATCAGAATTTAGAAGTTATGATTTTAAATGTCAAAGCAATATAAGCTATACTATTTTGAGAACTAAATTGCCTTTCTTTTGTACTTGAAGACTTTTTAAGAGTAGTTTTAGGTTCACAGCAATATGAGTGGAAGGTACAGAGATTTCCCATATATCCCCAGACTCCACACATGCATAGCTTCCATCATCATCAACATCTTCCATCAGAGTGGTACATTTGTTACAACCAATGAACCTATATTGACACATCACAATCATCCAAAGTCTAGAGTTTACACTACTGTCCACTATGGTGTTGTCCATTCTACAAGTTTGGAAAAATTTAAGATGACATGTATATATCAACTTAGTATCATACAAAATAGTTTTACTGCCCTAAAAATTCTCTGTGCTCTGCCTATTCATTCCTCCACCACCCTCCTCCCCCCACCCCCATCTCTCCCCCATCCCCTGACAATCATTGACCTTTTTACTGTCTTCACAGTTTTGCCTTTTCCAGAATGCCATATAGTTGAAATCATACAGTATGCAACATTTTCAGATCAGCTTCTAACGATTAAGTAGTATGTATTTAGGTTCCTCCATGTTTTTCATGGCTTGGTAGCTCTTTTTTTTTTAATGGTTTAAGAATATTCCATTGTCTGGGTGTACTGCAGTTTATTTGGTCGACTCATCTTGAAGGGCATCTTAGTTGCATCTGAGTTTTGGGAATTATGAATAAAGCTGATAAAAACATTTGTGTGTAGGTTTCTGTGTGGATATGTTTTCAGGTCCTTTGTGTAGATACCAAGGAGCATGATTGCTAGATCGTATGAGAAGAGTATGTTTAGTTTTATAAGAAACTGGCAAACTGTCTTCCAGAGTGGCTGTACCATTTTTCACTCTTACCAGAAATGAATAAGAGTTACTGTTGACCCACATCCTTGCCAGTATTTGGTGTTTTCTGTATTGGGGATTTTGGCCATTCTAATAGATAAGTAGTAGTATTAGATTGTTGTTTTAATTTGCAATTCCCTGACATATGATGTTGAACATTTTTTCATATGATTACCTGTCATCTGTATTATCTTCCTTGGTGAAGTGTCTGTTCATGTCTTTTTCCTTTTTTTAAAAAATGGGTTGTGTTTTTATTGTTGTTTTAAGAGTTCCTTGTATATTTTGGATAACAATTTTTTAAAGTTTTGGCAAACATTTTTTCCCATTCTATGGTTTGGCCTTTTATGCTCTTGACATTATCTTCTTCAGAGCAGAAATTTTTAATTAAAAAAATTTACTTTAACTTTGAAGTCCAGCTTTTTAATTCTTTCTTTCATAGATTATGGTATCTAAAAAGTATTGTATATAAAAAGTCATTGCTATATCCAAGGTCATCTAAATTTTCTTTTTTGTTTTCTTTTAGGTGTTTTACAGTTTTGCATTTTGCATTTAGTTCCATGTCCATTTTGAGTTAACTTTTGTGAAGGGTGTAAAGTCTGTGTCTATTTTTTTCACATGGATGTGCAGTTGTTCCCGCACCATTTGTTGAAAAGACTATCTTTGCTCCATTGTCTTGTCTTTGCTCCTTTGTCAAAGATCCATTGACTATGTTTATATGGGGCCTTACATTTAAAAAGATTTTTCCAGTGGTTGTCCTACTCAAAGCATATAATCACCTCACTGACTTATGACATTTAAAACTTTAAAGTTTAAATTTTTTAAATTTAAATATTTAAAAGGCAATGTGTTGGAACTATTTTTATTAGAAAATAGCACATTTATTGGGGAAATATTATAAAATATAGATTAAAGATTAAAGAAAAATATTATAACGCCATCACTCAGAGATAATCACTATGACATGTTTTGGTATGTATATTTCTGACCATTTTATGCATATTTGTCCCTTTTTTTTTTTTTTACAAAATCAGTAACTTAATATACACCATCTTTCACTGAAATTTACATTGGAAATATCTTTCAACACAAACAAATATACTTCTACAATATGTTATTTGATGGTAGAATAAATTCGGTTTATTTTGATATTTTACTTCTTTAGATAATTAATTCTTAGGGTTAAATCTTTGTGTGTCTGGTTATTTCCTTAAGATAAATTTTTAAAATGAACTGTTGGTTCAGATGTCCCTATTTCTCCATATCCTCATACTTGAGGATTTACTTGTGTCTAGCTTTTTTCCTGAATCTCCAGATCCGGATCATGACAGAACTGGAAAACCTTTGGTGCCATACTGGTTAAGGCAAAGAAGACAGTAAGAAAAGATTCCTCTGAAAATTATGCCATCAGGCCACTTATCTATGAGGCTGAAAGCCACTGCTTAAGTAATCACCAATGTGGTCCTTTGGACTCAACCATTACTATAGGCTTCTCAGGATTTAAAATAAGAACAACAACAACCACAAAAACCCCCGCCCTGTATTTTTTCACTAGTACCAACAAAGTACCATAGACTGGGTGGCTAAACAACAAAAATTTGCAGCTCTTGAAGCTAGAAGTCCAAGATGAAGGTGTCAGCAGGGTTGGTTTCTTCTGGGAGCCTCTTTCCTTGCTATACAGATTCTTCCAGTGTCTTCGCATGGTCTTCCCTCTGTGTCTGTTTCCAAATTTCCTCTTCTTATAAAGTTATCAGTCATATTGGATTAGAGTCCACCCTAATGATCTCATTTAACCTTAACTACTTCTCTAAAGACTCTGTTTCCAATACAGTGACATTTTAATGTACTGAGGGCTAGAACTTCAACACATGAATTATGAGAACATACAATTCAGCTCATCATATTTACTTATTTTAATATATTTCCTTCTGGGAAGAGGCTAGTAACCCTTTTATTTTCCTAAGTTATAGTAGCAGAGGATTTAAGATAGCCACATTTTATCAATCAGTAAACAAATCCTTCCTCACTTAACCGTCAAGATTTATGAGAGTGGGGTTCTGGAACTGTCTTGTACGTCCTTATCCTCATTGACTAGTATGTTATCTAAAACAGAACAGGTACATAGTAAAGATTCGTGGATTCGATGAATATATGAAAGAAACATCCATTTATTTAAGACACTGATAATTGGTGCTAGGAAATCAAGGAAAACACTGTGTTGCTTTCAAAGAGTGTGCAATATCAAGGGAAGGATTTATAACATTTGAAGTCTTGATAATAAAGCCATATTGCAAACTCAAATGCCCTCAAGGGTTAGGCAACTAATTTAAATGTGTGAAGAAGCTATGAGTAAGAAAATAGGCAATGACAGGGCCTTCCATAAACTAGAAAATCAATGCTAAGCTTAATCAAATTACACTTCCTTAAAACAACCATGACAATACTGAGCTACCAAACAAAATATGTCTGGGGGTTTATTTAAGACCACAGGGTATCAGTTCTTGATTCTTGTTTCGGATATGCAGTTTCACTGTTTTATAGACTTACAAAAGATAATTAAAATCAAACAGCCAATGAATAGCACAGATTCTGCAATATAAGTGGTAAATCTTGGATCTGAGAAAGCACTGTAAGCCGAATAGTTCATTCTATACATCTATTACCAGACAGCAATACGATCTAGGCAATCTCTAAATGTCTTCACTGGTTTAAAATATGTAAGTAATACCATTTAGAAATCTTTACCAGTTTATAGACTATATTAACTAATAATAGTAAACCTAATTTTTCCCAATGATAATAATCTGTGAGTCCTTGAATTTATATGATAGACTCACTTTAGTCTTTACCCAGATAATTTTTAAATGTGTTTCTGTTATTCTGGAGGGGCTTACAGATTATTTACTGAGATTCTATGTGGCTAAAAAGAAATCACTTTGGATCCATTCCTATAAACTGATGTTATGTCTTTGTTTTTTCGTAACCACTATCAATTCCCTCCCTACTGTACTATTCATATGTCCCAGCTAAAGGATTATATGTAGCAAATATTGAATGAATTCCTCTACTGAAACATATTCTGTTACAAAAGCAAAAGTAAATGATGAGTATTTTATATTCTACCTTAGGCCCAGTGCTTGATTTAACCTAGGGCTATATGTATATATAAATTTTCATAGACACAGTTAATATGTTCCATTTTTATAGCCCTCTCAAACTTTTTAGATATAGGTGAAGGGCTGTTTAATCCCTTCGTTTTGATAGATTTATGAATAGAATATATGTGTACATCGTCTGACCTCCTGGCTCTACAGTTGGCTTCTTTTTGAATCAGATATTAATTTAAGAAGACATTTTAAGATTTTCAATAAATATTATATGTTGCTGTTTCACAAAAAAAAAAAAAAAAAAAAAAAGGATTTTTCCTCTCGGAATGAATTTAGTATTCCTGAAAGGTTTCAAATGGTAGAATATTCATTGAAATGCAAAATTACAAGACGCAGCCAGAAGCAATAGAAACTTCTCTAAAACGCTCAGTGAGGACCCTACTGAGCTCGAAACGTCTCCACACATTTTCCTTCTCATATTTAGGAGAACTGTAAATCGCTGGAAACAGCTACTTCATTTCTGTTCTCTGGCCACAGCTTGAATCCCAGGAGACATTGCAGGGGATATGGGTTTGATGGCGTCAGCACATACTCCAGAGGTCTGCATACAAACCACAGCTGAACTGGCCGCCTTTGGAAAGAAAGGGCATGTTTCCAGCCAGCAATAAGACTGCATTATCTTTTCTCCCTAGAGAGAAAGATCCCTTTTGATCAAGTTTGCAGTCACCTCAGGGTCAGAAGGGAGCACCTTGCATTAGTCTTGCTGGCTCTTCCCCAGATCATGAGTGGGGTCCATCTGTTTCCCTGCCAGCACTTGTTTAAACCTGAGCAGCCGCATTAAGAAGGGAGGGGTCAGGAGAAGGATGAGGCACAAAGAAATCCAGGTATGAATTGGTGACCAGATATTTCCGTTGGAGGGGGCAATCCCCCAATCTATTGCTGGAAAGTCCTATTTTTGTGTTGCTGAACTCCAGTTTTCAGCACCCCAATTTTTTGTGCTCTCTCAGATTTAGGGTTCATTAACCTCCCCACTTTAGAAGCACAGTTGCAGGATAACAGGTGAATGAAGAAGGTTTCCTGCCTGACCAGAGTGTCTTTCTTCCAGGAAAATTACATCTATGTATTAAAACAAATTTTAAAACTAAAACTTTGAATTCAATTATCTTTAAAGGGAAATAAACACACAGGATTTTATTTTATAGTTATCTTTCTATTAGATAGTATGAAACCATATTCTATGAAGCAGTTACTTTACCCTTGGAAATTTGTTACATGTACATTTCCAAAGGTTTTAATGAACTACCACATACACAGTATCATGGATGATTAGCAAAATGTTCAATCTTCATTTTTTAATTAGAAACAAAGCCCCCTAAATTAGCAAATATGGACCTCATCACCTTCTTTTGGGAGATTTTTCCTTTAGTGAGTGGCAAAAGGTTTCTCTAGATTCCAGAATGAGATACAAACATTACCAGTGTTTGAAGATCTACTCAAGGTAAATATTGCTGATTATGGCAGAAAAGACAGTGGAGTGAGAGTCAGGGAAGTTGGTTCTTCTAATCCAGAGACTGTCACTAACTTAATATGTAAGCAACACCAAACACACTGCCTTGCATTAAATAAATGCCTGTGACTTCTTCTCTTCACCTGTACTCTGAGGAAATTGCCTAAACTAGAACTTTGCTTCTCAAAGCATGGGCTGCAGATTACTCTGAACCTTGTTAGAAATGCAGGCTCAAAGCCCTGCTCCCTGGAATCACTGATTCAGAAACCGCCTTTTAACAGGTCTCCCTGTGATTCTCACACATGTTAGTTTGAGAAGCACTGTACAGTTGAGCTTCAAGGACCCCTTCTTCAATAATCCATGATTGCATGGCCTAAAAAGCCCATAAGATGTTGATACATTAACAAGGGTCCTAATTTAGCTCAAAGGAAGATTTGTGTTCTGGCTTTTTGCAGAACTGGAAAGCAGGTGACCACTGTGGACGTTTGTCTTTTTGCATGAACATACATGCATGGTGTTTCTGTGTTTTAGTCTGGGAGGAAGGAAAGTCAAAGTGACCAGGGGAAGAGATGAAGATGGCAAGGGAAATGGAGGGAGTGAGATGACTTTTGTTCTCGGTCTATCTTCAAGAACTAGTTTTGAAATTCTAACAAGGAGGACGTGTAACCAGAAGTTGAATGCCATAATTATAACCCATAATGATTTGGTTTGGGGGCAATAATTTAGAGCAGAGGCACCTTTCCTAATTTCTTCAGCAAGAGCTAGCAGCAGCATCCATGGGCATTGTGGAGCAGGAGAAGTAGCTGCTGTGCCCAGGAGACAATCAGGAAGTCAGCACGGTTGGGGAGCAAGGCACTGGCCGTCAGCCTCCCTCAGACTGCCTTTGGTTATTGCACCTACGGGATGCTGCCGGAACAGAAGAAAATGCAAGGACCATGGACAGGTTTGGGAACACATATACACACTGAGGATGCCTAGGAATAACTGTTCTACAGTCAACTGCTAGGAGTGAATCTATCTTTCCCTTCATACCTGCAAATGTTTTAGTGAATGGTACTCCCATCCAACCAATTGCTCAAGCCAGGAACTAGAAATAATCTTTGACTTTCCTTCTCCATCATTCCCACATATGGTCAATGAGCAAGTCTGATCAATTAAAACTCTTGAATATTCTTTATCTCCATCAGCTTACCTCTAATTCTCACTGTCACTCCTCCACTCAGGGTAACATCTTGTTCCAAGAACAACCTTGCAACTGGCTACACTGAAACTGGTTTTGTTTTCCTCTAACCCATTTATTATGGTCTGGGGGCCCACTTTTATCTTTCTCTACAAAACTCACTAGTTGCATCTTTTTCCATTTCCTTACAACTTATGCGATATTTATGTGTATAAATTTTATTTTTCAAATACTTTTGTTTCAACTCTGAGTCTTTCTACACATTTCCCCAGTTTGGCGGGCTATTTCTTCTCAGGTTAGCCAAAGTATGACTCATCCTTCAAGTCTTAACTTAGATGAAGTTGAAATAAACTAGATAATTCAGATGCCACTAAAAAGTTATATAGCACATATAACAAGTAGAAGTTGCCTCCTCTCAGAGATCCAGGGGAGGTTCCTAGAGGTTTACTAGGACCTCAATTAGCACTCCCATCTTTAGCAATAAACCAGCTAATGGATATTAAAGACGACAATGTCCTATCAGAACTTTAATAGGTGTATGATACACTTCCTTCATAGTACAATTTCTCAGTGGAAGCATCTCAAACACTTTTCTTCTGTCAAGTATATGAAACATAAGCTGTGACTAATTATGAGTAAATTTGAGTTACTAAACAGATGGACTACACTACTATTTCTAGTTAATCATATGCTCTGTGTTCATTGTTTCTACATGACTTTGAGCATACAATATCAGAAAAGAATAATTCAGTTGATGGTTATCAGAATGGCTTTGTAGTAGCTCACTATTCCTGGTTCTTAGCAGACAGTTTTGTTACACAGAAAAGCCCTGGAGAATTACAGCAGCCTTCTTCTCTAAGCTCATCCTCTTTACCACCAGTTACATAAACAAGTCTAGCAAGGGGATTAGTAGCCTTCTCTCTCCCTCATATTTTGGACTCTGTTTGAATAGAGAAACTTTTGACCCCCGGAACTAGAGCACAGCACAGCTCCATGGTTTCACTTCACGCCGTTTCATATGACCTGTTCTCTCTGATGTTTATCACATGATTTTGCACATAGACTTTTCTCAAGATCCAAAACACCATCAAAATCAAGGAAATTAATCGATGACAGCTTTAAATCTCAGATCTCTGCATTCAAGGAAAATGTTTGTTAATTTTGCTCTTTTCAGAAACAAAATTTTACTATGTGGTATATAGTCAATTTAAAAGAAAAAAAAAGACTCAGAGTCCTTCTGCAAAAATTCTCTCCCTCAGTTGGACTCGCAATTTAAATTACTTTAAGAAAGACAGAAAACTGAAAAAGGCGGTGAAGAAATTCAGAGTCCTGCAGCTGTGTCTTTTGGTAGGGGAGGGGGAGAAGTCCTTATTGACTCCCAGGTGCGTTTTTACTATAAACAGGTATTATTTCTAACTCCTCTAACATTCACACAGTTTTCAGTATACAGAGGACTCGGAAGCCAAGTGAGCTTTCTCTTGGTTCCTCTTTATCCTGGTGAACATTTTACATAGCTATTGTGAGATGGTGTCTTCAGAAATTCCTCTCTTCTGAGATTCCTTTTATTGGACATAATATCCCTCCCAACTTGGAAATGCAAGCAGGCCTATATATTTCCCATTTCTTGACTGTTCTGGCAATTTTCCCCAAAAGGGAGGAAAAACCCTATAAAATTTCTTTTGGCCCCCCAAAGCAGAAACATCTGCTGGAGTCATGAGTAGCTTGTTGGCGCTGCTTCGAAGTCCCAGCCTGGAGTTGATTATCTCCCCACTTTGCCAGTGTCCATGCACTCAGCAAGAAACACACTGAAAGGTTTCTGGGAAGACTCATTATAAATAACGAGACCATGGAAGAGAAGAAAGAGGGAAAAAGGTTCAAGCTACTTTGGCCCATGCATTTTATGAGTTTCACAAACTAAAATCATTAGACCACCAAACTGCTCAATTAGAAATCAAGATTTTAAAAATTAGGCCATTGCTTTCTGTAAATACAGCTGCTTGGCAAATGCAAATGCAAAACGTGACAGATTGCTGGTTGATTTTTTTTTCCTGATAGGAGAAAAAAAAGTTAGTTATTTTAAGTGACACTGGGGAAAGGATTGGTTGCTGATCTGTCTGTAAGTTGCCAATTGCATCTTACCTCACAGTGGAGCTGGCAGTGAGTAGAATTTTCTGACTTGAGTGCACAGGCATTTTTTTATTCTTTGAAATAGTTTAACAGGTGCAAGTCAAGTCTTGCTAGGAATGCTTACATATGACAATGTACTGAACTCTTTTGTAAATTAATTCATTCCACCCAAGGTACAATACAACGTGTTGCAAAATTTTTGGTGTGCTTTCAATTCAATCAGATACTTAACAGATGAAAAGAACCCTAGTTCTTTATATCCTCCAACAACTCTGACAATTTTATTATTTGTCTACCATAAGTTTTTCTAATGTTAACAACTGACAGGGTGAAAATGTTCTTTGTCATTCTGATAGGATTTGCAGGGAAAAAAATATGAACAGATTGGATTTTAAAAGTCCTGATGTAAAGATTTAGATTAAAATTTCGGTGTAGACCTAATAGGTACATAAGAAAAGGTTAAAAACTAGTGAGCTGTGAGTGAGTGTCTACAGAATAAAGTTCATTGGTGTAAGTGGAGGTGACTTATTCCGAGACAGGAGTTCTCAGACTTGACTGCATCATAGACCCCTGGATGGCTTTTTAAACACATATTGCTGGGCCACACCACAAAATTTCTGATCCAGTAAGACTGGGGTGGTGCATTTCTTTTAAGTTCCCAGGTACAGGTTAAGGAGCTGGCCTAGTGACCACATTTTTCCAACCAGTGCTCTAAGAGATAGTGAGAGGAACCAAGTCAAAATCCCAGAGTGTCCATCTCTATAGGCTCCTCAGATTTCCAGGCTAATGGACTACTAACCAGTTTTCAATGAGCTCACAGGCTTGCTTTCTTCTAACCCTGGATGCCAAGTGCATCTTCACCTACAGTCCACCAACCAAGGGCCATACTTTCATGCTGGGATAGTCTAAGGTGACTATTTGACCCAAGTGTTCTTTTTACATCTGTATGTCTATATTGCTGTATATGTTATTTTATTCAAATGTCAATCTTTTTTGACAATTGATTGCTCTGATGATTTAATGACTTTTAATTCTTTTCAAATTAAAGTCAATTCTACCCCAGGACCACCCCAATAAACACTTAGAGACATAAACACCACAGGCAAAACTCGCCTTACAAATTAGTTTGTTTTTCCATCAAACACTGATATGAAATTCTCACTTGTAAATTCCTAGACCAAATCTCAGCCTCCCTCTTATCTTTCAGCTGAGATTCATGCCCTACAGAGTGTCTTCTGCCAATGCTCACCTACCTCTGAAATTTGTCCTTACTAACTCCCCATGTTTCTACAGTACTCCTTAAACTCCAATAAACCTCCACCAATAACTCTGTTCAACAAACATGTACACAAGCACCCGATTTTCCTGGGGTCTTTTTTGATGTTCCTCTGGTAAATTCCCCACTGAAGCCTACCTTGTAAAATAATTTTTATAACAACTTTTGTGCTAATATGAACGTATTATTTCTTGATAACTCAGACTTTCTTGATAAACATCCTAATAAACCTATATTTTAGTAGTTTATTGTATTCCTATGCTTTATTGTAGGGACGATAAAGACCACTGAGATTTTAAAAATACTATACTAAATAACTCCAAGCCAAGATTGACTTCTGACTACTTGTGTCTTTTAATTTTTAATGTTTTATTTTGAACTAATTTTAGACCTACAAGAAAACTGCAAAATAGTATAAAGTCTCCTTATGTCCCTTGCCCTGTTTTCCCTAATTTAATTTCTTACATAACCAAATCATTAAATATAGTGATTATATTATAATGTAAAAACAAAGAAAGGTCAATACAGAACTTTCATACTGACACTGATCTCTTTGCCTACTGCAGAAGTCACTTTGGATGAAACTGAACGATGAATTCAGAGATCTTACATTTTTCGTAGGTGCCAGGAGTAAATTTCACTCCACATGGATTTTTCTCAACCAACATAAAGATAACTCGCAACTCCCACTCTTTAAGGTGTGAGAATTATTATCTCAGGTATGTTTTAAGCCTATTTCTCTCTTCCTTCCTATTAGAGTGGCCTAAAATTATAAATAAACATCTGTGGTATTACAAGAAATGAGGGAAGGAACTTTATCATTCAGTGCAGCCTCAGAGCCCCTACAATGTCCATCACCCTCGCCTAAGGGGTTCATTGAGGACAGGCAGCTCTGCTCTGCAATGCAAAGCTTGGGCACGGCAGTCTTTGCGGAGGCTGGAGCATCAGCACCTTATGTCCAGACTCCCTATATGCACGTTATAGCTATTGCCCTCCAAAGTCCTGTCACTCTCACCTGGGTGCCACGAGGTGCTGCAGTGCTAATCCTGACGGGGGCTGACTAACCTCCTGTGTCCTTACCGTACACACGGAGGGATCTCCCCTCCCTCAGAGCCAGGCACTCTCACCCGTAATTCTCTTTATCCCCTTTTATCCTTTCTTCTTCACAACTCCCATCTTAAATATCCACTGAGAGCTCTCCTCTCACTAAACTGAAACATAAAGCTCTACTCTCATTCCCTGGGTGGGTTGAGTATGATGTGCTAAACTCAACCCATTTTTCTCCTCATAATATTCCCTGCAATACATGTATCTTCAAAGCCTACATTACATTATTAAGAATGTTAAATATGTTAAATTATAGTAGTCCTTGATAGATTCCATAGTTTGTTTTTTAAAAAACAGTTCTAAGCTTTAATATTCCAAAACTATACAGAAGAAAAAGAGGATTCATGTTAAATTTTCAAACTTTTGGTTTGAGGGAAAGAATGGAGGGAAGAAAGAAACCATGATATTATAGGAAGGGAAGTTAATAGGCATATCATTATTGTGGAGAACATTAAATATTAAAAAAACTGATGCAGGGCTTCCCTGGTGGCGCGGTGGTTGAGACTCCGCCTGCCGATGCAGGGGACACAGGTTCGTGCCCCGGTCCGGGAAGATCCCACATGCCGCGGAGCGGCTGGGCCCGTGAGCCATGGACGCTGAGCCTGTGCGTCCGGAGCCTGTGCTCCGCAGCGGAAGAGGCCACAACAGTGAGAGGCCTGCATACCACAAAAAAACAAAAACAAAACAAAAAAAACTGATGCTTCCAAATCTCTAAAGACAAAGCTGTCCTATATTTCATGTTGTGTGTGTTAATACTTAATAATGTTTTAATTTTACAGACAAAACAGTCACTAATGTATTCAATTCAGTTTTGGCAAATATGTGAAACACTTGTAACCATTCTATATTCACTTGTCATGACAGCTGTGCTGATTGATCACAGCAGTCTGTAGGGCTGCAGCCTAAGGAATTCTCAAAATCATCTCAGCATAATGCTCAAAACATCCACCATTTGTGGACTTGAGTTAATAATTGGCCCTGCTGGATCTCTATGTTTGCCTTGATTTTATTCTATGTTTCATACCTTGGCATCATATCATTTGGCTTAAATTAAAATGCTGTAACAAATATATAACAGTATACATTATATAACAGAATAAATATACTCAGAAATGTATATTGGGGGAATTTATTATAATAGATGTTTCTTTTCTTTTTAGGTAACAGTCCATGGTATTTATTTCTGGTCGACAAGAGCTGCATTAATATTCAATGACCCAGCCTCTTTACATCTGTGGCTCCCCTCTAATTTCTACTGTCTCACTGTCATCTTCATCCAGCCAGCCAAAGAGGAGAGAGAACATGGAGGAGGCAACTATCCATCTTAAAAGCTTTGTTTCAAAGATTAATGGAATTAATTAACTCACATCACTTCCTCTCCCATTTTATTGATGAGATCTAGTCACGTGGACTCACTTAAATACAAGAAAGCCTAGAAAATGTTTAGCCACAATCCTACTACTAGAGAAGGGGAGGATGGCTTGGGTGGAGGACTCGTAATCTCTCCAACAGGTGTCAAGACAACAGGACACTGATGTCCTCTGAAGGCAATTGCTCAAACTGCAAGTGCTAATTTCAGAAGACACCAGCACAGCTCCATCTTCTTGCACATCTTACTGGAGTATAGTTGTGATGAAAGGGTTTGGACAGTTAGGAAGCAAGCACAGAGACTTACTTGGAGAAGGGCAAAAAGATAAAGATGACTTAACCTTTTTTATACAAGCAAATATATCAATGTTTCACTATGCTCTAGGGTCAAGATTTAATACTTTTGAATATATGGGAGCAACAATTATTTATTTTCTAAAAATTTTACTGAAATTAAACTTCCAAATTTGCATTAAACTATTTAGACATTTGAAAAAAAAACCTAGAAAAGGTGATGATTTCCATAACTTGTATTAGATTTTATATTTTTATACATTTTAACATATTGTTGAATGACATTCCATCACTGCAAACAATAGGAGTAGGTCCAAAAGAAAAAAATTGCTTTATATTTATGTTAAACTCCAAACACATAGAATGTTGATTATTTTCCATTTGAAATTCAGTGTGTTCTGATATTTGCATCTCAGGATGTTAGAAGGAGACAGACGTAGTGACATTTTCAAAGCCATTATTTGAGAAACAAACAGCCACATGGAAGTCCAGAAATAATTATAAATACATGGATTACCTGGTCTATACTGGTAGAAAGGGCTAGAAAGGAATACAGGAATAGCATATTTATTCAAGTTCATCAGAATCTCCACAATAGTAGGCTACAAGTGTGTGCTCATTACATACAATACAAATAACATCTCACCATGTTTCCCCATCCTGTTTTCCTCTCCTAAGCTTTCTATTGATTTTGTAAAATACAAAAATACATGCAAATACACACATAATCAAATGCAGTTTAAGTTTTATATTAGAATCAGAATATACACTGGAAAATTCAGCCACTAATATATTATTGCACATAGAATGAGAAAACTACCAAAATTTCCAAAATTGAACCCTATGCTCTATATCTTCTATTTGCCTATAACTATAAAAGGTTCTCCTCATCCAGTAGGATGCTATAATTAAACTTTTAAGTCTCTCAAGATGGAAAAGGCAAAGAATTTTAGCCTGTTATTCTGCAATACTTGATTACAATTATAGGCAATGATACTATTGCTTATAATTATATAATAATCTACACAAAAGAATTCTTCTAAAACTATACATATATAAAAGCCTAAATAAGTATCTGGTTGATATACAGAAGGCAACTGATAAATGTCAGCAACATTTATAAATATTTATCTGGGAAAATATTTATAAAAATAGGATGAATATATAATTTTATTTTCAAGCACATATTAAAAATATAAAGGCAAACGCTAATATCTGCTCACAGAAGAGCAACATGAATGATAACTCACTCACAAATGGTTCCCTATATCTGTTTGATACACCAGTGTTTCATTAGGAAATGAAACACACACACCCAACACTTAGCACATGAGAACCCTGCCAGCATGGAACCCATTAAGCTTCATCAAAATGCTTTTGGAGTCCATGAAATGCAGTGCTATAAGGAAGCCACACAAGAAGCAATTATTAAGTGACTGGGGAGATAAATGTAGCTATTAATACTGTACACCTGCTGTTTTTCCCTCTGCACTTTGATCTAACAGATGATGATTTGTAATGGCACAACCTCAACACCCACCCACCTGTAGTTTATTAGGAAATCAGCCAAGTAACAGTATTACTTAGTTACCAGCAGGAGGGAAGTAGACATGTAAAGAGTCAATTTTTGTTACTTCACGGGTGACACCTTCATCCAGAAATCACCCTTGGCACCTGTGCTGCACTTGGCCAGTGATATGCAAATTTAGCATCCCAGTGGGCAAAAGCCTATTCTTATTCAAAGACTCTGGGTTTTTGGAATATTGTATTGTTTTTAAAAGAGATGTACATAGGTATTATTATTGCACAGTATGTGTTCGCCCAGTTTATACCTCAGGAGGGAAAACCACATTTTGTGTTTTCCCTTTGTTAGTGTTTTTTACAGACTATTTAAACTTCATCTAAAGGTGGAGCCTTTGGAGATATTTTAAAAACATGAGAATAACCACATAACAGCTACTCAGCTACAGGAAAGAAGCTATTAGGTTGTTTCTGCACTGAACAATGTGGAAAAAAATCATCGTAGGACAAAAGTCTCAGTTGTAGTGAAGCCTTTGCATTGACTTGGTAGTTTCATTTACTGGATTGTAATGAGGCTTCATTTGCCTCAAAATACCTTCACCATAAACTAACATTGTAGAACAGACATTTCTTACGGTTCTAAGAGTAAGAAACACCTGGAGTAGCAGAAAAATCACTCCAAACCAAAACTAGATGTCAAAGTCCAGTATGCCTGTTAATATTTTGTGAAAATTTAACATATACTTAGTGTCTCCATAGAAAACAAAATAGATATAAACCAAGTGATTTTTTAAGCATCTAAGATAGTGTATGATTAAATTCTCTTTTTGAAATTTGTTTCCATTTGTAAACAATACTCTCCTCATTATCGTGAGGTAAGTTAAGTTGTATGTTTATTTGTGTGTCTGTATGTGTGTGTGTGTGTGTATGTATGTCTGTATGTGTGTATGTATGTGTGTGAAAGACATCCAGATTCAATGCCAGTGTCACTTGGAAACTTTTAATACTTCTATATTTTTTTCCCTTCTAGAACTGTTTTCCTTTTCTCATAAGGAAAAACAGAATTATTCTTTAATTCACTTTACAATGATTTATCTGGTCATTTCACTTTTAACTGTGAAATCACTAAAGTGGTAAGGTCTTTGCCCAAACTTGGACAATAATTACATTTCTTAGGAAGAGACTTTACAGATCATATAGTGCCAGTATTAGCATTTAAACATTAAACTATATATTGATACATGAAACTATAAATTGGTACATTTAAATCATAATATACTAGATTTCACTTTGATTATGCTGCCCAACAAATCATTCCAATACTTACTAGCTTTAACAGCCACTATTTCCTTGCTTACAGATTTGTGGGTAAAGAATTAGGGCAGGGCTCAGTAGGACACTTTTCTCCATTCCACCTGCTATTGGTTCTTATGGCTCAATTAGAGATTGAAGATTCAAGGCCTTATTCACTTGCCTAGAGTATTGATGTTGGTTTTCAGCCGAGATCCTTTGTTGTTTCTCCATGTGATCTCTCTTTTTATGTTCTCTCTTATTCTCCAGGGCCTCTTCCTCTAAGAGGTTTGCCTGGACTTCTCTATATGGAAGCTCAGAGTAGCAAGTAAGCATAAGTGGAAACCACTAGGTGTCTTAGCTGAAACTCACACAATGTTACTGGCCAAAGCAAGTCAAAAGTCCAGCTCAGAAGAGAGTGGAGGGGAAATAGTCCTCTTAATAGGGAAAGAGGCATGTATATACAGGGAGAGAAGAAATTGTTAACAACCACTGCATATGACAGAGCTATCATACAGTTGGATTTCAGATTCTCTTTGCTTTACCTTGACTCCTGACCTTAGCTGAGATAAGGATGAGGTGACCTAGCTAACTAGTGATTTACAGTATGCTGTTTAAAGTTTGAAATTCTTCAGGCAATATGTGGGTCTCATTTGTCTACCTTGTTTAGGAATCTATGGATAGATAGATGAAACCCAGTTAAACCTGTTGCACAACCTGATGCAGCTTCGTGACTGGTGGGGTGTAAGAGACCCTGCTGGAAACCTTTGCCCAAGCTATTCAGAAACCAAGATTCCTCCTCACACATATCTCCATGGCTCACAGTTCAGAGACAAAGTACATCCTGTGTGACCAAGAAAGGAACTGGAGAGCTGCACCTGTAAGTTTCTAGGGCCCTTGATGTTTGCCTGTGTTTTCTTTCTCTTTCTTTACCATATTGTTCATTTTTATTAAAGCCTTATGTTTGTACACTCAGCAGAGTCTTGTGAGTACCTTTGATTATCTAACCCTGTGTAATCATTTTAGACAATCTATTATAACTCATTACCAAAAAATGAAACAATATAATCCCTTCATTTATAAAACACATACACAGAAAGTGAGACCCTACTGAACCACTTATAATCTAACAATAAATTTTTGGTTTAAAGCTTTACATTTTCTATTAGATGAAAAGGGTCAGAAGTACCTGTTTTTTTTATGAATACTAATTTTACTACTACTGATACTATTTCTAATAATAATGATGGCTAATTTATTCAGTGTTTACCATAAGCCCAGAATTTAAATCCATAACATCATTTATTTGTCACAGAAATATTATGATATAAACAATATCATTATTTATAAAATTATTAACACTATATATGAATTTTCCAAACACATCAATAGTCTGCAAATACATTACAGTTTACATATTTTTGCTAAGTTTAGTACCTCTCCACTGTCTTTGATAGCATTTGTATTTATCAGCCTAATAGACTTTGTAAACTTTTCTTTTCCAAATTATATCAGCATGGGATATTTCGGAAACATGTTTCCTTCTAGACAGCTTTATAAGAATAATTAAATTGTTCCTTCTGAATATTCTTCTACATAGTTGATTTTGCTTTTCCAAGATATATTTTATCCAAAGTATCTTCTTCCACATCTGTCATTAGAGCGTATTCATTAAAATATTGTTATTATCTGATTTGGAGCCCTAATTTTATTAACACAAGGAAGGATCCACACCTCTAGAAAACTGAACTGCCTTAATCACCATCATTTCTTTATCCAATGGCTCTCTTTTGTACAGTGCCCTTACACTAAAATCTTATCTTCTTTATACTCATCTTAAAAGAAATACTTTTACCCCATTTATCAACACATTTTGCATTGAATCTATGAAAAAATTTCACTTTGGACTGAATTTCTGTCTCCCCTTGATTTTTCAGGCACTCTGTTTTTCAGGAGAAGAGCCCCTTTTAGATATGAGGGTTTCTTCTACATTCCTGGGAGACATTTGTCTATCCTGGAATTGACAACTAAAGTCCTCACTCAGAAGGATATCAAGCAAAGCAGATCAGGTAATATATCGCAAACATTACCCAAAAAATGCATATAACTGAGGAGTAAACCCATTGGTTTATTAACAATAAGCCTAAGCCGATAAAGGGAACTAGGATCTTTGAAGAAATAGCTGGTTCTGGGACTAGAGCAAGAAATATACAGAACAAACCTGGAGAAGTTTGTAGCATGATAAAATAAGGAAGTTTTCAACACACACACACACACACACACACACACACGGAAGGATCCACACCTCTAGAAAACTGAACTGCCTTAGTCACCATCCTTTCTTTATCCAATGGCTGATGAGAGTATGAGAGTATGTCAGACACAAGTGCAAACTGAGAGTGCTCTCAATGGCCAAAGCTGGAACAATGTGAGCAAAAAATCAATTAAAACATATGAATGAGTCTGAATTGGTATAAATAAATAATGAAAAGTACATAAGTGGAGAAGATACAAATCTCCAATGCAGAAAAATTCCAAATAATGTTATGTAGATACTCCACCCTCAAGGAAGTTGAGCACAACTCCTCATGTCTAAAGTGTGGGCTCTGCATAGTGATATCTTTCCAAAGAGTATGTTATGGAAGTGGGGGAGGAGGAAAGGAATAACTTTATAGTGGAGAAACCTGACAAACACTACCTCAGCCAGTGACAAAACTTGACATTAAGGAAAATGTCATGCTGATAATATGTACCCTTGACAAAATGGCATTTTGTCTTTATGGTCTTATTCCCTAAAACCCATAACCTCAAACTAAACATGAGAAAACATCAGGCAAATCTCAATAGAGGGATATTTTACAAAGTACCTGAACAATACTCCTCAAAACTGTTAATGTCATGAAAATCAAGGAAAGTATGAGAAATTGTCACAGCTAAGAGGAGTCTAGGAAGACATAATGACTTCATGTAATGCAGTATCCTGGATGAGATCCTGAGACAGAAAAAGACACTGGGTTAAAAACTAAAGAAATCTGAATAAAATATGGACTTTGGTTAACTATATCAGTATTGGTTTGTTAATTGTAACATGTAAGATGTTAATAATAGGGACAATTGGGTATAGGGATTATGGGAACACTGTACTAACTTCACAATTTTTCTGTAAATTTAAAAATATTCTAAAAATTTGGCTTTTTTAGAATCAAAAGCCTAGATATGGGTTGAAGTGCTTAAAACAGGGGAGAAAATCAATGTATATTCCTAAAGACAGATTGAACAAAGAATAAAAAAAAAAATCATGAGATCAATTCAAAATTAAAAAGATCCAAAAAATCTAATTATCTATGTCTGTAACAGTTTGGAGATATTTCAATTGTTATAGTTCATGCCTTTGTGAATGAACTTTGCAAGTCAAAACCCCACTGATAATAATAGAGTTATAAAATATCAATGAATTGATAAAGAATTGTATAGTGGGCAATTATAAAACAAGGGATGTCAAAAGGACCTAGAAGCTTGGTTGAAGTGCCTTTTACTGGACACATCTGCAAAAATTTTGATTGTTAAAAAAGACAGTTGGGAGCACAAAAGAAAGTATAAAGAAAAAACTTAAACCATAATCTCACCAACCAGAGGTAAGCATTGTAAACATTTGGAATAACTGGCCTGCAGTGAAAAAATGTAATTCTTTACTAATCTCTAAAAATGTCCTCTATTTCTTAATAAAAGCTTCTTTCCTCAATTAAAAAAAAGAAAATTGGTGTTTTGAAAAAATCAGTAGTTTGAAAACATTGCATAAATAAAAATCCTCAAACCCACAGTAGTATTCAGAGGGAAAGACAGAGGGAAAGAAAAGAAGGACAAAACAGAAGGAAGAAAGAAAAGCAAAGCAAAAGACATTGACAGCAGATTGAACCCTATTATATTAACTGTGAAGCAATAAAAGAAAAATCTGTAAACTTAAATATGGTAAAACAGAATAAAACCCATTAGGCAAAAATAATTAGAAATATAAGGATACATTACAAGAAAAAATAATAATGAAAAATGTTAAAAATCAGTATCAGTTTATAGTAAAACATGCAGAAAAAATAAGAACACAAAAGACCTAAATGGAAAAGCAATAATTAATAAAATGTTATATGCAAAAGTAGAAAAATATATTTGAAATTATTAGCTAATATTCACAAAAATTGATCATGTGCTCAGTCATAAAAAGACAAAATCACAAATAGGAAATTCTAAAACCTTCATTCAATGATCACAGCACAATAAATATGAACAATAAAAGTGTAAACAAGAAACTCAAAATTATTTAAAAATTTTAGAATAAATTTTGAAGGGTTTATTGAATCATGATGAAAATTTTAAAAGCACAAATCACTGTATCTTGAAAATAACAAGCTGTGGAAACTTATACAATCAAATTTGGCCAAAGATAAAAAACATACTAAAAAAGTCTGGTTGCAAGTTATTTTACATTTGCATTTTTACAAGTACTCAAGAAAAAAATTAATTTCTATAATAACAAAGATGGAAAGTTTGTTAAATTATCTCATGAAATCTATTTAAACCTGATATTATTTCATGCAAAAACAGTACTATACATCAACATCTATAATATTCATGGTAAAATCCAAAAGAAAAATTCCATTCAGCAATATATAATTTTATACCCAAAATACAAACATAATTTTTGTTAGGAAATTGATAATATTAAAATGTAAGTTAAAAAGGAAAATTACCTGATCTTTCTAAATAAAAAATAAAAATCATATCATTGTTTCATTGAATGATGAAAAGTCGTCATAAATATAACCCATAGGGTTTAAAGTATTTTTTTTAAGAATTGAAATAAATGTTAACATGAATTCCCTATAATCAATAACCAACATCATTCTTAGTATTGATCTTCATAACAAGCCAAGATGACTGCAGTTAACATTGTTCTATTAATTTTGATCAATGAATTAAACACTCTAAATAGATATAAGGAGTATTGGACAAGTAGAAGAAAAGTTATCATTGTTTGCAGAAGTAGAATTCTTAATAGTCATCTAGAACTTAGTATCTCCAAAATTAAATTCTCTCCCAGAACACATACAAAATAGTGTTTCTCATGTCAATAAATGATACCACATCCAGCCACTAGTTCAACCAAAACCCAAGGAGACATTTTATCTTATCACCCCATTCAATCCATGAGCAAGTTTTGGTGGACCTGATAATCTCCAAAGTTGGCCTATGCACTTCTACTCTACAATTCTTCCCTTACTTAGCAACTCTAGTGATTTTTAAATCAATTATAAGTCACTTCCTAACAATTTAAAATTATCAATATGATAATATATTTTTACAAATATAACATATAATAGTATAGAAATTATTTAAGTGACTTGCTCTAAAAAACAATAAATTTAAAGAAAAGAGAATGCCAAATTGAACCAATCAAATCAAAGAGATATTCTTCTAATTAGGAGAATTCTTTTGGTCTTTTTTTTTTTCTCACATAAAACATGAAAATATGATGTCAGATCCTGTGTAAAAAAAAACTACAAAGTTTCAGAAGCACAAAATTGAGAATACATTTCTATTCTCCAAATCATACGCCAAAGAAAGGAAAAGAATGGTGAAATAGACATTGACCAATGAATAAGGAATAATCCGGATTGGCATTATTTCAATATCCTGATAGAAAATAAGACTCATAAGAGATTACTGTTTTGATTGAGGATGCACCTGAAAACACTTTTCAGGACAAATGTGTAATGGGAATCAGTTAATAAGGATATGTGTTTTCTAAGAATCATTTATAACTTGTCAAATACTCAGCCAAAGAATTGATATATGTACAAACAAGGCAGTATGAGCAAACTACCATTACTCCTAAAAGATCATGCATATGGATGGATGGATGAATGAATGAAGGGGTGGAAGGAGGGATGAAGGGATGGAGAAATAAATAATTGGGATAAAATGAAAATATATTCATGGAAATGAACAGGGGTTTCTTTTGAGAAAACAACTTAAAACAATCATCTTAAGAACTACAAAGGTACATCCATTAAATCATGTAAAGAGCTATAAATAAATAATGTTTTTCTTTAAGTAAAATATAGGAAGGATGAGGGTTACAGATACAGAAATAGAAATAAAATTATGGTTTTTTTTTTCCTTGAGAAGGAATGCGTAATAAGTTTTTCTTTTAAAACACTAACATTTCTGCAAATTACAGTGTATATAATAATGTTAATGCAATAAGAAGTCCTACAGAAAGTTTATGTAGAAAATGCAATTAGAGCCAAATAGTAAAAGTGATAACATGATTTTGTACTAATAAGAATACATGAAGCCGGACTTGTACACCTGACAGTAATTACATCACTAACACCTGAGGAAATGAAAATTGATTAATGAGAAACAGGTGCTAATTTTGAAGAATGCAAATTCAAATATGTTCAATAATGTGAAGATGTGGTATGCAAATGAAATATGGAATGCATCATATACCAGGAATTATAAGAAAAGAAAAAAATAAAGATGTTTTAAGAATTGTGTAAAATATAACGGATAGAAAAATAGATCAAAACTAACATGAACTAAAAATAGATCTAAACTAACATGGGAGGCTTTATTTTTTAGCTATTTGAATGTTACTTGATAATCAAAACTAACAATTTCATAGCTACAAGAAATGTGAATGTGGTTCTGTTTGTTATGCCATTTTATTAATTACATATTTGTTCAAAAATTAATCTGAATCTTAGCTTATAAGCAGAAGTTGAGATAAAATATGAAATTAACATTTTTAGAAAGTGTATGCTCTTCATGTGACTGAAGTTCCAGTACACAACTTCAACACTGATGGAAAAAACATGTCATACTAATTAAATATTAGTATAGTGAAAAATTCCATTTGCATTGACAAAGACATAATAAACTCTGATTTTCTTAATTTTTTTTTTCTTTTGGCCATGCCACAAGGCTTGCAGGATCTTAGTTCTCCGACCAGGGATTGAACCTGGGCCACAGCAGTGAAAGCGCCAAGTCCTATCCACTGGACTGCCAGGGAATTCCAGTTATTTTCTTAATTTCTTAATCACTCAACAAAGTTACTTTTTCTTAGTTTCAGCAAAGTCCTTCCACTTCTCTAAGATCTTAAGGTAGATGACACTGATCTACTTTTCAACCTCAGAAGAACACCTGCAATTAAGATGTTACTCTGCATCATTTACATCATTACATTATGCAGATGAGCTTTCAGAATGCTAAGTAGGATATTTTACTCCTTGGCACCTGCAGTACAATTTTATTCTTTGTATCAGGAATAGAAACAGCTGCACTTCAACAAACCAATAGTACTAGAAAGAAACAAACCATCAAAGTATAATAATCCAGAAAAATCTCTAAAACTACGTCATTGGGGAAATTTAACTCACTAGAGATAGAAAGTGTTGCTTCATAATTGAGTCGAATAAAGGAAAAAAACAGTATTGAAAATTGTTCAATTCTTCCAGTGCCCTGAATGGTCAACATCTATTAAAAAGCCAGAAAATGTCCTTCAAATCAAGGTCCCTGCTTTCCTGGAGGCAATAAAATGCATGACACACAAGGAGTGATGAATTTCTGAGGCTCCTGAAGAATACCAAGTCCTTGTCTTTTCACATTTTGTCCTTTAAAACCTATATCTACATTTATGGCAATTTGCTTGAAAGTTTAGTGATGTTATTAAAAAAAAATCTTAAGTATTTAACATAAGACTAAAATCATAAAATATGTTTCCTTGGGAGACAATTTAAGTGACAGCAAGAGAGCTTATATCTTTAAGCATCTTTCATTCCAATGATGTTATTAGAAAAAAGTATGCTATTTATTTGGAAGAAATACGTTTTCAAGAAAATAAAAAGAATTGCTGTATCAATAAAAATAATTGCTTTATCAGTTTCATATACCTTTGCCTACAGCAGTAATATATCCAGGATTTTTTAATTGAATCAAAATACAACACACCAACTCAATTCATTTCTATCAAAAGCAGTAAATCTGAAAGGCAGTACAGATTCTCTTTTTTCCCAGCATCAACAAAAATAATGTCATACTTATTTGCACTGGCTTCTATAATAGCAGACATAATTCTAAATGAACTCCCATTTTCAAACAAAGAAGACGATTTTTTAAATTAAATGTATCATGAACAATTAGGGTAGAAGAAAAGTTTTTTGCATTTCCAACCACTTAAGATACTAAATATAAAACTTGTAAGAATTTTAAGTGCTTATAGAATACTGTCAGAATTATAATTGGAGGTGAGCAAACATCAAGGGATTTTGCTGTATTTCTTAAGAAAACGTGGATATCAGAAGATAGCTAATTTTAGGTGTCTATACTTACCTCCTTTGAAGAGATTTTCTATTTTGCCAGAACACACATGCAAACACACACACACACACACAAACAGCTGAAGTAAATGCAATTTAACAAGACCTTGATGGTTTTGTACCTGGTCAATTCTTCTCTTGTAAATGATTAGGAAAGGCTTATTTTAGATATTTTTTCTAACAAAGGCAGAAACATTTACCTCTAAATATTGGAACCAGCATTTTAAGTAAATGTTAAAACAAAATATACCTAGTGCACACCAATAGGGAGAGTTGACAATCTCAAAACAAAAAATGCACAAATCCACCAATCATACTAACATTAACTTATACAACTCAGTGTTACTCTAACTAAAAGATGCAGTTCTACACGGTAGCCAATGTACAATAAAACACAGAATTCCTCCAGGGCTTAATTAAAATTAACTGCCTGCATATAAAGACTGGATTCTGGGAAACAAAGTTGCTGAATAGAAGGCAATGGGAAATGCCGTTTATTACATGCAAAGAAAGTAAAACACTGGAAAACAACACAGATCCCTTGGGTACACATCAGCAGAACTGGAAATAGAGGAACTTGATAAGGATTGGGGATTAATTTCAGCTTCCTTAAAAAAATCCAACCTTTGAAATATTCTCTAAAATCTCCTTTTGTTTTATTTTCCAATTAATATGTACATATTAAACAAGTGTCTTATTCCTAGGGCAATTTAATTCTCAAGATTAATGCTAATGCATTGATTCTTGGACTCTGTCCTAGGCCATCTTAAATTCAGTTCTTCATTTTCAGCTGCTATTAATTGTGTTCAAGGTTTAATTCAGTACAATTGGCAAGATGGTCTTAATGTTCCCCTTGGCTTGATTAATTTTTTTTAGCTTCCTAGACCTTCTTTTTTAAAATTTTTATTTAATATTGGAGTATAGTTGATTAACAATGTTGTGTTAGTTTCAGGTGTACAGCAAAGTGATTCAGTTATACATATACATGTATCTATTCTTTTTCAAATTCTTTTCCCATTTACATGGTTTGAAAGGATACATGTACCCCAATGTTCATTGCAGCACTGTTTACAATAGCCAAGACGTGGAAGCAACCTAAATGTCCATCGACAGATGAATGGATAAAGAAGTTTTGGTACACATATACAATGGAATGTTATTCAGCCAGTAATTAAATTTTAAACAGATTTCTTCCTAACTATAGGCTCCCGACCTCCCTTTCTGTTAGAACATTTACTTTAGAAAACTTGCAATTCTTTCTCTGTCCCTTTGAGACGTAAATTTTTTCCCAGACTCCTGTCAGTTTTACAAGCCCAAGAAGATCTTTCCCCTCAAAGACCTGAGAAACATCCCTTTGAAACGTAATTATAAAATCAAAAGAAAAGGAAAGCATCACATTGACCAACCTCATCCTAATGTACTCCAATACTTTTCCACTAGCTCATCTCAGTGCTTAAAACTCCTTATTGGTTAAAACTTTTCTGCCTGTCATTTCCATGGAGTTGAGTCCAATCTCTCTTGACTATGTCAATAGTCTTGACCTCTACTGCAATAGTCTTGAATAAAGTTTTCCTTGCCTGTTTAACTCCATCTGGTTGGTATAATGTTTCTCTGACAAACTGAGAGGGTAAAAAATGTACTGGTAGCTTTTCTTAGTTAGAAATAAGAGTGATTTTATCTAAAGATCAGATGACACAGAATTAAAACAAGCAGACATTGAATGTAAAACATTGAGTTCAGCAGTGCTATGTTATCTGCTACTACTCTTCCTTAGGCGTAAGAACTAATATCTACCTATGCTTTTAATAGAGTATGGCAAATAGAAGGTAAAAATAAATATTTTTGAATTGCAGCATGAATGAATGAAGGAATCAAGGGGTCAAAATATATAAAGTGCCCCTCCAAAAAAATTCATGTAGGCAATATTTTTCTAAGCACCTCTTTTTTTTTCTTATATTTGCTCTGCCTTTTGTCTTCTCAGTTTCCAAAACTAAGTTGACTCTCTTGAACATTCCCTTAGCTTCTACAAATAATTTAAGCAAGAGTAGATTTGAAGCCACTAACAATGGCAAGCTTGAAATGCAAGTTGTAGGTACATCCTTTTAGAAAAATTTCAAATATATATTTTCATACAAAGATTTTCCCAAATTTTACATGTGTACACTTAAACAAGAATTCTTTTAAAATATTATTTAACTCATCAGATAATTATGAGTGGAAATTTAAAATATAAATATGTAATAAGATAATGAGATATTCTATCCCAAAAGAACAATATTTGAAGACAAATCTGTACATGTAAGATAAGGCACAAGAATTCAAAAAAGAACTCAAATATCATTTTCTTTACAAAGGAACTGACTATATTTCTGTTTGAAATATTTTAATTTGTCTGAATTGCGGATATGTGCTTTAAGCTAATTCACATATAATGCCAATAAACCATATTTGCACAAAATGACATATCAGGAGAGGAATTATCTATAAGCACTTCCAAAGATTTGTAATGACTCTGCATATTTCTCATATTAAGAATAATTTGCATTTGCTATCTAGTCAATAAAACATCAAGCCTTAAATATAACTATAAATGTAAAAAACAAACAAAAAAACATTTAAATTCCATGTAGTAAAAAGAAATGTTATATGTGTATCTGAACCCACTGTCTTCTTTTTAGAAGGAAGATCTGAGAGGTTTAATATCCTGAACACCACACTAGGTACATGCATTTTAAATATTGTTTTATTTCTACTTAACCACCTATTACAATGTTCATAATGCTTGAACTGTACTTATAAGTTAAAATATATATAAATCTTGAGTCTTCAAAGAACATAGATAAATACATGCACATTCACAGATTTTGCAGATGTAAACAACTATAATATTCTACTAAAGACCCATTCAGAAAAAAACAGGTTTATGTGTGTACTTTCTATGCAATAATGATGCATACAAAATAAAAATATAGTCTACTCTTTTCTCCAAATGCCTGCATACCATTTAAAATCCAATTTTAGACCTGAGATATCGTGGAATTGTAGATATGGCTGTACAATGATATTGGCAAAGTTTACATTATAGTTTATGAAATAAGCAATGAAATGTTCAAAAGTAAAAAACACAGACAAGTTTGTGTATGGTTTGAGTGGTGCTTTCAGGAAATAATCTTTTGAGGAAGTTTAAACTTGGATATAGTTTCATCAAATAAAGTATTGAACTAATTAGTTAGTGCTATGAAGCTCAGGTACAGAAAAACACGTCTACCATCTCATCTAGCAAGCACATCTATGAAAATCAAAAACTAGTATCTCTCAACTTTATTTCCCTATTTTATTAACGTAACTTAGCTGTTTGAACAAAATCTTATGCTTTAATCCACTTTTGTATTCCACATGGTTTTTGCCATCGCGTTTAAAAAAATGTTTCTTCTCTCTGGTTGATTTCTATTCTATACATAATAAATCAATAAGGTAGCAACAGGTCAATGAAAATACAATGGCTGGTAAGTTTCAGAACTGTTAAAAAATGTGAATTTTCAGATTCAGGAAATCCAAAGAATCTCAGTTAGAATAAATAAAAAAGAAATATACTTCTAAATACATGAAAATGAAATAGTTTATTACCAAAAATAAAAGGGAGATCTTGAAAGTAGCCAGAGAGAAAAACAAGTGGTTTGCAACACTGCAGCAGTAAGCCTGATTGTCAACAACGAAAGACAAAAGAAAGTAAAACTATATCTTGAGTGCACTGAGAAAAAATAACTGTCTGCCTAGAACATATGCACAAGGAAACTGCCTTTCAGGAATAAGCATGAAATAGACCTATTTTCAGACAAAAAAAAACCCCAGAGTGCTACTAGCAATAAGCCCTCACTAAGTAAAATTTTAAAGGATATCCTTAAAACAGAAGGAAAATGATCAAGAGGAAAGGGCTAGTGCTAAAAGAAATGACAGGCAAAGAAACTGTTAAATGTATGGGCAAATTCAAGCAAATATTAGATATAATTGATAATATCTAAGTTATAGAATGGTATACACATTGGGAAGAAAGTCATCATGGTCGTATTGTTCCAAAGAAGAGACAGGAAACTGATTAATTTTAGCATTTAATTAAACTTTGTTAAAATTAGTATGAACATTAGAATTTCTATTTCCTAATGTATTATAATGCCCAAACTACTAAAGGAAAAATATTGAAATAAGAAAAAAGGAAATAATACAATTAATCCAAAAATGTAAAAAAAAGAAAAAATATAGAATAAATAGTACAAAAGGAAAGTGTAAAATAAAATAGGCATGAATCAAATATTTGATTATGATAAATATAAATGAGTTACATCTTCAGTACAATATAGAATTTAAGACTGTAATTGGTAAATCACAAATATGTTCGTTACCTGAAACATGCCTACAATATAAGGACACAAAAAGCCTTTTTAAGATGTGGGAGAACATATACAATAACTTCAAACAGAAAAAATGCTGGTGTAATAATCTTAATATCATACCATATTGTCTTTGCCAGAGGTGAAGTCACTTCAGAAAATGAAGAACAAATAAAATGAGTTTCTTCCCCACACCATAAAAATTCTACATGGATTAAGGACTTATGTATAAAACCCAAATCCATTAATCTTTCTAACCAATACAGGAATATAGCTGTAAACTTTGGGGTAAAGGAAGATTTTCTACATAAAAAGTACAAAATACAGAGAAAAGACTTATGAATTTGAATATACTGAAACTACAAGTTTCTGTTGAGAACATGAAAAGATAATCTGCAAAATAAGAAAATATTTGCAATACATAAAACTTACAAAGGAATAAGTATCCAGAATATATATTTTTTTAATTCATAAATACCTATGAGACTTTTAAAAATCAAAAGAGAGCAGGCAAATGAATTTAGTAGGCACTTCATGAAAAAGGAAAAAATAATGTACAATAACCATACCGAAAGCTATTCAAATTCAATAGAAACTAAGGCAAAGCAAAATGACTGTGATACAATTTTACTTCCACCAGACCAGCAAAAATTAAAGTCTCTTAAAATGAAATATTTGCAAAGATGAAAAAAAATCAGAACTCATTGACTGTTGACAGTGAGAGGACACTGGCATGACTGTTTTGAAAACAAGTTGACAGTATCGAATGAAGTCAAAGATTTGAAGCCTCAGGGTTAAATGTGCTTGTGTGAGAAAATAAAACACTGATGGGGGCTCATAAAAGAGTATGCCATAAGACAGAGTCAAGTAAAACAGCAAAATTTTAGACGCAGGCTAAGGAAGATAGTATATAAAAATATAGGTCAGAGAAAAAAGGTATGCCATTAAAGCAAATGAGGTAAATATCACTAGGTGTGACAAGTGGTCTAGTTGAAAGAGATTGACCATAAATCATTAAGCATGAAATAGCATGATATAGCCAATAAATAAAATCAGAACACAAGAGGAAAAAATCATGGCAAGGTAATATAGGCAACAATGGCTTAATTAAAACCTAGAACATGGCTTGAACTTTGAAGTTTGGGAATATAGCCAGGTAAAAAAATCAAGAGGACATGTTTGATGAGATAAACAATACATGACAAAGAACAGAAGTGGGGGTAAGCATGGGACTTGCAATACAGGGAATACTACAGGTTTTCACTAGATGAAAGTATTGGGTAGGTATGGGTTAGATTAGAAGAAATACTATGACTGGACAGAGAAAGTTTAGATTTAGCATAATAGAAAGAACAGAAGAGAACAGAGGCTTTATTGTAGGGAAATAATGTATAAAACTGGCATCCAATCATGGATTTTGCCAGAAGCAGTGAATGAATCTAGCTGAATTAAAAAAGCAAACTAGGGACTTCCCTGGTGGCGCAGTGGTTAAGAATCCGCCTGCCAATGCAGGGGACACAAATTCGATCCCTGGTCCGGGAAGATCCCACATGCCGCGGAGCAACTAAGCCCGTGCGCCACAACTACTGAGCCTGCACTCTAGAGCCCACGAGCCACAACTACTGAAGCCCACACGCCTAGAGCCCGTGCTCCACAACAAGAGAAGCCACCACAATGAGAAGCCCGCACACCGCAATGAAGAATAGCCCCCGCTCGTAGCAACTCGAGAAAAACCCGCACACAGCAACGAAGACCCAACGCAGCCAAAAAATAAATTAAAAAAAAAAAAAAAAGGAGATGGCTTCAGGACTGGAAAAACAAAACAAAAAAGCAAACTAGGGAACTACTCTTGTAAATCAGGAACGAGTGGTAATGAATTTGACTAGGGTGGTAGGAAAAGAAGACAGGCAGAGAGAGAAAGAGAGAGAGATTCTGAAAGAAAATGTAAATGAATTTAAGTGCCTGCTGTTCACGCCCCAAAAATTAACTGAAAGAAATAAGTAAGTCAAAGATGACTCCAAGATTTAACCCTTAAGTGGCTGAGAACTTAATAGAAATAAAATATCTGATAAGAAACACTAATTTAGGATGTGAAGCGAATGTTTGATATCTGTTTATTGTGGTGGAATCCATTCAAGGAGATATGTTCATTGGGCAACTGGTGAAGGAGCTGGAACTTGGGTAAATGGACTTGAATTATGCTTTTAGGTGTAAAATATATGACAATTGATGATGAGCTGCTATAAATTATTCATAGCCATTTAATCATTTTATATATTTCAAACATTTCAAAAATTGTATCAGGTATGTATTAAAATATTCTAGGGAATGTTTTCATCTCTTTATGTGTCTTTAATCCTTACCACAAACCCTCAATCCAGGTACTATTGCTATTAACCATATTGTAAACATGAAAACACGTGCGACACAGAGAGGTTAAGTGACTTGGCCAAGGTCACATAGCTACAGACAGAGTGGGATACCACGTAGGTACTCTGAATCCCGAGTCTGAACTGTAGCCACCGTGCAATACTTATTACAGGTGCTAAGGGTAAATAGGCTCCAAACGTTCATAGAATGAAAATTAGTTGATTCTGCTAAAATTGAAAGACTGAACTATTTCTTTAAAGGTTACTGAAAACATCATGAAATAAAATCTGTAACAGAATTGGCAAATAATATAATCATAAACTGATTTTCTTTTCCAGAAAGAAAAAACACTTCAGTTACTCAAAGTGTATATTTCATAACAGAAAGCATACCTTAAGCAATGTGTGTAGATATTATCTATGTGTATGTAGATTTAATTTTTATAAGTTTTTGTAACCTCCAAGGCTTCATAAGTTTTAAAAGACTACAACAATGCTTTTAACTTTTGTACTGAGTTGTATGCAAATTTTCCAGTTACTGCTTTAGAATTAGTTTTGAAGATTTTATAGATCACCTAGAAATTTTGAATATAATAATTTTCTCTTCATAAACAATGGCTATTATTATAAGACAACACAACTGAAGATAAGGCTGCATAGTAATAATACATATTTGAAACTAGAACAATGTGTTTTCTCAAGATGAACTTTTCAATGCACTCCTACAATTCTGAAAGTAACTATGGGGCATGTGCTATAATTATGTGTTATAGAAAATGATTAAAAGAAGATGTTCTTCAGAAAAAAATATAAAGCAATAGTAGAACTCTCTCTGCTCTGATTTGCAACAATGCTACCACACATTTTATCCAAAATAAATTTCACTTTAAAACTTTCAGGGTCACATATACACTAATATTAATACACAAATACATTACACACACACACACACACACAAAATAAAATATGGCATCTATTGTTCTTTTTTTCTTTTACAAGTAAAGTTAAACCATCAACATTTTCTTTATTTTTTCTACTATGGAAACTCAAGTCTCATTTTAAATATTTATATCCCATAAGCTACATATTAGGAAATTCTCAAAAATGCAAGACAAATTGTGCCTAGTAGTGAATTCCAACTAGGCAAATCATATATTTCTTAAGATAGCTCCAATAAACTACAATTGGATATATAGTAAACATGCTTTAAAAATAAGTATCTTTATTTCTTAGATTAGCATCAATCTGTCCATGGGATTTAGCAAAAACTATAGATCAAAGATAAGATTCAGTTAGAAAAGTAAAATGAGTTTCTGAGCATTGATAAATTTAATACTTTAGGGTACTTGGTAGAAGTGTGCATGTTGCCTACTGAAATCACTTTATTACTGCCTAGTATAACTGTCCTGCTTATTCTTAAGTAATCAAAATAGAGACTCTAAGAGGTTAAACACATACCTGTATGAGACAGTAGGAATCTTTACTGGATATGATATTGACTAAATACTGTTGGTCTTACCCCAAGAACTTCTGACTATAATCCTGGAATGTAGGGCAGGTTAAAAAAAGAAAGAAAAAAAAATCCACTGTTAGGCAATCAGAAATTCTTTTTACCCTAGCATTCCAGTGGAACTTCTAGATTAAAAATAACAGACTCATAAAAATTATTTCTGAGGTAATTTGAGCTAATGCCAGTTTCTCTTGTCAAGGAAAAAAGTGTTCACCTTTAGGCCATTGTACATTTTCTTGGATTAAACAAGAGGGCATTACATAGTGTTAAATTATTAATTTTTACCCAAAGCCTGCTTGTTCAAGGTGAAAGATACTCTCTGACCAGGAAACTCAGTTATGTCATGAAGCAAATCTTCTTTACCCATCTTGTCAATATTGTCACTTCACCCTGCAAAGTCCACTTCCTAAATATTAAAATCAACAAAATTTGTTTCTTCTTCTCACCAATCTATATAAAACCCTACTCTAGGGCTTCCCTGGTGGCGCAGTGGTTGAGAGTCTGCCTGCCGATACAGGGGACACGGGTTCGTGCCCTGGTCCGGGAGGATCCCACGTGCCGCGAAACGGCTGGGCGCGTGAGCCATGGCCGCTGAGTCTGCGCGTCCGGAGCCTGTGCTCTGCACCAGGAGAGGCCACAACAGTGAGAGGCCCGCGTACCGCAAAAAAACACAAAAAACACACTACTCTAATTTAGACCCTTCTAAGCTTTTTACTCATAATAACTTGATTTTAAAAGTTATTTTTACTATTACATTTCTTTAGACTTATGTTTACTATGCTTATTATTAAATATAAGGTGTAAAGGAAAAAGGAAAAAACCTCTTCCTCTTATTCTCCAGAAGATGTAACCAAATACTTTATAGTTTTACAGACATTCAATATAAGCAAAAATATGTATGTATGTGTATTTAATTTTAACAGAAATAAATTCATTCTTCACTCACTGTTTTCTGATGTGCTCAGCTATTATATACGTGCATGCATGGGCATGTGTGTGTACGTGTGTGTTGTTAATATTGGGCTGTAATTTTATTAAGGACTTTGGATAAATCCTTGTATTCAGTACCTCAGTGTTATATAGGATATTTGTTTAACTTTTCAAAAATTAATTTTAAATGTTAGAAGATAAAAACAAAGTAATATCGATAACACATAATCAAAAATTTTTAATTTTATACAAAATTTTTGAGTGAACAATTTCTGCAGGTCCATTTTTTCTCTATACAATATGGGTTTCTAAGAATCAGCTGATAAAGGACACCATTTTATTTGGCATTAAATAAGTGTCTCTACAAAGTGCTTTCAAATATGTGTATTTTCACTCTTTCACAATCACAGTGATCTCAGCAGTCCTATTTGCCAAACAATTTCCTTATTCCCTGATAAATTTCTAGAAAAAGTGGTCCATTCCTGCTGTTTCTACTTCCTTCGCCAATCCTTTTTAGAATTGTCTCTAGTGAAAATCTACCCTACTCAACTCACATAATACTTTGAAATATAATCAGAGATTCTCTAAATTCTCCAAATGATTGTCCACATCATTTCTGTTGTTTCCTTGTTTTTTATACTACTGCGTTAGCCTGGTCCTCCTAGTACCTTCACCATCAGTTTTGCTTACTCAGCTTCCTCCTGTGCTGAAGAATTTAACCTCTATCCTTCTATTTTCTATACACTTCTTTTTGTAGATTCCTTAATCCCATGGAAATCCACATTCTACACCTAGTGTTCAGATCTACATTTTACTTTCTTCCAGGGTTCCCATCACCATTTCTAATTACTTACTTACTGAATATTTCTGCTTGGGTATCTTACTATCCAAGAAAACCAAGCTTATGTTTAAATATTTAAATAACATTCCCTTCATCAACTATTCTCCAATAAAAATTTTTTTTAAATAAAACTTAGAAAAATATGTTATTCCCTTAATCATACTTTCTTCCTCCATTCCAACTTCCTTAGCCTTCTTACTGCTTATACCATAAAGTCAAAACTCTTCAGCCTGTCAAGTATCCACCAATCCTTATTGCAACTACTCATCTTCTCTATAGTTATGCTTCAATATAACTTAGGCACTCACTGAGTGCCCCCAAGAAACCTTGAAATTTTGTTTCTCTTTTCTGTCTATCATTCCAATTACTCATAATCTTCTCCCACTGTCTAAAGCCTATCCATTCTCAAAGAACAACTTAAATCTCCAAAATCGTTTCTCTATTTTTTTTATCAAACTCTTAGTTTATTTCTTTAGTATCATTTATCACCATTCTTAATTACCAAATTTATATATGTGTTTATTTATGATTATATATAATCTGTCTATAGGAAGATCAGAAAGACCAGTAGATTGTAAGCTTCCCTTTATCAAGGTGTATGTCTGTTGGAAGGTAATTCCATATTAGCCTCTCATTTTTATGAATTTATGATCTTCTGATCACCCTTAAGTGATCCCCCAATAAGTCACACTCCTATATAATCCCCTCCCCTTGAGGACAAGAAAAAACTATGACTTGCTTCTAACCAATAGAATATGGCAAAAGTAATGGAATAATCACCTGTTAGTTAGGTTATGCTATATGGCAAAGATGATGGAATAGTCACTCCCATGATTATGTATAAAACTCCATTTTAGCAGACTGGAAAGACAGAGTCTCCTGCTGGCCTTAAAAAAGTAAGCCACCATGATATATATATATAAAAAAAAAACTGTAATAGGGCAATATGCCAAGCAACTGTGGGTGACCTCTAAAATTTGACCTCAAGAAGCTAGATGCCGGACATAAGAAGATGGAGACCTCAGTCCTACAACTGTAAGAACCTGAATTCTGACAACAACCAAGTGATCCTAAAAGAAGACCCTGAGCTCCAGAAAAGAACTCAATCTGGCTGACACCTTGAATTCAGCCAATGAGACTCTGAGCAAAGGACCTTGTTACCATGCCCAGACTTCTGACCCATGGGAACAAGATTATAAATAAGTTCTGACCCACTAAATGTGTGGTAATTTGTTGCATAGCAATAGAAAACTAATACAGGCCCTGATGGCTGTATTTTGTTCTGGACTGTCTTTTTCAGAATGTTTGTTTGGTAAACAGCCTTGGAATATTAGTATCTCTTCATAAACTTGAGGGAAGGGTTGCTTACTGACCAGTATAATGAATGTCTCCTTCCAGAGCACAGGGCAGATGGATTTGCTCACTGCCCATAACAAATGATTCGGAGTGCCCAAGCCCAGGGTTCCTCAGCTATGATATAAACTCATTATCTGTGCAGCATCTATCTGGGCCCCTTCATGTCACCCCAGTGGGACTTGGAGTACAAGGGAAACTCACCCAAAAGTGAAGCTCCTTTTTCTTGATGTGCCATAAGTATAAAGACTTTCACCCAGACCAGGAGTCTCATACCCATTGTCCATGAAACTGTGGCAGGATAACTCACTAGTTCCCAAATAAGGTAACTGTCTTATTTACCTTTTTATTCCCAACATCTAACATAAGACCTAGCATAATGCCTAACATTATAGCAGGCACTTAACTAAAAAATTTTAAAGAAATGAATTTACTAATGAATCCAGTATAACTACTATAACCCAGAGGAAATTCTTCTCATGAAATATTATGTCTTGTACAATCTGTGTAATTAAGGTAAAATACGATTTCCTATAATGTCTTTAATAATAAATTTTAAACAAGTAAATTTTCTATTTGATTTTTTTTAAAGTTTATTGATGCTAGTGTTTTTGTTTTGTTTTGTTTTTTGTTTGTTTGTTTTGTTTTGTTTTGCGGTACGCGGGCCTCTCACTGTTGTGGCCTCTCCCGTTGCGGAGCACAGGCTCCGAACGCGCAGGCTCACCGGCCATGGCTCACGGGCCTAGCCGCTCCGCGGTATGTGGGATCCTCCCAGACCGGGGCACGAACCCGCGTCCCCTGCATCAGCAGGCGGACTCTCAACCCCTGCACCACCAGGGAAGCCCTATATTGGACTTTTTATACCCAAATAAATCACATGCTTGTTGAGAACATGGATTTTTTTTCAGTCTATATCTCTGATAGTGTTAGGACAGGATAGCAGTTAATAAATTAAGTATCCAATAAATGTATCCATTGACTTATTAAATTTGATTTTTAATGCAGTCTCACACAATTTCAGAAGCAGTAGATTTTCCACATCATTTGCAACTGATTTGCTAACTAATCTGCCAACTTTAATGAATAATGAATAAAACAAAATCACTAGCTATTTGACCAATGTTCAACCTTTTTAACATAAAGGCTTCTAGTGGTAAATAAGGTGATTTCTTTAGAAATATTGGATTTTCAATATGAGTGTCATTTACAATATTCTCATACTTTGGCATACAGGCCCAAGATGCTATGGCATACAAGCCCAAGATGACATACAGGCATACAGGCCTATGGCATATGGCATACACGCCCTATGGCATACAGGCTCAAGATGCTATGTTTACCTATGGCATACAGGCCCAAGATGCTATGTTCTCAAGAAGGCCAATTTGACAATGTGATTATGTTAGAATAAATTATATAACATTATTTTTCTGCTTTTGATAGTATTCTATATGTGCTGAATGAACATTCACATTATCTCTTTCACACTCACTAGGTAGGATAGGTAATCTGTTATGAATGAGGAAACTGAGACATATGAGTTGCCTACATCACACACATGTGCATACACACACACACACACACACACCCCAATAAAATACACAGTGTTAAAGAGTAGGTGATAGCCCAGAACATCTTTAGGTAAGTTGCCTCCTTTACAAGCCACAAGAGGTAGAGGAGGACTCATGGAAATCTTAACTAGGAAGTAAGATAAATATATACCTTGGGCTTGAAATATAAAGCTGCCAAGTCTCTTTAGTTGGGCAAAATAAACCTTCTTGGATTTGTTAGTGGCCTTAGTATTTTCTAGCTTCATTTTAAGAGTTCAGTTTAATTTGGAATCCTCTGAGAGGGAACTGAGAAGGAAAATCTATTTCAGTATGCCCTTGTCTCTAAGGAGAATTCTCATCAGGTAAAAGATGGCTTAAATACAGCAATTTAACTATTTTGAAGGTTTCTACCACTAAAGTGCCTTTGCCATCTTACATCTAATGCTTAAAATTCAAAATGGCAGGCTCAGATGCAGTTAGAAGCTACTAGAAAAGTGTGGTCCTGAAAACCTGTACCCTAACACCCTAATACTTTCACCCTAAGGGATCCAATGATAAATTTCAGAAGGCATTTGAATCTCCCGAAATTTCGTGTATGTGCTTATTTTGTATATAAGCATTTTTTAGGGAAAGTTTATATGGGTTTGATGAGATTCTCATGGCCTAAGGGAAGGAACTGAAGAGATTACAAGCACAGACTGGATATTCTAAAATCTAGATTAGTAAATAACTAAATTTAAGGGCATTTAAAAATTTTAAGGAATAATTTTTATTCTTGTTATAAAATAGCACATAATTTATTATATCATTTCTTATAGAAGAAAACATTTTTATAAACTGTTATTTAACCAATAAGAATGTGTTCATTCATTAATCCTGTCCTATGATTATACAGTAGACCTCACTAATAATAACTGTACTATCTCCAAAATCTCGATTTCAAGCATCCAATTCTTTGATTTTATCATCTAATTCTTTGACTCTTATCCTCTGAGTACACCAACTGTACTACTCATACTCTTAAAATTCTTCAATTCTTCTGGATCTCCAACCCACATATTCACTATCTCTCACCTGGTGTTCTCATTTACCTCCTTAATCAATTTAAATTTCATGGCCCATTATTATAACCATTTCTGCATATACCCACAACTCCTCTGCTCATTTTCCTCAAGTTATATTTGCTTGACCAAAGCCCCATCCTTAGCTAAAGATGCCTGTTTTGATGGATGGACAGTTTATAAACTAGTCCAGGCCAACTGTTCTACTTGTGCACTTGGTCCTACTATCCATTACCTCTCACCTAATCTAAGAATTTGTTCTTGAAAATTTCACTTTCTCTCCTGGATCACGATTTTCCATAGTTACTAGACAATGGCTGTAACTATATAGACATGCTGTAATGTAAGACTGTGAATTTTTCAGTAGAAAGATACAGAGGATGGGGTGAAAGAAGGGAAGAGCACAGCCTTAAGGGATGTTTTCAACAGAGATATTTTAATAGCATATCACAGACTACAGCTGGATAAGAAGAGAAACACAAAGGAGGTGGCTGTACAGTGAAAAAGTGACAAAATCAATGGATCTGCACTCGTGATGTTGGTCAAGGAAAAGCTTGATGCTGTAAAAATATGGATGGACTGGAAGTTGGTGGCCAGAGAGCAGAATGTCTAAAATTGAGATACAAGCTGTGATATAATTATTATTAATGTAATGGAAATATCTCGAGTTTGTCCATGCGAGTGGTAAAAAAGTAAAGTGGAAGAAAAGCAACTGAGGGGTCAGGGTCTTGGTGGATAATTAACATAATTATAAAAAAGACACTAACAATCAAGGCAAGAGTAATGATGGAAAGGAAGGCAGAGATCCGGATGTTAAAGCCATGCATAAATGTGCTGTGAAGGTGAGAATCAACATAGAAATAAGTAGATGACATCAATAAGAAGAGTGCAGTCTGATAGCATACACTTTAGATAAATTGAGGCTATGTGGGACAGAGAGAATTTGTTTGATAAACAGCAAATGGAAGCACACATGGTACCACTCACCCCTGCACCTGAGGTCACATGTGAAAAAGAGAAGAAAAAAATCTCCACTTCAGAGAGCCGTAGGGGAAGTGTACTCAGTGAACAGTTAAATTTCCAGAAGAACAAGAAATGGAGGGGACATTCAAAATTAGGTTGATGAAGACAAGGTTACTAGTCCTTCACAGATCTCAAGGTGCTGTGGGGTATAAAGCCATGAAATCCTTGAGGCATCTGTTCAACTGGCTACTCTAAGTGGACATTAAAATTATCCCTGACATATATTTACTATGCTTAGGAATACACTCTAGTCTATTTAGTGCATTTATAAACCATTAAGTTACCTGATTAAATATATTTATGCTTAAGTCCCAGCCAAGAGAGTGAATTAGAACGTACTCATTTGCGTGATAACACACTTACAGGGAAAATAGAGCTGGACCTTATGTTCAAATGAATTTATCCTTTATAGATTCAACAGGAGGTAATCAATTTTTTAGCCAGATCTTAATAGCAAGTCCAAAATAAACTGATCAAAAATAAAGTTTTTGAAAGATGCCTCTTGTCTTGAATTATTTATTACTAGTTGCTTAATGATAAAATTGAATCAAAAACAAATTTTTCATTGTTGTATTCAGAAAAGAAACTACTTAGTGCTTTATCTACCAAAAAACTATTTTATAAAAAACTATTACTGAGCAAGGGTAACCAAGAGTACATAAGGAAATGCATGATCGCCAGTTAAAACTTTTTTACAGCTGAAAAGTCAGTTGTGAAATTGATTAATGTCAAAAAGTGCAGGATGAATACAGAACTAGAATAAAGGGAACTGTATTTTCTCATAAAGTTGTGTCACTGTACTCTGGTAAGTAACCTTATATCCATTTTCCCACAATAGTGTGCATCCGTCAAGCAACTGTAAGTATAAAAGCATCAGCTGGTCAAGCTGCCTTCTGATAATTTTATAGTTGAAGAAAAATAGCAAAACAATGTCACCATACAAAAAGTTATCCTTAATTTAGTTTTGGTGGGAAAAAAAAGAACAAAACCTATTAATTTTATGTTTATTTTTAGTTAGAACATTTCCTGCAGTCTATGCCAATTTTTTAGTTGGTCTAGAGAATGAGCATATTAAAAACATAAGAATAATTAGTAATATTCTTGATAATAAATTACTATTGATAGTAATAATAGTTGGAAAAATGTACTTATATATCTCTGAGGGAGGCATTATTATCATCTTTACACATGAGGATAAGGAAGGTTAAAGAAGTTAAACTATTTGTTCAAAACTTTAGTAACCATTAAAAAGCCTTTCTGATGCTATGCCTTTTCATATCACAAAACAGAATTTTTGTACATCTCACCCTGGGGTGTACAAACACCCTGGGTGTTTCAAAAGCGACTTATTTAAAATATTAATATGGTACTTGAAAATAGGAGGTTAAATTTTATAAACAAAGAAATTAATTACCAAAAAAAAAAGAGAAAACATTATGCAAAATGTTTGTCAACAAGAGAGAAGCTTGAAGAAATGTATGCCTGAGAAAACAGACTGGTTCAGTTTGAAAGTTATGCAAAGAGAAGGGGCGTTTCAAAGGATTTAGTGGCATAAAGAAATTGTTTAGTGGATGATCTGGAAAGGAAACTTGAGAAATGGCCCTAGGAAGCCAAAAACTAGCTGTATTTTGTCAGCTCTTATTTTTGACTGTGTAAAATTAAGGATACATGTATGCTGACTCATCTTGCATGTGGGCTGACTTTTGTTTGGTATGTCCAGAAGCGACCTTCTGACTTCAGGCATTTAGTCCTGGAAGAGCAATTTAAAACCTAGTAACTGGAGTTTTACATTTTTGACTGGTCATTTCATGTCTTTAATGGATTGAGCTGGAATAAAGCTAAATAATTTCCAAGTGACAAGTTATTTCCCTAGAAAAGAAAAAGTTTACTCTGAGGATAGGGCATGGCAGCTATGAATCAACAATAAAACCAGTCTGTTTTTTAAAAATTGCTTATCAAAACAAGTTTTAGGGTGAAGAAGTAATCTTTCAGATTTTTTAAAAGTAACTCAAGTAGAAAAAAATAATTTATATTGCTGATTAGAAAAAAAATAACAAATATATAGCTATCTGCCCTAGTTTAGCTCAATTTAAATTAAAAATAATTAAAGCACAAATAGAAAGCTTTTTAGAAACAATATTTTGTGTCTATCTTGATATTAAGGGAAATTTGTATTTTAGAAGACATATTTATAATCTGAAAAGTATCAGATTTGGGGCTAAATTATGAACAATAAATTTTTTAGCTGTCTTGGACTATGGAAGAAGTAATATGCAAATTACTAGCAAATAAAAATGTGGCAAAGGAGGAGAGGATCCATGGTAAAGTATAAAGTATTATTCAGGTAAATGTTACTGAAATCAACTCCAAGAAAACAAAGACAGACCATGGTTCACTTATATTTATTTTTCATTCTTAATATTTGACAGCATGGTAATTTTTCTGGTTTATTGTCTTGATGCAGCAAGGACACTTCTTAAAGGTCTATTTTGCATAACAATTTTTGTCTTGCCATTTTAGATTTATAATAGAAAAAGAATAGTTTTACACCCCTTAATGCCTTACCACCCAGGTAAACTCTTTAACAAAGATCTATTGGAATTATTTGTATTTTTGTTACTGCAAACTTGTACATGAAAAATTAGTAGAGTATAATATTCTGTACTGAAAAGGTGCAAAGAGCTCAAAATTATTAGTTTGTTTCACCTTCTACACAAATGACACATAATGAATTAACCAAATACGTTATTGAATGCAAACCAGTAGTTGATTAATATTCTTTTAAACAATTAAGCTTCCACACATTCAAAATTGGAGTAGTGTTTTTCTTCTTTTATGACCTACCAAGGATCCACAACTTTACTTTGTATAGTACTTTCCACTCTAATTAGATTTTTTTGACCATTGTTTAGGAAACAGGCAGAAATCTGTTTAACATTATCTTCATGCCATAAAGCTTTTATGTTTCATTTTGTTGCTACACAAGAGATAACAAGGAAGCTCATGTATGCATACATTTTCAGAAACCATTTCAGAAATTCAGCACAATTGCTTTGCATAGAAAAGCATTTACTAAATGGTTTGTTTTCATTGTTGTCTGAAAACCAGTTTTATTTTTTTCCCTACACAAGTATAGATCCAAAATAACCACAAAAATCTCCTTTGAGGTTGGTCAGAATTCTGAGCTGAAATAAATTCTCCTGGGAAAAGAAATAAAAGCTCCAAGATGATTTTTAGAATTGCTTTACTTGACTATGTTTCCAGCACTCCAAATTTTATTAAATTTCTAATGATATTGTTGATACAGAGATAATTTTGAAAGTTTACCAATTTACATACTTATTATACTAGCTACTCAGACCAAGCATTCATTAAAATATCTAGGAGGCCCAAATTTTGAAGATTATTAATATTTTGAGTACACTTGTTCTGCTATTTACACAGTAAACCACAGTCTCTGATAATCTTTGATATATTGTCAACAATTATGTACTCTGTAAATTACTTCAATATGTTCACTTAAAATATCTATTTAACTGGGACTGTCTTAATACAGACAATATTTAGTACTATGCAAAGTGAAAATGAGCTTTTTTCTTTACTGTTTATTATGTAGAGCTCACGTTATTGGGTGTTAGAGTCATATTGGTTGACAAAATGTATATTCTCTCTTGTATTTCCTTCCATTGTGAATCTTGAGCTATTATATTAAATGTGCATTTAAATGGAAGTAGTGATTGGTTTCCCATTTTATTGTGATGCCTCTTTTTTTCCACTTGGTCCTTTTATCATTTTGACCTTAGGTTAATAAATACAAGAAACAATCTAAATGTAAAGATTAATTTAATGTTAATGTTTTCTAGTTATTAAGTCTTTCTGCTCTATTGGATAGGAAGTAAACATTAAAGGAAAATGAACATTTAAAAATACTGTTTCATCACTCTGTTTGAACCCTTAAGGTACTAAAGGTAATGAACAAAGGAAGAGATGGAATCAAAATGTACAAGTAATTGTAGTATATTTTATGTCACTTTGTTCTTTGGAGGTTCTGCTTATTGTCAGATAAAACAAATTCTTCCAAAGCATGAAAACTGAGTTTTGCTATTTTGTGAATATTGTTTTAATGGGATTCTTTTAATAAAGTACCCAAGACTTTCATACTATCAAAGTTGCTTTAAAAAGCAATGGGGTTTATCCTACGGCCAACAGGTAAAAATCTATAAATACAGGCTAAAAAAGATTAAGTGCTCTCTTGGGAAGAATATAATTAAGAAAGATTTTACTGAAATACACAGAACTGAACATGATAGAAATAATGTCAAGCAGACTATTTTCCACTTAAAGAAGATAGCAAGATGAGGGTTCAGGAATGGAACTGGGGGAGAAAGGAAATTCAAGGCAGATGTAAGGAAGTACTTTTTCATGAAATAGATCACAAATACTTGGGAAAGAACTCTGAACAGAAAAACTAAAGGTGAAGTGAAATCATTCGCTGTAGGGATTAAAGAAACTTTCATACACACTTTAAATATAGAATATAAAATCAGAGAATACATGATTTATTTTGTAGTTTAACATGCTCTTTTAAACTTTAATTAAACAAACCCAAAATAAACAATGTAATGCAAATCAAACTAATTTTAAATTATGAAAAAGAAAAGGAAAGGTAGTACTAGTTTTACTAAATAAACTCTGATCTACTACATGTAAATCACTTATTCAACCAAGTGACTGGAATTGCCAAGGTCCTTTTTATTCTGAGCGATTATGCCAGTGGCTCTAATCAGGCACCAGTGTTCTATCTCATAGTTTTCTTACATATAGTCACTTTACTTAAAATCATAGAATCATACACTTTTGAGAACTGCCAGTATTCTAAAGATCATTAGACTTGATTCTTTAAATTTTATAGAAATTGAATAAATACATATTAAATTGCAGAGCCAGAGCCCCAAGTCAGAACTTCTAATATCTCCTTATATTTTCATGTCCTAGAAGAACTCAGAACCAACATGTCCAAGACTCTTTTCTTCCCTCCTCTCCCAAAGTCTTGGCCTCCTATTTTGCACATTTCTAGCCCTGGGTCTGAAATCAGTTATTCTTGGAAGCCTTGCTCTCTGTAGTGGAGAATAGTTTTTACAGAAAATAATTTGAGCTTTTTCAGTATACAGAATTATAAACTATTTAATTTTTTAAATTATGAGATCAAGGCTTCCCTGGTGGCGCAGTGGTTGAGAGTCCGCCTGCCGATGCAGGGGACACGGGTTCGTGCCCCGGTCCGGGAAGATCTCACATGCCGCGGAGCGGCTAGGCCCGTGAGCCATGGCCGCTGAGCCTGCGCGTCCGGAGCCTGTGCTCCACAACGGGAGAGGCCACAACAGTGAGAGGCCCGCATACCGCAAAAAAAAAAAAAAAAAATTATGAGATCATACTATTATTTCCACACCATAGAGGCAATGATTCTTATTTTAAAATTATATTTCTTCTTTTGTACACCAAAAATCTTGGTTTCTATCAATATTAGCATAATTATCTATTTGCTTTATTCTCAACACACACAACTGTCAAAATAAAAAATCAATATTACAACTAACAAGTCTTATGAATGCATTTGAAAGTTGGTTTTGTTCTTAGAATACACTCCATTAAGTAGGCAACTCTAAATCTATGATCTGAAGTAGTTATTTTCTCCATACATTATGCCAGTAACTTGGAAAATAGACACATTTTTTTCAGCTGGCTTCCCACTTTTAGGAAATTTATTTTCATTGGATTTTCCTTTTCGATTCCATTTATTTTTGATTATCTAAAATATTTTATTATTTCAAAGTCAATATTGAATAGCAAGTAATATTCAAAGAAATATTATTCCCATCCTGTCCTCTCCCTCATCCACTCTCTCCAAAAAGATAATGATTTATTAATGCTTTTCCTTATACTTAAATGCTAGTATTTGCAAATCTGTAGAAATATATATACTATTGCAGTAACTCTACCCAACCAGTTGTCAAAACCAGAAACCTGAGAATCATTTGTCGGCTGTTTGATTTCTTTTAGATTTCTTGAATCCTGTCTCTCCACAACTTACTTTTCCTGTTTACATCTAACAGGCATCAAACTATTCCCCTGACAACAATCATTTCTCTTTCACAAATATCATCCACAGAACCTAGAAAGTTATTTTTTATAAAAATTATTCACTACTATAACTTCTATTGATTCCACATTGCCTCCAGAGCCAAAACTCAAATTCAAGTCTTCAAACTAAAAATTAAACACTTTTTTTATTACAAATATTTGCCTCCCTAAGTTTAAGATGTCTTCATGCCCAAACCATTTCTGAATCACCTGTCTTTGCTTTAATTTATCTATGTTCAAAGAAGGTAAAACATGTTAAATAAGATTTATATAACTATATATTACAAAGGAAGAAAATATTGATGCAAAACAACAAAAATAAGCTTTTATGAGCTTTAGTAAACTGATATATTTTGATTTCAGTTGCATAATACATATTTGATGATAAAATTATCAAGCATAGTCCAAAAAGATCAAGCATCATTTTCCAGCTACTGGTCTACAGAGTTGTCTAAATCTATAATGTATCACATTTGGGATGGATACTTGAATTCAGATGCTTTGGGCCCTAGATCTAAAACCTTAAGTGAAAACTGAGATCTCACATAGATGTGGAGAGTATAATAGGATGCATGGAACTCAGTAAGAAAACACTTTTTCTTACAAACTTCCTACATACTTCTTTGATGTATTTCATACCTTGTCACTGAAGTCTTGAACAAGGGGTTCTTAGTTAGCAGAACTATCATTTATTTCACAAAATTCTTGTGATCCATGAAACACAAATATTTGTGGGTCTTTGATCTAAAGCCAAGGTGTAAAGCCATGTCTTTAACAGGGTATAATTTAGTTTGATTATTTGTGTGGTGTGTTTATATTCTTCATATTTATTTTATTATTCATGGAACTTTTCAAATAAAGAAACTCAATATATATACTTAGCCTAATATTAAAGACCTAATGATATTTTAATATTTAACTGTTCTAATTAGGCAAGTAAAACCCTTAGACAAAAAACTAATTAAGTACCAATTTTTCTCTAAGTACAAACCATGTTTACTAATGTATTTTTGACTTATAAAAAGTAATAAAATTTGGTGTAGCCACTATGGAAAACAGCATGGAGGTTCCTCAAAAAATTAAAAATAGAACTACCACACGACCCAGCAATTCCACTTCTGGGTATTTATCTGAAGAAAATAAAAACACTAACTCAAAAAGATAAATGAACCCCCATGTTCATTTCAGTATTACTTACAATAGCCAAGACATGGAAGCAACCTAAGGGTCCATCAATGGATGAATGGATAAAGAAAATGTGGTATATATATACGATGGAATATTAGTCTTCCATAAAAAGGAAGAAAATCCTGCCATTTGCCATGTCATGGATGAACCTTGAGGTCATTATGCTATGTGAAATAAGTCAGAGAGAGAAAGACAAATACCATGTGATCTCATAATCTCACACATATGTGAAATGTAAACAAACAAAACAAAAGAACAAAAACAGAAACAACAAACTCTTAGAACAAAGAATGGATTGGTGTTTGCCAGAGGAGGGGCAGGGAGGCAAGAATAAAATGGGTGAAAGGGATCAAAAAGTAAGAACTTCCAGTTATAAAAATAATAAGTCATGGTGATGTAGTATACAGCATGGTGACCGTAGTTAATAATACTGCATTGTATATTCGAAAGTTGCTAAGAGAGTAGATCTTGAAAGTTCTTATCACAAGAAAAAAAATTGTAACTATGTATAGTAATGGATCTTAATTAGACTTATTGTGGTGATCATTTTGCAATATATACAAATATCAAATCATTATGTTGTACACATAAAACTAATGTTATATTTCAATTACATATCAATAAAAATAAATAAATAAAAATTTTAAAAATTTAAGTAATAAAGTGCCTATCTTGAAATAATATTACACACTTGGTAAATGTGGAAAAAATATATGCTAATTACATACTTACAATTCATTCATTCAAAAGGAGTTTTACTAACCATTAAATTCAAATTACTATGCCAGGCTATTAGGGGTAGAGGACATTAAAATTACTAAAATCGCATTACTATTCTTAAGGACCTGACAATATAAAAAGGGAAAAAGCATAATAGTAACTGTTCCGTAAAGCAGTGTAAAATAAATGCTATATTTCATACTTGCCTTGCACCTCCCCCTGAGAAGAACCAAAACAGATGAGGAGAAAACCAAAATAGTCCGAAGTTTTGTGGTGGAATTTTAGTTATTAGAAGGAAGTGCTTGAGAGAAGCATAGTAAACGGTGTCCAAGGGAAGAAGATAAAGGATGGAAGAGAAGCTAGAGTTGCACAATAATTTTATGAGAGAGGACTGCAGGTCAAAGAGACTTCTGCCAAAGATAATGACTGTAGATGTCAGAGACTGAATGATAGATACACTTAATAGGATGGCAGATGTTCTTGAGGAAAATATTAACTTAGAAAGTGAACTAATTATGAATCAGCCAGTCTTTATATTCCAAATGAAATCTCAATATGTTGTTTCAGGTCTTGTTAAAATTCTAATAAAATGTGAATGTTTGTTGTTGGCTGATGAGCCTTGCTGGGAAAAAAAGTGTGTCAATAACTGTGAATGGTCTGAAATTTACCCTACTTGCAAGTTAACAAGTTAGCCTGCTACAGTTTCGTGGATTCTGGCAGAAAACATAAGACTTGGGCCAGAGACAAAAAACATTATGGTTCACAGTAACAGCAGTAGCAAAAGTGTCAGTATTTTCTTTAGCTGATTCCTCAAGCCTTAATTCCTGCAGGAAGATCAGGTTTTTCTTAATTGAGTGCTTGGATCAAAGATGATAACTACCAATGAAGATATTGGCATTAAATCCAATTATGTGTATTATGAAAATTTTCCACAGATCATTTTGATTTATATTTTTACTAAAACCACTTAATAAAGGGTGAATTTGAAAAAAAGTTCAGTAAGCTTAAATCATACTGGAAATTTATCAATTACTGGTCAAATCTTAATTTTAAGTAAACTTTGTATATGTCCAGCACCATGCCAGAAGTAGAAGGGACAAAAGAAATCTTAGATGAAATCTGTTTTCTAAAAATTTACATTCTAACTGAGAATGCAACAAAAATTAAGCACTTACAATACAGATTAAAAGTCGGTATGTAAATAGAAAATTTTCAAAATAATAGTTCTTATAATAATACACCGGATTATGCTTATTAGTTAGGAATTGTTTATCATATGTGCAAAAGAACCTTTTCAAGATTTCAACATTTATATATGGCACTCTGCATGTAATGAGAGGCAGTGTATATAGTCATTACAAGTATGCGTGCTGGGGCCAGCTCCGCGGTTGAAATCCAGCTGTTTGTCTTAGAACAAGTATTTTACCCTTGCTAGACCTCCAAATCCTCATCTGTAAAGTAAGCATAATAACTGAACAGACTCCATGGATTGTTATAAAGATTAAAAAGTTAATATATGTAAAATTCTTATAAAAGTATCTGTGACATAGTAACTACTATATTTTAACTTTCACTGTTATTTTTAGGTACCAAATAGTTGTCCTCTATCAAGGCACACATATGTAATTGTTTATTTACCTGACTCTATTTCTTACAAGATGGTAAATATTATGAGATTGGGTACCATACTGGATTTATCATACCTGCAATTCCTGCACAATGTCACATCTATTATAGCCATTTTATACTTACTTTTAAAAGGGTGGGCAGGAGACAGGGGGGTAAGAGAGGGAAAGAAGGAAGGGAAGAAAGCAAGAGAATTGCAAAAACAGTGAATGAAAACAGCCCCTCACATTTTCAGATATATATGCATTTAATTAAAATATAGTTGCAACATTTCATTGAGGAGTAAGTAAGGGGCAGGAATAGAGATGGCTAACTGATAAAGGAGAGATTTACAGGGGATTAGGAAGGTTATGGATGGGAGGGTATTCTGTGCAAAGAAAATAGCAGAAACATAGATATGCAGATGTTAAAAGGCATAGAATCTGTAAGGAAAAATGAGTTTTCTGTGGCCTCAGTATTTCATTCGTGGGGAAAATTGAACAAAACAAAGCTGTAGTGGTAAATCAGATCCAGACTTAGTAAGACATGGTATGTCATTACTTTTTTTATATTGAACAAGATGAACTCAAGCATTTTTTTTTCTGTTTTTGATTTGTTTTTTGTTTTTATTAATTTATGTATATATTTTATATTTTAGGTATTTTTACAGTTTGTTTTTTTTCAAAGAAAGATAAAAGGCTTTGCTTTAATTTTGCTAGCTGTGGGTAATTTTGTATGGTGGTTATTTATGTAGAAATAAGTATGTGCGACATGTTTTATCACTCTGCTATTGGAAATCTGAGCCAGTCCTCAGGCTGCAAGACCCTCTGAATAATTAAGACATAGGGCTGGGATCCAGTAAATCACAGTGCTAGCCCGTGGGTTGGAAAGGGCCTCGGATTTTCAGCCCCACTCCCCCAACTGCTGAATCGCCTCTACGACATTGCCACCAAGTGGTCACAGGACCCCTGCGGGAGAAGCTGGCCTGGATTTACTCCACAAATAAAACTATAGAGCTAAAATTTAAATATAATTAATAAAAAGTGGTGTGTTTAAGTTAAAACATGTATAATACTGATCTTTAATGTCTCCAATTCTTAAAGAAGACTCATCTCTTTTTCAAATAGAGTTTGAGGTTTAGATTTGAAACAGCTACTTTTTAACTTTAAAAGTATTCATTGTTAAATATTTCTTTCCATATACAGTATTTTTGACAGAAGTCAGGGAAAGAAGAAGCCGGGAATTAAGAAACATGAATATAAGTACAGCAAGAGCAAGCAAGAAAGAAGGAAAAGAAATGGACAACACACTAAAAACAGCACAGTGTGCTTCTGCTATATGCTTTTGCATTTTATTTTTATTTAAAGGGATTTGCACAACTTTATTATAAAAGATTTATTAGTGTCACAAATAATGTTAGTTAAGCTAGTGTTTTTATCAACCCAAGCAATGAACACTTAGATGTTTAAAACACTTGGCTAGACATAGGCAGAATTTGAAATGAGTTGAAAGGAATGATCACAAATAATGAGGTATGTGCTGCTCGTTCCTAAATATACACAGAATTCTGGCTTCTTATGCCAACTTAGTGTTCAGGAAGTAATTCTATTAAGCTGATGCTACAAATCCTTAATGGTCACATAAAGCAACTACAATAACAAAAACAAAACTAAATAAAATACTGATCCAACTCTGAACCAAACAAAACTTTCTGTGGTGAAGGGAACACAAATTATTTACCCTATGAGAATAGCAGGCAACAGTATTCATTCCTTATCTCAATAAAGACAGAATTGTTTATGGATAAAAATAATATCCCTTCTGGAGTTTGCAGCTCTAGGTGTCTCTTTTCTAAATTAGTTTCACTATCACAGGGGAAACTACCAAACGACAGGTATCATAGACGTGGCAACAAGATATGTCATGTCCGGATACCACTGCCAAAATTTTTCTCCTTCACACACCCCAGCATTATTTTTATTCATTTATACCTTTTTATACCCCGCTTTGTTTCAGGGTCACACAAACATGCACACGCGCACACACACGTACACATGCACCACTACCCGCCCCCCCAAAAATTCAGCGTGTAGTTGAGTGACTTAGAATGAAGAGAAAATAAGGGAGGGAAAATTATAAAACCAGGTCCAATAAGCCATACCAGGTGGCCCAGTGAAGTTGCTAAAAGCAAGAAATGACCATTAGATGAACCTAAAAGTAGGCTCTAAAACCTTTCTTCTCAGACTCATTGGACCATAATTATTGTCATTTCAAAACTGCTCATTGCACTGAGTGTGTCTCCACTCTCTATGGCTGCCATCCAATGTCATTAGAGTCTTTTTCTGCAGTTTGTCAGAACGATTGGATGTTACTCTTTGGTACCCCTGCTGATGAGGAAAGTCAGTATAGTTTTTAGGACTGGGTGTGGAAGAGTGCCCTGAAATGACTGACTCATTTTTTCCCTTTGAGCCTGTGTAAAGAATATATCTCCTGTCACAGGTTTCCCTCCTAGAACCTACTCTTTACGTGTCTGAAGTTAGTGGGCTCAGCACCCCAAGTTTTTACAACTGAGCCCAAAAGCAAGCATTCCTTTTTCCTTTGGTGAGGGGTTAGATCTTTGTTTTTAAATTTCAGTAAGGATTCATTCCTTACAAAGCAAGTTGGGTGGTTTGTTTGTTTTTTCTTTTTGGGGGAGGAAGAGGACAGATGATAACCAAATAGAACCAAAGCCTCTATATTTTGAGAAATAAATCCCTATTATGCAATTTTCAACTCATTTGGTTAAACGGAAAGATATTTTAAATGTATTCTGTAACCAAATACAACTGAAGGCTTGATAAAATTTACCGAGAACCAAAAATGCCATCTCCTTCATGTAACTTGAATCAAAGTATTACTTCCAAATATAGTCTCTACAAACACCTATTACTCTTTGTCAAATAGTAGAAGTCAACTATACAACATTTATAACCACATAGCACTTACATTATATCACTCACTGTTCTAGGAGTTTACACATAATAATATAGTTACCCTTTCAAAAACCTTATGAGATAGGAATGCAAGACAAATAAAGAAACTGAGGCAGAGAAAGATTAAGTAACTTGTCTAGAGTCACACAGCTGGCTGGTGGCAGAGCCAGGATTCACATACACTGTGGTCTGGTTCCCAAGCCCATCATCTCACTTACTAGGCTATTCATACCTTGAGAGGTGTAAAGTTTCTATGCTGACTTATCTTCTAGTATTAGGTTTTTACTTTTATCATCATTTATTTTGATGCCAGAACCAGTCACTGTAACTTGATTTGGATAGTACTTAGATAATCTGAGATTATTTAGGTAGACTCAAAAAACAATACATCAAAATTAATCCCGGGCGTGATATGTCTCTTTTATAGAATTACGGAAGCCATTTTAATGTTCTGCGGCTTGGTCTTTTCATTTATAAATTTGGGATTTTGATATAATTTGTTTCCCAATTACAAAAAGAAACTGAACATGATACGATTATACAAACCAAGATAGTTAAACTCCCTGTTTAACTATCAGTGTCTATGATAGTTTAACTATTAAAATCAGTGTCACATAAAGTAGTACTCAAATTGGTAGGACATCTCCCTAAGGATACTACTTTATTTTTTCTCAACTGATAAAGTACATAGACCGTGGGTATAGGATTCCCTCGGATGTTGCAAAAATGTGATTATGAGACCACTGCTTAGACCTACTCCATCAAAATCTCTGGAAGTTTGGAATCAGAATATGCATTTTATTAAGCTCCCATGTGATTTCTATATACTAGAATTCGATAATCATTACTCTTGAACAAGCCTTGGTTCTCCAACCTGCTGACACATTCAATTCGCCTGGGAGCTTTGAAGAAGTTTAACAGAATGAATCAGAATCTTGGATGGGCATGGGGCCTGAGCATCTGATATTGTTAAAGTTTGCCAGCTGCCTCGTGTTATCTGTGCACTTAAGCCTGAGGACCTCTACCTGTCTTCAAGTTCATAGAAAACCATGGAAAGGGAAGTACACCCTTTCTGATTTCAATAATCCAGGAATGATTATTATATCACTAATTATTTAAATGATCATCTTTGCCAGGCTATTCTTTTCAACCTATGAAAATATTAAAGTTAAATGCATGTTCCATCCTTACTGTCACAAGAATAAGTGCCCTGGAAGCTACTGTATTGATTTCCTTTTTACCATTACAATGGGAATGTCCACGGTCCAAATAGATCCTGTAATGGTTGGCTTGATTACATCACTTTTGGGGTTGTTTATAATTGTGTTTGTGGGGTTTCTTGCTCTGAAAGTATATGAATATACTAGGGAATGAAATGCTTTTATACACCCTAATCTTCAAGCCACAGTTATGCTCTTGAGACTTAAATACTATTCATGAGTGATGTTATACAGCCCGTTAAATCTCCTCACTCTTTCCATATGGAAATGCTTTGCTTGAAACTGTTCCCTAAGGACAGAGGAAAAAAAGAGGAAATTATTTTTAAAATATGTTGGGATTTTTACAGGGACATGCTATATACTGTATACTCAAGTGACAATTCTGAATGGACCATGATGACCCAAGATTTTAATTCTGTGATTTAGTCTGACATTAACATCTTAACTTCCCAATTCAACAAATTCAAGTTCAACAGCGTAATGAAGCTGGATGCCACACTTAATGCTGCTTTTAGAATGTACTTTGGGGAAATTGATTTAGGCCCTTTTTATCCTTGGGAAATACGCTTTTATGCTCTTAACTTTGAAAATGAAAACAATGTGTAATAAGATGAACAAAGAAATGCACAACAAATATGTGTGGGACTTAAGAGCCAGTTGGCTAGAGACATGTTCCTGAATCACTCTGGTTAGCAAAAGCAATAGATCTTTGGAGAGAAAAGTTAACGATCAATAAAGAAAAGTAAATATGGCATTGCATAAAGAAATATTACTGCAGTTCCTGATACTGATCTCAGCTTAAAAGCTTTAAGAAACATGTCACACTTCAAGATAATCCAGGGAAAGAAGTTGTGTTGCCTTGCACACAGCTGAGGACAAATCAAATTTTCTTAGCCAACAGAGACACCCATGGATTTGAAAAGGCTTGCAGATGGTCTTCACAAATGATACCTTGGAGATAATGACATCAACTTTACAGGCCAGGTAAAAATCCAGTGGCTGGCTGGGGTTTTGACAGCATGTGTTCCATTTAATGACAATAAAAATAACTATATATTGTATCTCAAATTGTATTTACTATTCTGCAGGAAAACTGCAATAGAGTAAACAGAGGCAAAACAGATTCATGTACAGTTAGGCAGTGGTATGTTTCCAAACACTTTGATGTCCCTTCTTCTCCATTTCAGTTACATCGTGTTGCTCTATGCCACCAGGTACCTGGTACCTGCCTACCTAGGACTAATAAATTAGTGATTTTTGTGATGACCAGGTATCTTATGTAACTACCTCATTCCCAACCAGCAGAATCTTTCTACAGTGACCAAATTAGACTCATACTCCAATAAGACTACATGTGACACACCAAGTCACGTCAATTTGGACATTATATTTTAAAACTATACAACTTAAAAAGCACTGGTGCATGATGAAATAAGGAGCTTACTCTAGAAAATAAATCAATGTACCACTGTCTTCATCAAGAAAATCTTTCAAAAAAAGAGTGTCAGCCGAGTCTAACAGTGTGCTTTGTAATGAAATGGCTTTACATCTTGGTGCAATTCCTTATCTTGTTGCAGACCAGTAGCAAATAATTCACAGACTTGGCAGCCATTTTAGGACTAAATTTGGGGTAGCACTGCTTAAAATATTTATTTACATCTATAATGTCTGAGTTGAATAGTAGCCGCCTAAAAGTTACACCCTCTCCTAACTCACAGAACCTGTGAATATGACCCGAGTTGGAAAAAGGATCTTTGCAGACGTAATTAAGTTAAATATCTTGAGAGGAGATCATGCTGGATTATCTAGGTGGGCCCTAAATTCAATGTCAACTGTCCTTACAAGAGACACAAGAGGAGAAAACAGAGAGAAATTGGAGAAGACCACGTGAAGACAGAGGCAGATATTGGAATTATGCAGCCACAAACCAAGGAACACCTGGAGCCACCAGAAGCCGGAAGAAGCATGGAAGGATTCTCCCCTAGAGCCCTTGGAGGGAGTGTGGCCCCCAGAACTGTGAGAATAAATTTCTGTTGTTTTAGGCCACCCAGTTCGTGGTGATTTTTTTACAGTAGCCCTAGGAAGTTTACACAATGCTGTAGTTTTCTGTTAATTTCTAAAAACATCATCACATACCCTCTTTAGGAATATATTTTGGGGAATATAACTATTATATATATATATACACACAAATATGTACAAACACATACATACTAATATATAAATGTATGTATTTGTCAAGGACAGTGATTCAATAAGAAATTAAATGGTTGCAATTTGTAGTTTACATAGTTCTTACAATTAGTCAAGCAAGGGACTCTCTAACTTAGCTCAAGTACATTTAAGTCTGCTGAACACTAAGAATGAAATGATCCATTTGTCACAAATATCTCTACCATTTTTTTGTTTGTGGAAGAGACTTTTTCTGTTCCACAGAAATATCATGCCATGAAATGTAATAATAAAAATTGGACAAGGAATTTATGGTATGATTTCTGTACACACATAAAAATATACCTAAATATATAGAAATACAAATATATACACTGTTATCACTAGAATCATAAATTGAGAAGATATTAATATGTGAGTTCATGATTTAAGTGTAAGAAAATTCCCTCAGTATTCTATTTCCAAGTGCAAATTAATTTGGAAAATGACTGTGAGAATGCCCTATAATTAGCCCAAATATTTTATTTTTTGTTCTCTTCTTTCAAAAGGGAAGGAATAGTTTGAATCTCGTCACAGTGAACCACAGTGTACAGGCTCTGGATTTCTAATCCATCAAGAATAAAACCCTTTCAAGGATCTCTCACCAATATCACTTTTCCCTTTCTCAAAGTATTTATCCTACAGTTCACTATGTACAGTTGCACCTGCATGGTATATTCGCATTCACTGCTGGAACTGGCAAAAAGTGACTTGCAGTTACCATGTTTCTGTTAAAATTAGCTAGGCTCTTTCTGTCTGTGAAACATCTGCTTTGAGTGATACTGTAGCAGCTGTGATGATCTAATAGTAAGCTAAGCACTTCAGTATTCAGTTGTACAAAAGGGGCTTTGAGGAGAATGATAAATGGCCTAAATTAGATGACGATTTTTAAGTACCTAATTTTAACCTAGCCCATAATGAACGCTTTTTTCTCAAGCTTCTTTGCACCTGTCGCTCTTGGAAAGCAAGTAAAACGCGCCTGCTTGTTGTTTGGTTCAAGTTGCCTTCTCAACAGATTGTTAAGCAATGCCTGAAATGGTGGAACGAACACACATTGTGCCTTTTAAGTCCTTTCTCTTCATTTTGGTTTTCTCTAATTTCCTCTGGTCTTAAAAGGCAGAACTTCCTCCAGAGATGCACATGTACTGTAAAAATAATATTATATAAACCTACATATCATCCTTAAGAAATTCTTTCATATTTTTAACATATTTCATTTTTAGACTAATCAATATTTTTTCACTAAAAGCTTTTCCATACAGAAAGAACACTATTTTGACTTAATTTTATATTTACATGTCTACAGTGTTAGGTAAATATGTGCACTAGATAATATATGATTATTAAGAAGGTACATATTCATCCCTTTAAAATTATAAAGGTAATTGGGTTCTAGTTGCCAAAAGCAATCCCTTCTATCTCACCCATTCCCACCCTTTTTCATACATACATTGAAAACAGAATAATGAAGTTATTCTTACCATCTTGAAAACAATGTAATATTAATATCCAGTTTACAAAATACTTCCACAACAACAAAGTATCTCTTTTGTTTCTGACAATAGGGTCATTGAGGTAAGCTTCCTCTGTGATAAATAAATGATATAAGATTCAGATAGTTTAATTGCACATACAGATGAAGTCTAAACAGATGTCCAAGCTTGCTTTAATTAAATTTTTGTTTCATTACATACTCTTTTCCACTATATAAAATTGATATAAGAAAGGGAGTCCTTTAAGCATACTTTGAACCATTGGTCAAAATGCTGTGCCTTCTATGTGTGAAAAGGCATAAAATGCACCAACCTTTTATTATTTTCTTTATTAAATTACTTTTCCAAAATTATCAAAGTAATATTTGCACACAAGAACTGGTAAAGTAACACAACAGTGTGTGAAGAAAGCTAATATATGCTCTCCCTAAGCCTTTTCCATTTAAATCCTTGTCTCCAATAAATAATCACTATTGTCTTTGCCCTACTCTAAAAATATGCAAACATCTACACACATGTAGAGAATTTTATTGTTAATGTGTCTCTTTAGGAAAACATATTACTCCTATAGACATTACTTTTCAAATTTTCTCTCTTAATACGTCATTGGCATATCTCGGGTGAATAAAGAATTTACCTAAGACATGCTCTCAATTTAGGCCACAGCTGGCATTTATAACAACCTATGGTGAAGGACACCCTCTGGCTACTGACCCCTTGACCGCTTCCTTCTGAAGGTATTTTTGTGCTTCATCCTGTGTTATTAACCCAAGTCAAAACACCTAGAGATCCTTGGTAGGATATGCCAGGGACAACGACTTCTACATATAACTTTACTTTTTCCTATCTTCTTGCTTTTCATGGTTACCCATTCAAAAGCATATTCTCCTCCTTTACCTCACCTTCTGGCATTTAGAGGACATCCTGTCTTAGAGAATGTCTCAGTCCTGGGTACATGTCTACCCATTGATGGACATTCACATCGTTTCCAGATTTTTGCAAAAATAATTACTACTAGAAACATTACATTTAACATTATATCATGAAAAATATGGGTATACATACTCATTCTTTAAATTTTATAGGATAGTTTCCTAGGAGTGAGATTGTAAAATTTACAACTGTTTACAAGTATACCCTTTCGATTTAGTCCTACCAAATAAGCGTTATTGTTTTTTACAATTTTTGCCAGTCTTACAGAAAATTTTTATCTCATTTTTACTTTGATTTGTATTAGTCTGACGTCTATAATTTACTATTTAGATTTGCTATTCTGTGATTTTTCTACTCATATCATTTCTCCATTTTCTTCGCTCTTGTATTTTGGTAATTTGTCAGTTCAGAATTAAAGATATTAATCCTCTCTGCTTCAAAAATATATCTATGTGGCTGGCTCGTTTATCTGTTGACCCTATTTATGACATTAATTTTTTTTCTATAGTTAAATAATTCTATCTGTCTTTTTCTGGCTTCTAAGTTTATGGTCTTGTTTTAGAATTTTCTCCTGCCATATTTTTAGTCTCTTAGATCTGTTGAAATATTTTAATAACTTTAATGTATACATAGCTTATTACTAGATGCAGTATAATAGAGCCTGGTTTTATTTTCTCCTAGGAGACAGTTTCTTAATATTCTTAATGAGTTTGTTAAAATCTGCAATGTAGTTGTTAAGAGGGTCAATCCACCATGGGCCCGGAGCATCCTTGTGTATTCTTGCTGAGTATACCAAGAATGAAAGACCCTCACTGCTCTGTATCCATACAATTTCTCAGGGTTCCATTTGCAGCAAAACCCTAGAGGGATAAAGCCTTCTCTCAGAAACAACAAGTTTACTTGTCCCTCATTATAAAAGTGGTAGATTCCCCAAACTCAGATCTTTCTGTTCTGTAATAGAACCCATTGTAAGGACAGGCATGCACCCAAACCATCTACTTCACCTGCATAAGACGTGAAAGGTAAAGGGAAATGATGCAAACATGCTCATGTTGTTGCTGTGACATCAATAATGAATCCTTTTTCTCTCATCTGAAAGTCTAAGGACTTTTGTCAGTATCCATTAAACAGTAAAAGGCTAACTTAGCTTGTAATTAGAGTAAAATCCCATATCCAACAGCAAAGATTTAGATAAATGTATACACACATACACAACCATACATATACAAACATACAAGCTCAGTGAGTATATTTTCATGATCTTACATTTTTGGTTATTTCTATCACTTGATCTAATTTTGAGAGTATATATAAAATGTATGTTTATAACTGTGCTTAATTAAATTCTCCTTGGATTTTGCTTTATACATTTGATTCCTGGATTATTTCATTCACAATGGTCTATGACTCCAGCGTCACTTTTGTGAATGCATGTTTCAATATGAAATAACAATGCATATTTTTTTACTCAATAACTTTGATGTCAATTTTCTTTTTGTCATTAATCCATCGCTTTATATTCCTTTTTGTTTCCATTTTTCTATTATGATTTTCCCATTCCTTAATTTTGAAATTATTGTTTTCACTCTGATTTAGGTGTGTCTCATAACAATTATCTCACTGTCTTTTTTTAAAATCAAAACTGATAATCTCTACTTATAGCCCCCATTATAGTGAAAAAATTATTTATTAGTTTTATTTTTAATTAATACTATCCTAATCTACTTACTGCTTTTACCAATGTCTATTGTTATTTTAGTTTTTCTTTCCTTTTATGTTATGGCTTGATTAAATTTATTTTTTTACATAGATCATTTCATTTATTTTTCAAAGCAATACTCCAAAATGGACACCATTATCCACACTTTATGGAAGAAAAAACAAAGGCTCCAAACGATGGAATGACTTACTCAAGATCACAAAGCTAAGATGTGGTAGATATAGGATTTAAATCCAGGATTGTAATCTCCAAAGATAATTCTCTTTCCATTATACACTTGTCCCTCTTGCCAATAAAAACTAATAAAAATATTTTAAAGATTTTCCAATGCCATTTGAAATTTGCTGCCAAATATGAAACTTTTATCACTGAGAGGATATATTGTGCTTTTGATGACAGGGCACCTCCTTCTATAGCTTCCTTCACATTGGAGAGGGAAAGCCAGCAACAGCATTCCCAGGATCTCCTTCCTCAGCTGGTTCTGAGTTAGAGCAGCCAGTGTGGAGTCTTTGGTGTGAAAGCTGTAAGGTGGAAGATGGGGAGAAGCCATTATTCTCTGGGGGCAGCTACAAGCAGACACATGTATGTCCATAGCAGTTTCCAGGCTGAGGAAGGCAGCTGAGAGAGTGGCAACAGTCCCTGGAGACTACCTGCTTCAGTAGTAAAGGCTGAGATGCTGGCAGTATACTTCTAGAGTCCTTAAGAGGTCTGGAAGCTTCTCGGGATATCTGGAGAACCACTGGTTTTGAAACTACATTATCATTATTTTTTTCCCTTTTGACCCCTTCACTCATTTCTCTCACCCCACAACGCCCACCTCTGGCAACCATTAATCTATTTTCTGTATCTATGAGCTTGGTTTTTTGTTTTTTACTGTTTCATGGGATTTTTTTTTAGATTCCACACATAAGAGAGATCATACAGTATTGGTGTTTCTCCGTCTGACTCATTTCACTTAGCATAGTGTCCTCCAGGTCTACCCATGTTGTCACAAATGGCAAGATTTCATTATTTTTTGTGGATGAAGAATATTCCATTGTATACATATACCACAATTTCTTTATCCATTCATCCACTGATGGACACTAAGGTTGTTTCCATGGCTTGGCTATTGTAAATCATGCTGCAATAAACACGGGGGTGCAGATATCTTTTCAAGTTAGTGTTTTCATTTTCTTTGGATAAATACCCAAAAGTAGAAATGGTGGATCATATGGTAGTTCTATATTTAATTTTTTGAGGAGCCTCCATACTGTTTTCCATAGTGGCCACACCAATTTACATTCTCACTAATAGTGCACTAGGAGTTACTTTTCTCCACATCCTTGCCAACACTTGTTATTTCTTGTCTTTCTGATAATAGCCATTCTAATAGGTGTGAGGTGATACTGAAACTGAGCAGGACTCTGTGGGGCCTTCCCAAGCTCAGACACCCCTTGGCTCCCCTCACCCTTATTTGTAGAAAAACTTCAGCTTCCTAGGCCTTCCCTAACTTTCAAAGAGCAAATTTAATCAGAAAAGTGAGAAAATGCAGAAACAAAGGAAAGCAGTCAAGCAAGACAAAATAATAATAGTTTAGCCATAAAACAAAGTCAAGGACCTTTAGTTCCTCCTCAAGGGCTCTAGATAATATCTCAAACCACATCCTTGAGTTGTTTTGCAGATACTAAAACCCCCACCAGGTGGAAGAAGTTAACTGCATGTTGACCACCAGCACCTAGACCCCAAGCTGGTTGGAATCAGAAGGTAGATGATTGAGATTCCTCAAACATCACCCTGTTATCTCTCCATCAACCAACTAGAGAACTGTGCACTAGCTAATCACCCACGCTGTGACCCTCTCCCTCACACTGTCTTTAAAAACCCTTCCTTGAAAGCCATTAAGAGTTTGGGTCATTTCCGCATGAGCTGCCTTGCTTGGCACCCTGTGGTAAACGCTGTACTTTCCTTTACCACAACCCAGTGTCAGTAGATTGGCTTTCTGCAAACCAGGTGAGTGCACCCAAGTTTGGTTTGGCAATAATATCTCACTGTGATGTTGATTTGCATTTTCCTGATGATTAACCACATTAAGCATCTTTTCATGTCCCTGTTGGCCATCTGCATACCTTCTTTGGAAAAATGTTTGTTCAGATCTTCTGTCCATTTTTAATCAGATTGCTTATTATTAAATTTATTTTTATTGCTTTTTTTCCTTGTTAATTTGGAAATTTCTGCTATGATTTTTATTTCTGCAAATGGTTATGCAGTAGTCTGCTCAGGCTGCCATAACAAAATATCATAGACGGAGTGGCTTAAACAACAAAAAATTTATTGTCTCACAGTTCTGAATGCTGGAAATCCCAGATCAAGATGCTAGCCAATCTGGTTCCTGGTGAGAGTTCTCTTCCTGGCTTGTAGATGGCTAACTTCTTGCTGTGTCCTCACACAATGAAGAGAGAGAAAGCAAGATTTCTGGTGTTTCTTCTTATAAGGGCTTTGATTGCATCATGAGGACCCCACCTTCGTGACCTCATCTAACCTTAATTACCTCCCAAAGCCCCATCTCCAAATACTCTCACACTGGGGATTAGGTCTTCAACATATGAATTTGGGGACACACACACATTCAGCCCACAGCAACTTACTTTTCCATTTCTTGTAATCATGTCTAAATTTTTCTAATAACTATATGGAAATAAAATTAAAAACCATCTCAATTAAAATGCTTTATTTATCCACTTCTTTCCAAACCCACTAGTAACAAACTTTTAAATATTTTCCACTATCTCCATCTTCCCTGCTCAAATATTCCATCTTACGACTTTTGCTGAGGTAATTCTTAATTCTAAGCTCTTATGATTTACATTTACAGTGTGCATCTTCTGTCTCAAAATCTTTACCCTTAAAATAATAAAATCTTAGTCACACTGTCATTCATTTAAACTTAACTACACATAAAAGAGTCAATGCTTATTACTGACTATTAGATTTACATTTGTTTAGAATATCCTTCTGTTTTCCATAGATGAGGTGGTGTTTTCTATTAATTTGTGTTTATCTTCCCTTTGCACTGTTCTATAAGTGATTTTCGAATAAAGAAGTCAATATGGTTGGGTTTTTTTTAACATCTTTATTGGAGTATAATTGCTTTACAATGTTGTGTTTGTTTCTACTGTATAACAAAGTGAATCAGCTATACACTATACGTATACATATATCCCCATATACCCTCCCTCTTGCATCTCCCTCCCACCCTCCCTATCCCACCACTCTAGGTGGTCATAAAGCACGGAGCTGATCTCCCTGTGTTATGCAGCTGCTTCCCACTCGTTATCTATTTTACATTTGGTAGTGTATATATGTCAATACCACTCTCTCACTTCGTCCCAGCTTACCCTTCCCCCTCCCCATGTCCTCAAGTGCAAAGAAGTCAATATGTTTAATGGTGAATCTGGAACCAGATTCTGCAGCTTCCTGTCTGAGACACTTTGGAGTGTACCTCAGTTTCTTCATGTGTAAACTGAGGATAATAAAATAATCTATCTCAAAAGACGGATATATATTACATAAAACACATAAAATGATTCTTAGCATACTGAGCACAATATAAGTGTTAGTTTAACTTAACTGGGTATAGATTGTTGATGATAAACATTTTCTAGCAGTAATATGCATATATTATTCCATCACCATATAGTTTTCAGAGTCACAGAAGAGAAATTTGATGATAAACTGATTCTTTTTTGCATTGTATTGTTTAAAACATTCTATTTATACTTAGAATTTAAGAATAACCATGGATTTTTTTTTTTCATAAATCTTGCCTTGGCTTTGGAAAATATTTAAAACTTCAGACCTATGTCTCCAATTGAGAAAAGCTGTCTTCTGTTATTTTTTTAATTATATGAAACAAATAAAAATTTGTTTTTAAATTTCCAAATATATTTGGTATAAATTTTAACCATCTTTTTATAATTGATTTGTAGTTTCATTGCGTATTGATCAGAAAAAAACAACCTATATTACATTGATTGTTTGAAACATTAAAGTTTCCCTGTGGATTAGTATGGGATCAATGTTTATGAAAAGTTTATGTATATATAGCTTATATTCCTGTGGAGAGGGCAAGTTTCTATATATTTATCAGATTAAACTTGTCAAAATTGTGCTATTTTATGTTACTGAGTATTCTTTTTTAATTTTTTGCTTAATCAATTTGTGAAGAAGTATATTAAATCTCCCAAGACTACATTGGATTTGGCTAGGTTTTCCCTGTAATTTTTTTCCTGTTTTTCTGTATATTTAACAAATAAATGATTTTTAGTCATCAATATTACATTATGGGTTATTTAATATTTTTTCCATCATATAGTACCTCCTTTTAGCCTAAATAATTTTCACTTGAAATTCTATCAAATATTGATGTTGCAGTACTAACTTTATTTTTTAGCAGTCTTCCATGCCAATGGAAATCAAAAGAAAACTGGAGTAGCAATACTCATCAGATAAAATAGACCTTAAAATAAAGAATGTTACAAGAGACAAGGAAGGACACTACATAATGATCAAGGGATCAATCCAAGAAGAAGATATAACAATTATAAATATATATGCACCCCAAATAGGAGCACCTCAATACATAAGGCAACCGCTAACAGCTATAAAAGAGGAAATTGACAGTAACACAATAATAGTGGGGGACTTTAACACCTCACTTACACCAATGGACAGATCATCCAAAATGAAAATAAATAAGGAAACAGAAGCTTTAAATGACACAATAGACCAGATAGATTTAATTGAAATTTATAGGACATTCCATCCCCAAATAGCAGATTACACTTTCTTCTCAAGTGTGCACAGAACATTCTTCAGGATACATCATATCTTGGGTCACGAGAGGACTCAAAGCAATAAAATTAGAAATGAAAAAGGAGAAGTTACAAAAGACAACGTAGAAATACAAACCATCCTAAAAGACTACTACAAGCAACTCTATGCCAAAAAAATGGACAACCTGGAAGAAATGGACAAATTCTTAGAAAGCTATAACCTTCCAAGACTGATCCAGGAAGAAATAGAAAATATGAGCAGACCAAGCACT
>NC_041214.2:118718053-118727060 GCF_002837175.3 Physeter macrocephalus | reverse complement strand
AAAAGACAACCCTCAGAATGGGAGAAAATATTTGCAAACAAATCAATGGACAAAGGATTAATCTCCAAAATATATAAACAGCTCATGCAGCTCAGTATTAAAGAAACAAACAACCCAATCCAAAAATGGGCAGAAGACCTAAATAGACAGTTCTCCAAATAAGACATACAGAGGCCAAGAAGCACATGAAAGGCTGCTCAACATCACTAATTACTAGAGAAATGCAAATCAAAACTACAATGAGGTATCATCTCACACCAGTCAGAATGGCCATCATCACAAAATCTAGAAACAATAAATGCTGGAGAGGGTGTGGAAAAAAGGGAACCCTCTTGCTCTGTTGGTGGGAATGTAAATTGATACAGCCACTATGGAGAACAGTATGGAGGTTCTTTAAAAAACTAAAAATAGAGCTTCCATGTGACCCAGCAATCCCCCTAGTGGGCATTTACCTAGAGGAAACCACAATTCAAAAAGACACATGCACCCCAATGTTCATTGCAGCACTATTTACAATAGCCAGGTCATGGAAGCAACCTAAATGCCCATCGACAGATGAATGGTCAAAGAAGATGTGGTACATATATACAATGGAATATTACTCAGCCATAAAACAGAATGAAATTGAGTCATTTGTTGAGATGTGGATGGGTCTAGAGACTGCCATACAGAGTAAAGTAAGTCAGAAAGAGAAAAATAAATATCGTACATTAACGCATGTATGTGGAACCTAGAAAAATGGTACAGATGAACCAGTTTGCAGGGCAGAAGTTGAGACACAGATGTAGAGAACAAATGTATGGACACCAAGGGGGGAAAACTGTGGTGGGGTGGGGATGGTGGTGTGCTGAATTGTGTGATTGGGATTGACATGTATACACTGATGTGTATAAAACTGATGACTAATAAGAACCTGCTGTATAAAAAAAAACAAACAAAACAACTAATACTAATCTTTCTTTGGGTTATTTGTATGGAAATATGTTAATGTAAATGTTTCAGATATTACATGAAATTGCTATTGATATTACATGAAAGCCCGCGCTCAGCAACGAAGACCCAACGCAGCCAAAAAAAAAAAAAATAGAACACTACAGAAATACTTAAAAGAAAAAAAAAACAATGTAGCATTGAGTGATCTCACATCCCAAACTGATACAGGGATCTTCTTTGAGACTATATCCTTTCAGGGTTATTAAAACTGAGTTAGGCGCAAGCCTCTATCTTTTGCATCACTATCACTTGTCTAACACTATTCTTCTGTCTTAGATGGGGCAAAATTGTCTTCTGGCCTTTTTCTTCCCCGTTTCCCTTTCCACAGTCCCACAGGTCAGCCTATTACCCTTGTAACAAATCTTTCAATTAGATATCTCAATCATGGACACAGGTCTCTTTACACTCAAATAGAGAGATACAAAAATTGGGGGAGAAACTTCTTTAGATGATACCCTAGCTTGAAAGTCTCTTATTCAGTCTTACAAATCAAATTTGAATATGACAATCACACTTTACTAGTTATTTTTCTCTATTTATTTTACCAAGTCCTTGTTTCTGCTCTGGCAGATGAGTACCTCAAGTATACTAGGATGAAAGTCTTTTGTATAAAAAGGAAAGAGAAAAACACAGCAAAATATAAAACTATTACTCCTTTACTTTTATTTATTATAATAGTGTTTTGAACACTATTTGTTAGGTACAGCAAGGGGAGCAGTGATTCAGTATTTCATTGTGATAATTTGGAGTTTGTATCATTTTTTGCCTCAATGATTTATGAGTAGGAAATAAAAGGTTGTTGCTTTCACTTGTCTTTTTTAGTAGCACAATGTAACAGTCCTTTAATGATTAAAATTCCTTTCCCATAACCAAATATCTTAAAAGATTATTTTCCTAAATTTTTATACTTAGCATATTGAAGAGAAATGACAAAAAACAGAGAACCATGGAAATTTTAGAGCTGACAGAGACCCAAGACAAAATCAAATTTAATCTCGCTCCCAAATATTTATTTGTTGTCATGTAAACAACACGGAAAAAGTTCAACTTTCTGGGTTGAACCAGGGTTAGCCAGGATCTTTTTAATGTAAGCCTAGAGAATGCTAACAAACTTAACTGATCAGCCAGCTATACTGAATTTGAGATTTCCTTTGATATTTTACCATATAGATCGCATAGAGTGCATGATGGACACAGTAAGATTGAGGAAGGAAAAAGGAAAATTAATATAAAGTGGTATTGAAAGGAATGCACTTGCCTGATTTAAGAATACTTTGACTTTGTATTTACCAATGACAGTGAAAGAAAATTTTTATTTGTACTGGTTCAGAATCTAAACAAAATGTCATTCTATAAAATATGTGATCACTAATAATTGTGGATGAACAAAGGACAAAATTCTGGAGAGTTCTACTCATTGGAAAGGGAAGGAGAGCTAGAATAGTAAGCAAGAAAAGATAATCATACATCATAGGTTGATTATACCACATTTGCAATAAAAGAAATAACAAGTATGTTATTTTCCCTTTTCCTACAAAATGTAAAAGAAATACTTTAATCGAACTCTTTACAGCCTTGGCCAAAGTCAGAATTACAAATCACAAATATAAAAAGAAATTTTCTTTTAAATTTATAGGGATTTTAAAAAAATTCTGTAATATTTCTTTCAATGGAAAACAGTTAAACTATATGAAAATATGTCACAATTACTATCTCTAGGCATATATCTATGTTATTTATTATGTTTTTAATATGTTCTGAATATGGATTATGTAATAACAGCTAACAGAATTTGCCAATCTCATTGATCAGGTCAATAAAGCTAATCAATCTGTAAGTGAATCAATTTGTAAATGAATAGTATTTGTCATAAATGGTACTAAAGGCTGGGTCTAGATCTATGTCCTCAGGGAGTTACAAATAGTAGCATTGCAATGTAATAAGCGTATTGAGCAGTTAGTCATTTAAACTGAAAATCTACTTAAAATGTAGTCTTCAAAATCTTGGAGTTACATAGGTAAGAAAATAATTTAGATTAGCCTAAAACTTGGCCAAAACCAAATTGGCAACCAAGGCATTTTTTAAAAATAAAAGCAAGTATATCAAATCACCATGTTGTACACTTTTAAATATATACAATTTTGTTTGTCAATTACATTCCAATAAACCTGGGAAAAAATAATATTAAAGCAAGTATTAAGTTCTCTAAGGTGCCACATGAACAAACACCAGGTACAGGGAGCTGTAAGGCTCTCAGGAACATGTCCCGCATGCGTTTCAACAAGATGCCATATTATATTATTTTCCTCCCTAAAGACATAAAATATTACATAAGAATACAAAAAACAGCACCTGCTTTCTGCTAGACTCCTACTTGCAATAAATCTGAATCTGACAGATGAAGACTAAGGACAAATGTAAAGTCTCCAGGAAATATGAACCACCAGATGTGCTGTTTGCCAACCCTTCCATCCCACAAACCTATTCTCTGACTGCTGAAGTCATCATCCTGTGAAATTAATGGCTCACTAAGCATCTGCTTGGAAATTAAAATTATGATCATACAACTATTACTTATTCAAGTCTTCTAAATTTTGAGAAATCAATGGCCATCTGACAACTGTTCAAATGTAACCGTGTATTATCGCCATAACAAAGTTCTGTAGATGTAAGGTAAAAAAAAAAAAAGAAAAAAATAGATTTCTGCTATTGCAGACATGATCTTGGACAGATTTAATTCTTGAATATTCCTGTTATTTAGATATCACTGATTGGATCTTAAATCCTAAATTTGTTGTTTTATTCCTAGTTTTCCATTTGCAAATCCATTTTCTGGTAAGAGAATTAAAAATTCTGATAGAGTAGTAATGTAGCCTGAAAGATGGTACTGTTTGGAATTTCTCAGGTAAACAAATACTACAAGGTTTGTTGATACTGTTATTTAGGCCTTTATTTTTTCCTATGTTATGATGCAAATACAGTAGAACCAAAGAAAAGTTGATGCTTCAGGGTCTTTATTAAGAATGTCTAAAATGGTGAGACATTCTGTATTGACTTCAGAAACACCGTAATCAATTTGTATCTCTAAATTCATATTGAAAAAAATTCTTCCCCAATATTACTCAGTGGAGTGTTGAACATGAACCTCTCTTAGCGAGACATAACTACTTCCATATGCAACATACATCTGGTTAGGAAGTGGAATCTTTCTATACACATTTATCAAGACCAAGGCCTTCTATCAACTAGCTACTGTATTTTTCCAAGCTCATCTCTCATTACCACCCAACATGCCCATTGACTTCTACTTACCATCCAACTGAAGGGAATGAGTGGTTACTGAATGTGATTGACTGGGGCTTGGCCTATGACATGTTATATTTGTGGTTATTTGCCTGCCATCATTTACTCCTGGGAATAAATGATAGAGAATTAAGTTAGCCTAAGGACCTTGTGCCTATATGTTTCAGACTATGGTTTTGCCTTTCATGAAACTTATTTAGAAGTCCATTTTCCTAAAATGTTCACACCCTCCAATTTTAGTATTTTCAGCTGTTTTGGCAGCATATGACACTGAGAAGTAGTATTAACCACTGCTACATTAATGTAGGACAGACTACATTAGTTTAGTATCTGAAACAGGAAGTAGCAATAATATTACCAACTAAATGATTCTGCATGATTAAAATATGTCTAAGACCTTTAGATTTATTTTTTATAATGAATCTGTGCAATAGGTATTATTTCCATTTTAAATAGGATTAAACAGGCATAACTGATTCAATAAGTATACTAATAATTTAATCAAGGATGTACTGTTCAAAAGCAAAAATACCCAGATACTGCCTCAGATCTTTTCAACATCAAATCCAGGCTTTTAATCATTTTACTGTACAGTCATCCCCACTTTTAACCTCCATCTCAAGTCCAGCATATTAGAATTGCATTTTCTTATGCTTATGTAAAAGTTGCTAGTTGCTAGTTAACATCACTTTAATATTTTAGCAAGTTTTTTAGTGTTTTAAGGATTATATTTTCATTTTTAATTGTATGAATTTTTATTTTTATTCCTTTCTATACCAGAATTCTATTGTGCCATTATTACTGTTACCTAGTAAATGTTTTCGCTGATGCCTTTTATTTCTAGTTGCTTTTATTTTATTTTATTTATTTTATTTTATTTTTTTGGCTGCGTCGGCTCTTAGTTGCAGCACGTGGGATCTTCGTTGAGGCACGCGGGATGTTTCATTGAGGCACGCAGGCTTCTCTCTCGTTGTGGCGTGTGGGTTTTTCTCTTCTCTAGTTGTGGAGTGTGGGCTCCAGGGCACGTGTGCTCTGCAGCTGTGGTGTGCGGGTTCCAGAGCACATGGGCTCTGCAGGCGGGCTCTCTCACTGAGGTGCGCGAGCTCAGTAATTGTGGTCCATGGTATTAGCTGCTGATGGCATGTGGGATGCCAGTTCCCTGACCAGGGATCGAACCCACGTCCCCTGCATTGTAAAGCAGATTCTTCACCACTGGATCACCAGGGAAGTCCCTCTAGTTACTTTTATATTTTAATTATTTTTATATTTAATGACTCAATTTGGTTTCACTTTTTAGAATTATATTGTCTTTCCTGATGATTTTAGATAACTGTTGTCTATCAAGTAATAGGCACACTAAAAAAGGCAATGACTTTATAAATGCATCTATTCAATCATTATCCACTAAACCTAAGCAATCTAATATTAATCATTTTAATTTTTTAAATTCTTTAACAAAAAAATGGCCATCATGTGTTGAATGCTTAACAGTATTAAGTATACCAAAGGGCTTTATTTGCATTGAGTCTATTGCTTATAATTATATAGCAATTAAGCATTAACAACCCATATTTCATGTAAGGAAAATAGGGATCATAGAGTTTAGATAACAATCCAAAGTCACTCAGCCAGTAAATACTCAACATGGAATTGAACCCTGATGTATTTGACTACAAAATATGTATCCTCACCAATACATGAAATTGTCATTCTGGTATCACAATAGAAAATATTTTCTAAATGAAACTTCTAATCTTCAGACTAAGAAGTTTCAAAATTCCATAAAGCAGTGGGTCACTTCCTAAAAATCATCTGAATACCCGATATCATTGATGTCTTCAATTTAGTCCTGAGTATTTAAAAAATTACGATGTTATAAAATATGACCAAAAATATTCAATGGTATTATAATGCATGAAATAATGTATTCTTTTTCAGACGGTAACTCAAGCAAAAGAGATCCTAACATATATCTGGATTAGGAAAAAGTGACAGCTTATTTGAAACTGATTTCAGCAGTCCAAAGGCTGGCTAAGGCTCCCTGGAAACTTTATTCTTCCTTTTGTTGTCTGAAACCATTTGAAGACCCAGGTCACAAAAGAATAACAACGTGAAAACCATCAAAAATGTCCTGAATTTCACAAACCACAAGGAAAATCTCAAGTAAGAGTAAAAATATTGGAAAAATAAATTTTGTTTTATATCCTATAAAAATCAAAATCTTCTGATGTTCTTGTTGATGGTATTGTCCTGGAACTTATAAATAAATGCTAAATATGAAAACGTTCGTGCAATAGTTATCCAGATAAACTTGAAAGCAACAGAACATTTCCATTTTTCTCCCTAAAAGAACATTTTTTTTGTTTTGCTGTACGCGGGTCACTCACTGTTGTGGCCTCTCCCGTTGCGGAGCACAGGCTCCGGACGCGCAGGCTCAGCGGCCATGGCTCACGGGCCCAGCTGCTCCGCGGCACGTGGGATCTTCCCGGACCGGGGCACGAACCCGTATCCCCTGCATCGGCAGGCGGACTCCCAACCACTGCGCCACCAGGGAAGCCCCAAAAAGAACATTTTTAAATGCTTCTTAATCTTGCTTATCTCTATGTCTATAACTATAAAAGGTAGTTAATTAAGAAGATAATAAAGAAATAGAAACAGTTGCTCATTTTAAAACATACATACTTGCTATACATCTGTTAGAATGACTAAAATCCAAAACACTGACAACACCAAATGCTAATAAGGGTGCTGAGCAACAGGAACTCTCATTCATTGCTAGTGGGAATGCGAAATAGTACTGCTACTTTGGAAGACAATTTGACGATTTCTTACAAAACTAAACACACTCCTAACATATAATCCAGCCATGTACCCCTTGATATTTACCCAAATTAGTTGAAAACTTATGTCCACACAAAAACCTGCACAGGAATGTTTAGAGCAGCTTTATTCATAATTGCCAACACTTAGAAGCAATCAATATGTCCTTCTATAGATGAATGGAAAAATAAACTCTGCTACATCCATACAATGGATATATTACTCAGAGCTAAAAAGAAAAGAGCTATCAAGCCAGGAAAAGACATGGAGGAATCTTAAATGCATATTACTAAGTAAAAGACACCAGTCCTAAAGACTGCATATTGCATGATTCCAACTATATAACGTTCTGGAAAAGGCAAAACAACAGAGACAGTTAACAGATCAGTGGTTGCCAGGGGTTGGAGGGTGGGGGAGGGATGAATAAATTAAGCACAAGAGGTTTTTAGGGCAGTGAAACTATTTTGCACAATACTATAATGGTGGATCTATGTCATTACACATTTGTCAATACTCATAGAATGTACAATACATAGTGAACTCTACTGTAAACTAAGGTAAACTAAGGACTGGCTGATAATAATGTGTCAATATTGGCTCATCAGACTGTAACAAATATGACATCCTGTTGCAGAATGTTGAGGGTGGAGGAGGTTGTGTATGTGCCTGGGGGAGGGGTATGTGGGAACCCTCTCTACTCCCCACTCAGTTTTGCTGTGAACCCAAAGCTGCTCTAGCATATAAAGTCTATTAATTTTAAAGAAAGCCTATGTACTGTATGTTCTTTTATATATAAAGTACAAAGCTGGGGGAATTTCAGAATTAACACATACTTTGTAGAACAAAACCTACAAATTTAGAAACTTGGGTCAAAATTTAATTATCTGTAAGATTCTTTGATCAATTAAGAAAAAAGTGACAAACCGAGATATTAGAAAAGTCACATTTCTGGTAGAAACTCACTAATCTTTTGTTTAGGTGTCCCTGACTGAACAAGTTCACTCTCTGGATCAATATAGCCACAGAGCCATACTCGGCTGTTCCCTCTCCTGGATTTCCTTCCAAATATTAGATGGTTACCTTGGCTGTTTTGTTTTTTTTTTAAAACATCTTTATTGGAGTATAATTGCTTTACAATGTTGTGTTAGTTTCTGCCATATAACAAAGTGAATCAACTATATGTATATATATATATATATATATATATATATATATATCCCCATATCCCCTCCCTCTTGCATCTCATTCCCACCCTCCCTATCCCACCCCTCTAGGTGGTCACAAAGCACTGAGCTGATCTCCCTGTGCTATGAAGCGGCTTCCCACTAGCTATTTTACATTTGGTAGTGTATATATGTCAATGCTACTCTCTCACGTCGTCCCAACTTACCCTTCCCTCTTCCTGTGTCCTCAACTCCATTCTCTACATCTGCGTCTTTATTCCTGTCCTGCCCCTAGGTTCTTCAGGACCATTTTTTTTTAGACTCCATATATATGTGTTAGCATACGGTATTTGTTTTTCTCTTTCTGACTTACTTCACTCTGCATGATAGACTCTAGGTCCATCCACCTCACTACAACAAACTCAATTTTATTTCTTTTTATGGCAGAGTAATATTCCATTGTATATATGTGCCACATCCTCTTTATCAATTCCTCTGTCGAGGGACACTTAGGCGGCTTCCATGTCCTGGTTATTGTAAATAGAGCTGAAATGAACATTGCAGTACATGACTCTTTCTGTTTTGTATTTTGTTTTTAATTTTTTTTAACATCTTTATTGGAGTATAATTGCTTTACAATGGTGTGTTAGTTTCTGCTTTATAACAAAGTGAATCAGTTATACATATACATATGTTCCCATATCTCTTCCCTCTTGCGTCTCCCTCCC
>NC_041214.2:118680683-118717303 GCF_002837175.3 Physeter macrocephalus | reverse complement strand
TTTGTTTTTTTGTTATTGAGCTGTGTGAGCTGCTTGTATATTTTGGAGATTAATCCTTTGTCAGTTGCTTCATTTGCAAATATTTTCTCCCATTCTGAGGGTTGTCTTTTTGACTTCTTTATGTTTTCCTCTGCTGTGCAAAAGATTTTACATTTCCTTAGGTCCTATTTGTTTATTTTTCGTTTTTATTTCCATTTCTCTAGGATGTGGGTCAAAAAGGATCTTGCTGTGATTCATGTCAAAGAGTGTTCTGCCTAAGTTTTCCTCTAAGAGTTTTATAGTGTCTGGCCTTACATTTAGGTCTTTAATCCATTTTGAGTTTATTTTTGTGTATGGTGTTAGGAAGTGTTCTAATTTCATTCTTTTACATGGAGCTGTCCAGTTTTCCCAGCACCACTTATTGAAGAGGCTGTCTTTTCTCCATTGTATATTCTTGCTTCCCTTATCAAAGATGAGGTGACCATATGTGCGTGGGTTTATCTCTGGGTTTTCTATCCTATTCCATTGATCTATATTTCTGTTTTTGTGCCAGTACCATACTGTCTTGATTACTGTAGCTTTGTAGTATAGTCTGAAGTCCGGGATTGGCTGATTCTTTAACAACATAACTTGTAAAAGCAAGATCACATAATCTCTCACCTTATATTCTATACCAAACAATCCCATTTTTAGTCAACAAATAAAAATATTTCAGGCACTAACTGGAAATAAACACAATTTGCACAGAAAGTATGCCACATATCAATTTATTGCTTCTCAATTTCAAATTCAGCCTGTTAGAGAGATCTGTGAAAATGGGTATGGACCCTTTAAACATTTTTTCCCTTTACCAACTAGCACCGAATCCAAAAAGACACTGAAGGAAGAAAATAGGTATTTCCTTCCTGCCTCCAGCTGCTCAATTAGCAGGATCCTGTTACATGCAGGGTCTCTTCCTCACCAGACTCCTGCAGCTCCCAGAGCATCTCCAGTGTCCAGGTCCTGCAGTGCATGGTGACCAGCAGCACTCAGCAGCCAGCAGCTTCCCCTAGCATCTCTCTCAGGCAACACTGTAGCAGAGTGCCCTGGTGAACTGCCTCCCTGTAAACAGATTCCCCCAGCAAACTTGAGGGCAGACTTCTAGCAAGTTCTACCAGTGGGGTGCTATGGAGACTGCTGCTCAATGAACCAAAGCACTACCCTCTCTAACAGGGTCTAGATCTCATTCCTGGGAGCCTCTTCCTTGGGTGCATAATCCCAGCCCTAGAGTTAGAGACTGCTTCTTATATCTGATATTTATGTATAATTTAGAGTTCTCTTTACTTTTTACTACCCTACAGCTCATTACTCCAGTCCTCAGTTATAGTAAACAACTCTTCATTTTAAACATTCTCTGTTCATATTATTGTGTGGCTTCTCTCACCTGATTGGGGCCAGTCCAATAAAGTTTTAAAGCACATGGGACGTATACCCAGCGATACTATGTTCTGGGTCATAAAACAAGTCTTAGTAGATTTAAAAGGCTTCAATTATACGAAGTATTTTTTTTCATGTAAAGTATATTTACTATGGAATTAAATTAGGAATCAATAATAGGTATCTTTCTGGAAAAGTTCCAAATATTTTAAAATTATATAACACACTCTGAATGATCCGTGGTGTTGAAAAGAAACCAAAAATAAAATTAGAATGAAATTTGAGTGAAAATGAAAAGACAGCATATTAAAATTTATTGGATAGAACAGAAACAGAACTTAGAGGGCAATTTAACCACCTTAAATGCCTATATTAGAAAAGAAAGGTCTCAAATCAATGACCTCAGCTCCACCTTAAAAACTAGAATAAGAAGAGTAAATGAAGCCCAAACTCAGCTTCAAATATGAAGGTAAGGGAAAGATATGAAAGAAGAAGGGAAATGTGACAGATTAAAGTAAAAATCAATGAAGTAGAAATCAGAAGAAAAATAGACAAAATAAATGAACCAAAATGAATGAATGGATAATCAAATTTATGGTTATTCATAAAACTGTATGAAACTGATGAACCCACAGTCTGACTAATCAGAAAGAAAAGTAATAAGACATAAATTCTACATCAGACATGAGAGAAGTGACATGACTACTGATTCTACAGATATTTAAATATAAATGATTATCATGAACAACTTTATGCCAACAAAGTTCACAATATAGATGAAATGAACAAATTCCTTGAAGGACACATACTACTACTATATTTTTTAAAAATATATGACCTTAAGTAGCTCTATCTAGATATTTAAAAAATTGAATTTATAGTTTAAAATGGTTAACCTTCCCACAAAGATACCTCCAGACCCACATGGCTTCATCATGAAATTCTACCAAACAATTAATGTAATAATAGCAGTTTTGTGGATAAAAGAAAAACAAACAAAAGAATCCTTTGATCTATAATCCATCAAACTTAACTCAAAATGTATCATAGACTCAAATATAAAATCTAAAACTACAAAATTTCTAAGAGAAGATCTTTATAACGTTGGGTTCAGCAAAGATTTCTTAGATATAACACTAAAAGTATGATCCATAAAAGAAAAAATATTATAAATTGGTGTTCATGAAAATCAAGAACTTCTGTTCTTTCAAAGACACTATCAAGAGAATGAAAAGAGAAGCTACAGACTGAGAGAATGTATTTGCTAGGTAATGTACGTGGTAAAGCACTTATATCCAAAATATATAAAGAACTTCCATAAATCAAAAATAAGAAAACAACCCGATTTAAAATTTGACAAAATATTTGAATATACATTTCACCAAAGAAGATGTACGGATGGCAAATAAGCATATAAAAATGCTTAACATCATTAATCATTAGGGAAATGTATATTAAAACCACTTTAAACCTATTTACAATATCTAAAATTATAAAGACTGAACAAATCAAGTCTTTACGAGGATGAGTAGCAACTGGAAATCTCAAAATCTGCTGGTGGAAATGTAAACTGGTACAACCACTTTAGAAAACCATTTGGTGTTTTCTAAAGAAGCTAGACATGTACCAACCACATAACTAGCCATTCCATCCATTTACCCAAGACATATAAAAGCATATGTCTGTACAAAGACTTATACAGAAATATTTATAGCAATTCTATTTGTAAAAGCTGAATTTAGAAACAACTCAAATGTCCATCACCTGGAGAATCAATAAACAAATTGTTGTATATCTAAACAATGGTGTACTACTCTGCAATAAAAAGGGATGAATTACTGACACACCCAACAACATGGATGAATCTAAAAATATAAAACAAAACATTGAAAATAGAGGGATTGAGGCCAGTTCATGTAGAAACCTTCCAAGAATTTTGTTTTAAAAAGAACTGGATAATGGAGAAGTTGGTGGAAAGGGAGTGAAAGTGAAAGTGAAAATCAAGAGATTTTATTTTTAAGGTGGGGGCAGGGATCCTAGATGGATGCATGACACCATGAAAGAATCTGCAGTGGGAGAAAATCTGTGGATGCAGAAGAAAGAGGGTGTCATTTCTAGAGCAAGTAAACCAATTGGCCTTAAAAGAAACAAGGATTCCTCCATTTTAAAGGGAGATCAGACAGAGCAAACGGGCACTCTTGTTTGTAGATGGGTAGAAATAGTAGAGATTTTGAAAGGTCTCTTCTCACTTTGAGTTTTCTCACAAAAATAGGAAAGATGGTCATCTGAGAGTGAAGAATGAGAAGAAAGAAGAGAGGTGTTACATTTTGAGAAGAGAGGAAATAGTAGGGACTGGGAGAGAGTATGAACTAAATACAATGATTGTCAGGTAGCATTAAGAGTCCACTTAAGGTTATTAATTTAAAGTGAAACAGCCATATCCTCCTACACAGGTGCTGGCACAGAGAAGAAGAAGAGTTGGATTTACCCCAAATTGTGGTCTAACCAATTGAGGAAAATGAAGTGAGAGACGGGCAAGAAAGTTGAAGGTGAATGCAAGGGAGTGAATTTAATGATTGGCTAAAAAGTGTAAGCTGGTGAAGAATGAAATGAGGAAAAGAGGGGAGTAAAAGAAAACAAGGACATGATAAGATCAGGTGAAAGGGCTAAAGAATTGTTGGATTTACTATCCAGACAGAGTGAGATGAAGAGACAAAAGTGGTTGTCAGAGGGATGCTTGAAATTGAGATTTTTGATGATGTTATTATAGATATTGGTCATGATAAATCTAGGGTATGCTCAAGGGAGTAAAAACCTAGGTGGGATGAACAAGGAGTTCAAGGAGCTGAGAAGCCAATGTTTTGGAAGTATCAGCCACGTGGACACTGAAACCACCAAATGTGGTTTTAGAGTGACAATAAATCAGATACAAAAGCCTTCAAGATACAGGATGCAGTGGGAGTGGAGATTATGACCCAGTGGTAGGTAATTATTGCAACAATGAAGGTAATGCATACCATCGTCTGGTACATAAAATTCAAAGTTAAGGGGTCTTAGAGAAAAGGGAGAGAGAATGGTCAAGAGACAGCAATTCAGATCAAGAAGGACACTCCCTCCACTTTCAGGCTCAGTGGTATAAGAAAGGCCTAAGGGGGAAGCAGTGTTCTCAGGGGAGATTTAAATTTATGTTAGAGCAGGAAATAAACAGAACATTCTGAAAAAGTTTTAAAATATGGGGAATTTTTTTTCTAGTAATGTACTGTGTGCTCCAGAATACTCAGTGGAAGGATATCAGAAGGTGGGGATGGCTAAGAGATGAAGAGAGATCTGGAAATGTGTAGTCTTCAGTGACATTGAGCATAGAAGATGAGGATGACCTGAGAGTCTGGGCTTCTTGTGGTCACTTATGTGATCAGGACAGAGACCTGTCGATATTATTTCTTGTGGTCTCAGACAAAGAGAAATCATGGCAAGGTCATGATTCTTGGAAAAAAGTTTGGGATTAGTGTAGACCAGAGGCCTCATCTTCCTTCTTCTAATAGGAAAAATAGTGACTGGGGAAGGGGTCCCTGTATTCTGTTATTTTATTTTTAAATTATAAGCATAGACGTGAACAGTAGTAGACAGATGGAGTCTGTTTTTCAATGCCTCTAGAAATTCATTTAAAAATCTCTGGAGTACTGATTTGGTTCACCACAAAAATCTCTGGAGTGCTGATTTGGTTCACATTACTGAAATCATAATGTTAGTCATACATGTCTCAGAGGGTGAATTTAATTTAGAAAACGTTGACATGGAATTTGAATATAGACAGTATTTGGATACTAAATATATTTAATTACATTCCATGAATATATTCCCATTTTACTTTACTTGTGGCAAGATTATGATTATTCTTGCACTTATTGAACACAAAATACCAGCTAGTCTCTTTTTATTTTGCATTACGATAAATGTTAGAGAAATATATTGAAATATACTTATCCATGCATTATATAAAAAGTAAAATAAATTTTATGATAAAATTTCTTGGCTTTAACGTGATTAAAAGTTTCTAATATATGACTACTATAAACTTTGAGAACATTGATGCCCTTATTAAAAGTTAAGGTGAGTACCAGGAAGAGGTTCGTGGTAATAACCTGGAAAGAAAAGAACTACATTAAACAGGAGTGCCTCATCATGGCTTTTTTTTTCCTCCATAAAACTGTACAACTAATTCATTTTCACTTAAGTAATGAGTAAGTTATTCATGAATAGGGACTTAAAACTCACTCCAAGCTTAATATCTGACCAATAAACTATAGGTAAACTACAGCTAAATCAGGGAGATGATTAGATTAGTTATGGAGGAATTTGAGTTCCACAGGTGAGAAATATATGCAAAGAATACCACCTCTTGATGTTATTAATTTTATTCCAAATCCAATGGGGGTTCATAGTCCCAAGAGAATATTTCTTGGGTTGTGAAAATGTATAGGATTTACACTTTCTCAAATATTTCATTTCTGGAGCAGTATCAGGGATCACAGCATTACAAGTCTACCTGCTGGGAGAGCATTAAAGAATCTTTGCCAGCCTATCCATTTGGACATGTTATTCATATAGAAAAAATATTAACCTTTCTTCTTATTTGAGAATACTGTCATTTCTCCAATGCTTTTCTGACTTCTTTTCCCACCACTTAACTTGGTCATCTTGAAATAAATCTAACAGAATGAGTCATAATTCCTCCTGGGACAATGGGTTTACAATATATATGTAACCACCCACAAGAAGGGATATGATGTCTGCTATTTAGCAACAAAGCAATGATGATAATAAAATCATTAATTCTGTCAATATAAATGCTAATAGAAAAGGAAAATTGGATCCATGCCTGGTATCACATTTTCTCTGATAGGAAATTAGAGCAGAGAAACTGAATATGACAAATCTTAACATTTAAAGACTAACATCAAAATTGTATTCTAGAGAACACAATAAATGGCAGAATGCTTAATTAAACTGTGCTTTTGTTAGGTCAGGATGAATAGCTTCTGCCTGGGCAACAAAGTGATCCACAGTATCCCAGAGGGATTCTTAAAAAATATAGCACAAAATAAAGGCCATAACGTTAGCAAAACTCAAGCTGACAAGCCTGCACTAATTACCTTTGGTATTACAACACTGCTAATGGAGCTGCAGTCTGAAACATAATAGAGGTGAACTCATTAGCAGTGCCTTGAACTAATGTTTGTAAGGGGAGCATTTATTGTTTGCTAGTTCTTACATAGCTCCATATTTCACAGCAGCATATTAAACAGGACCTAAGTTGATTTGTGAGCATTTTTTTAACCTCTTGGTATAAATGACTTCCTTTGAGGGAAAACAAATTTAAATAAACTGGAGAGTATATGACTTTAGGGAAAAAAATCAGGCAATTGATGAAAGGATGATGTTTAAAATTTTTCACTTTTGAGAAAAAACTTGAAAGTACCTCTAAAGTCAGCCTTGGAAATCTTCCCATTAAACTTTACCTATAGAAAAATTTTTTAAAGTCTATAATAGATATGAGAATATATTTCAGCTTTTTCTACAGTTTGATTACTTTTAGTGAAAATTTAACCTTATTTTAATAACACTAATGGAAATGACTTCTACTGTTTTATAAAACAAAAAGTGTGTAACTTTTGTGTTTGGAAACTAACAATGGTATAATCAGTATGATTGGGTTTTTGTTAGTTATTTTTAATTTAGTTTAGTTTACTTGCTTATTTGAGTGTAGGGGCATAATTGAATTACTTAGGCATATAATCTATTCTATTTTTATTTGGAAACATCTATTTCAGTTCCTTCTTCCTTCACTCTTTCCATCCTATGTAGGCACAGTGTATAAGACAAAGAATTTGTGTAAATGTCAACAAGAAGCTTCATCACCCTTGAATAGCCACCATTTGCAATGACTGTGTAATGATACTCTAATAATTTATTTCACAGATATTTAATGTGTAGTGCTCTTTATTTTCCTGTAGTACATTCCTATAAAATTTTTTCTGTAGTAATTTCCTGTAGAAATTTTATTCAAACTAGTTTTAACTGTGTGGTTAAATGAAGCTATGAATATTCTCTAACTGAAATTGCATTTCAATGCCCATTTTTCCATGGTAGATTTTTGTCAGAAACATTTAATTTTAAAGACCCTAATGCTATCAAGTGCCCTGGAAAGGAGAAATACATGTTTGTAACCTTTATCCTAAGCATGGTATTTCTTCAATTTCTATATATTTCTTACAAAGAAAATTAAAAGGTTTTTTAACAAATAATACAATTCATACTATATGGGTATTAAAGGAAATTAGCTAAAATAGTAATATGTATTATGCTTTCTTAAAATTGTCATCAAATCATATTGTTTAAATTAATCCATGCCCATTTCAAACATCATTCTCCACCTAGCCATTTAATATCTAAGACAAATGTTAACATTTATGCACATCAGTAAACAGAACAAACATTATGAGTACATAGCTTTATCAAAAAGATAATGCACAAATTTAATAGCTGCATTTCAGAGCATTACCTGTGTATGTTTACTGAATTCCTGTGTATGTTGTATCTATGTACAGATATACACATATATATGAACTTAAGAATTTTATAGACTGGTAATTATAAATTTAAGATCACAGAGTAGAATTAGTATATCTGAAGTTACACCAAGTCTGAGTTTAAAAAAACTAGAAAATGAAGCAGGAGAATTTACATAACTTCTCCTCAGCTGGTTAATAAAATTCTAATAATCTTGAATTGATGTAGGATGAAGATCTAGGAGAATTATGACCTTGAAAGACTACACTGCATTATCTATCCTACTCATTATCCAGTGGTCTCCAGGATATGACCTTGAAGTGCTCTGAAAAGGATAGCTTATCTTTTTTGTGTTGCCTGAGAAGATGTGTGCACCTATGATGAGAAGTTTTAGAAGTCTCAATACTATCTTCTTTCACATAGATAATCAAAAAGAAATTTTAATTGATTAATTTATTCTGTAAATGGATTGCTTTATTATAGTTCATTTAGTAGATTCTGTGCTTCTTAAAAAAATTCCTTCTAATATATTTTAAATTCCTTAGGTGTCCTCTCATGACCAGAGAAATTAGAAGTAGAAGCTATAACCAAACACTGAGGAATACTACCAATACATATAAGACACACACACACTTGCACATGCTTGCAGAGCATTACTTCCAGCTTCTTCCAGAAAAAGGTATGCGTGGGGTACCTCTGTCTTAATCCACATCTAAGTACATTGGTAAAAATGAAACAATAAGAACAAAGGGCAGTAACTTCTTTCTAAAATAAAATAAAACTTGAATTTCTAGTCTTCACTCATAAAATATTTTATTTTGCCAGAGTACCTAAAGTTCCACTCTTAATTATCTCATGTTTTTGAAGGAAGGGAAACACTGAAGCTATCTAATGAGGTTCCTGAATGAATTAATGCCAAGTAACTAAAGCATTTTTAAAACATGGAGAGGGCCAGATCAAGATGGGGAATAGAAAGACGTGGGGCTCACCTGCTCCCACAAATACATCAAAAATACATCTACATGTGGAACACTTCTCTCAGAATACCTGCTGAAAGCTGGTAGAAGATCTCATGAAACCAAAATTGCAAAAAAGATCACCATGTAACCAGTTAGGATAAAAGAAAAAAAAAAAAAAAAAAAAAGGAATCAGTATGGGACCTGTACCCCTGGGAGGGATTTGTGAAAGAGGAAAGGTTCCCTCACCCTGTGAAGCCCCTTCACCTGAGGGGAAATCAGCCAGGACAGAAAGGGAGTTTCAGAGGCTTAAAGGAGAGCATAGCAGCTGGACTGTGGTAGGCAGAACAGAGAAAGACCAGCACAGAATTCCTGGCAACCTCCCCACATTCCCCAGCCTGAGACGTGCATCTGCTGGTGTGTGTGGGGACTGGGTGCTGAAACTACGGCTTCAGCAGATGGATCCGGGGAGAGGACTGAGGTTGGCTGTGTGGAGACAGCCTGGAGGAGCTGGAGTGTGATCCAAGCTGCAACCAGGGGTGCGTGCAGGAAGGAGCCTGGGTCCACCACTGAAGCCTCATTGCTACACAGGGATGTTCCCACATAAAAGCAGCCCTTCAAGACCACAGTAGATAACTGTTTCTCCTAAACTTACAGAGTCAGAGGAATATAAGTAAAATGAAGAAACAGAGAAGCCCAAGCATGATGAACCCAAACAGACCTACACCAAGACATATTAAAATTAAAATGGCAAAAGTTAAAGGTAAAGAGAGAATTCTAAAGGTATCAAGAGAAAAACAAAGAGTTAGTTACAAGGGAACCCTCATAAGATTACCAGCTGGATTTCTCTACAAAAACTTTTCAGGTCAGAAGGGCATGGCAAGATATATTCAAAGTCCTGAAAGGGAAAAACCTGCAACCTAGGATACTCTACCCAGCAAGATTATAGTTTAGAATATAAGGAGAGATTATGAATTTCTCAGACAAGCAAAAACTAAAAGAATACAGCAATACTAAATTTATCCTAAAAGAAATATTGAAAGGTCTTCTCTAAATAGAAAAGAAGCAAGAATCTATAGGAAAGAGAAAATCGCAATTGGAAATCACTTAAATAAGGCAATACACAGATTTTTTTAAAAAACCAAAAAAAATTTTTGTGAAAGTGATGATAACTACAATGAACAGCAAACGGATATGCTTGAAGATGTAAAAGAGAACATCAAAATCATAAAATGCGGGGAAGGAGAGTAAGAAAATGTAGATTTTTTTTTTAATGTGTCTGAGCCTCTATGACTACCAGTCTAAAGCAAGTAGATATAGTAATGGGTTAACATACTTGAAAAACAGGGTAACCACAAATTAAAAACATACAATAGATTCACAAGAAACAAAAAGAAGAGAACACGAGCACAATACAAAATAAAACCATCAAACAACAAAAGGAAAAACTAAAAAGAAAAAGAAGGGAACAAAGAAGAAATACAAAATCAACTGGAAAACAAGGAGTAAAATGGCGATAAATACATATCTATCAATAATTACTTTAGGGCTTCCCTGGTGGCGCAGTGGTTGTGCGTCCGCCTGCCGATGCAGGGGAACTGGGTTCGCGCCCCGGTCTGGGAGGATCCCACATGCCGCGGAGCGGCTGGGCCCGTGAGCCATGGCCCCTGGGCCTGCGCGTCCAGAGCCGGTGCTCCGCAACAGGAGAGGCCGCAGCAGAGGGAGGCCCGCATACCACACACACACACACAAAAAAAAAAAAAAAAAAAAAAAAATTACTTTAAATGTCAATGGACCATATGCTCCAATCAAAAACACAGAGTAGCAGATTGGATAATGAAACAAGAGCCTACAACACGTTGCCTACAAGAGATCCTCTTTAGGGCAAAGGATACACAAAGATTGAAAGTGAGAGGATGGAAAACAATATCTCATGCAAATAGGAACAACAAGAAAGCAGGGGTAGCAATACTCATATCAGACTCAAATAGACTTTAAAACAAAGGTCATAAAAAAAGATAATGAGGGACATTATAAAATGATGAAAGGATCAATACAAGAAGAGGCTATTACACTCATTAACATTTATGCACCCAATATAGAAGCACCTAAATGCATAAAACAAATACTAACAAACATAAAGGGAGAAATTGTCAGATATACAATGATAGTAGGAGACTTTAACACCCTACTCACATCAATGGTCAGATTTTCTAGACAGAAAATCAGTAAGGCAACAGAGATACTAAATGATACAATAGAACAGTTAGACTTAATTGACATTTTCAGGACACCGCATCCAAAAAACAACCATCAGAATACACATTCTTTTCAAGTGCACATGGAATACTCTCCAGGATTGAGCACATACTAGTATACAAAACAAGCCTTAACAAATTTAAGAGGATAGAAATTATTTTAAGCATCTTTTCTGACCATAACAGCATGAAACTAGAAATAAACCACAGAAAGAGAAACGAGAAAAAATAATCACATGGAGACTAAATGACATGCTACTAAAAAAACAATGGCTCAGTGATGAAATCAAAGAGTAAATTAAAAATACCCTGAGACAAATGACAATGAAAACACAACCATTAAAAAATCTATGGGATGCAGCAAAAGCAGTTTGTAGATGGAAGTTCATAGTGATATAGGCCTTTCACAAAAAAACACGAAAAATCTCAAATGAACAACCTAACCCACCACGTACAAGGATTAGAAAATGAAGAACAAACAAAACTTAAAGTTGGCAGAAGGAAGGAAATAATAAAGATCAGAAAGGAAGTAAATAAAATAGATATTTAAAAAACAATAGAAAAAAAATAAATTAAACCAAGAGCTGATTCTTTCAAAAGGTAAACAAAATCGATAAACCTCTGGTCAAGCTCAGCAAGAAAAGAGAGAGGACCCAAATAAACAAAATAAGAAATGAAAGAGGAGAGAAATAACAACTGACACCACATAAAAAAAAAAAACTGTAAGAGAATACATGAACAATTATATGCCAACAAATTGGACAACCTAGAAGAAATGAACAAGTTTCTAGAAACAGAGCCCACCAAAATTGAATCAAGAAGAAATAGAGGGCTTCCCTGGTGGCGCAGTGGTTGAGAATCCGCCTGCCGATGCAGGGGACATGGGTTCGTGCCCCGGTCCGGGAAGATCCCACATGCCGCGGAGCGGTTGGGCCCGTGAGCCATGGCCACTGAGCCTGTGCGTCCGGAGCCTGTGCTCTGCAATGGGAGAGGCCACAACAGTGAGAGGCCCGTGTACCACAAAAAAAAAAAAAAAAAAAAAAAAAAAAAGAAGAAGAAATATATAATTTGAACAGCTGATCACTATAAGTGAAATAGAATCTGTTAAAAACAAACAAACAAACAAACAAAAAACACCTCCCTGCAAACAAAAGTCCAGGACCAGATGGCTTCACTGGGAATTTTACCAAATATACAAGGAAGAACTTATATCAATCCTTATAAAACTCTTCCAAAAGTTTAAAGAAAAGGAAACACTACCAAAATCATTCTAGGAAGTCACCATCACCCTCACACCAAAACCAGAAAAAGACATGACCCAAACAGAAAATTACAAGTCAATATCTTTGAGAAATATAGATGCAAAAATTCTCAACAAAATATTAGCAAACCAAATCCAACAACACATAAAAAAGATCATACACCATGGTCAAGTTAGATTCATTCTTGGGTCACAAGGATGGTTCAACATACACAAATCTATCAACGTGATACACCACATCAACAAAAGAAAAGATAAAAACCACACGATCATCTCAATAGATGCAGAAAAAGCATTTGATAAAGCTCAACAACAATTCATAATAAAAACTCTTACCAAAGCAGGTATCTAAGAAACATATCTCAATATAATAAAAGCTATTTATGACAAACCCACAGTCAACATACTTTTCAATGATGAAAAGCTGAAAGCCTTCCCACTAAAATCTGGAACAAGACAAGGATGTCCACTCTCACCACTTCTATTTAACATAGTATCAGAAATCCTAGCCACAGCAATCAGACAACAAAAAGAAATAAAATGCATCCAAATTGGAAGGGAAGAGATGAAACTGTCATTATATGCAAATAACATGATACTATATACAGAAAACCCTAAAGACTCCACACAAAAACTACCAGAACTGATAAACTAATTAAGCAAGGTAGCAGGATACAAGATTAACATACAGAAGTCTACTGTAGTTCTTTACACTAACAATGAAATATCAGAAAGGGAAAGTAAAAAAAAATCCGCTTCAAAATTGCATCAAAAAAATAAAATACTTAGAAATAAACCTGACCTAGGAGATGAAAGACTTATATGCTGAGAACTATAAAACACTGATAAAGGAACTAAACATCAATTAAAGAAATGGAAAGATATCCCATGCTCTTGAATTGGAAGAATTAATATTGTTAAAATGACCATACTACCCAAAGTAATCTACAGATTTAATGTTATCCCTATCAAATTACCCATGACATTTTTCACAGAACTAGAACAAATAATCCTAAGATTTATATGGAACCATAAAAGACTCAGAATTGCCAAAGCAATCCTGAGAAGAAAAGAACAAAGCTGGAGGAATAACTGTCCCAAACTTCAGACAATACCACAAAGCTACAGTAATCAAAACAGTGTGGTGTTGGCACAAAAACAGACATATGGATCAAAGGAACAGAACAGAGAGCCCAGAAATAAACCCACACACCTATGGTCAATTAATCTTTGGCAAAGGAGACAAGAATATACAATAGAAAAAATACAGCCTCTTCAGTAAGGTGTGTTGGGAAAGCTGGAGACGCATGTAAATCAATGAAGTTAGACCATACCCTCACATCATACACAAAAATAAACTCAAAATGGCTTAAAGACTTAAATATAAGACATGACACCATAAAACTCCTAGAAGGGAACATAGGCAAAACTTTCTCTGACATAAATCATACCAATGTTTTCTTAGGTCAATATCCCAGGCAATCGAAATAAAAGCAAAAATAAACAAATGGGACCTAATCAAACTTCAAAGTTTTCACACAGCAAAGGAAACCATAAACAAAATGAAAAGACAACCTATGTAATGGGAGAAAATATTTGCAAATGATGCAACCAACAAGGGCTTAATTTCCAAAATATACAAACAGCTCATACAACTCAATATTGAAATAACAAACAACCCAATCAAAAAATGGGCAAAAGACATAAAGAGACATTTCTCCAAAGAAGACAGACAGATGGCCAGTAGGCACCTGAAAAGATGCTCAACATCGCCAATTATTAGAAAAATCAAAACTACAATGAGGTACCACCTCATGCCAGTCAGAACAGCCATCATTAAAAAGTCTACAGGGCTTCCCTGGTGGCTCAGTGGTTGAGAGTCCGCCTGCCGATGCAGGGGACGCGGGTTCATGCCCTGGTCCGGGAACATCCCACATGCCGCGGAGCAGCTGGGCCCGTAAACCATGGCCGCTGAGCCTGAGCGTCTGGAGCCTGAGCGTCTGGTGCCTGTGCTCCGCAACGGTAGAGGCCACAACAGTGAGAGGCCTGCATACCAGAAAAAAAAAGTCTACAAATAACAAATGCTGGAGAGGGTGTGGAGAAAAGGGAACCCTGCTACTCTGTTGGTGGGAATGTAAATTGGTGCAGCCACTATGGAAAACATTATGGAGGTTCCTTAAAAATCTAGAAAAAGAGTTACCATGTGTCCAGCAATCCCACTCCTGGGTATATATTAGAAAAAATGAAAACACTAATTCGAAAAGATACATGCACCCCAACGTTCATAGCACCACTATTTACAACAGCCAAGACATGGAAGCAACAGATGACTGAAGTAGGAAGATGTGGTACATGGATACAATGGACTATTACTCAGCCGTATGAAAGAATGAAATAATGTCATTTGCAGCAACATGGATGGAACCAGAGATTATCATACTAAGTGAAGTAAGTTAGAAAGAGAAAGACAAATACCATATATCACTTATATGTGGAATCTAAAATATGACACAAATGAACTTATTTATGAAACAGACTCACAGACGTAGAAAACAAACAGTTACCCAAGGGGAAAGGGGGTGGTGGAGGGATAAATTAGGAGTTTGGAATTAACAAATACACATTAGTATATATAAAATAGATAAACAACAAGGTCTTACTGTATAGCACAGGCAACCATATTCAATATCCTGTGATAAACCATAAAGGAAAAGAATATGAAAAAAATTATATATATGTATAACTGAATCACTTTGCTGTACAACAGAAACTAACACAACACTGTAAATCAACTGTACTTCAATTAAAAATATATATATACAAAATAAAACATGGCATGCCTATGAAAGTCAATTTCAAAAGAATGAAAAAAATCATATAAATTAAAAAATATGGCATGCTTTTATCTATAATTGATAATATATGAACAGGTTTACTCTTTCTTTCAGTAAATGAAACTAAATTGTCATTCAGTACATTGCACAAGCAAAAGAACATTTAAGTAATAGTTACTTTTGGCCAAAATTGTAATGATTATTGAACTAAAAAAGGAATGGTTATCATTTGATGATACCTAAGAAACCTCATGATATTTCCCAGGAAAATTTCCAGTTGACCAAGTGGTCACTGCTTATGTTTGTTTATTTGTACATAGGAAACACACCTCACTTTTAACAGTGTAACAGAAAGATCTATGAAAAATAAAACAGAAGCAGCAGTAGAAGGTAGAGAAAGCCTTCAGACCTCCAGGAAGGCACACGAAAGGAGAGAAGAAAGGAAGGAGAATTGGCCAGGAGGAGGAGTAAAATAAAGTCGGGTTTTTTTAATGCTGTCTTGCCCCCATTTTGATGACCTGGCTGGAAGCCAGTCAGTGCCCCTTTTTGAGCAGCTGATTGAGTCTATACCCCCCATTGGTCTTTCAAATGCTGGGCTATACACCTTCCTTAATTGAATCAGGGCCAGGAACTAGACAACTGGGGACAGCCCCTGTACCCCAGAGTCCAAGTATTCAAATTAGCCACTCCACAGGGATCCTGGGAAACCTGGCTAACACCACCCCACATACATAACCCACCCCTTAGAGCTCCAACTTGCTGTTATCCTGTCCTAAAGGGGCAACCCCCTGTATTGCCCTGCCTGACAGCCACCTCCATATCAGAACTGTAAGTAAAAAAGAGTTCTGTCTTTGCTCTATCCAACTGTCAGTGTGTTGTGTCCCACCTTCAAAAGACTCTTTAAATCTTATCAAACAAGGAGTCTTAGATGTTGCCCGTTAGAGGTGTCCTGCCATCCAAACACTGCAGAAATGAGCCTGCACCCGGATTACTGTCTTGGAGTGGCCTAGGGTAGCATGACCTCAGAACAAACACAGTGGTGGATACAGGGAGGTGGCAACTGGGCCCTCAGCTCACCATGCTCCCTGCAGCAAGTTCTCTTGAAGGAGATCTAAGGTGAACATTGACAAATGTTACCCAAACCCTACTCCAAGGTCAGAGCTTAGGCTAATGCATGAAATTCCTCTGTGACTGCTATTGGTGCAGGAGTAGATCTGTGGTTTCAATTGGCCATCAGACTGAAAGGCAAGAGTAATAGTCCTTGACTGTGGTGTAGTTTCTCCCTCTCTCCTTCCAGCCATCAACAAAAAAATACACATGTTCCCATTACCACTAGCAGACCACTGTCAACCATGAGCAGAAGCAGCACCAGGATGAAATCCACGCTATGTGGTGGCAGAAAGGCCACCACACTGCCACACTGGGAGCTTGTCTGCCTTTGGACTGCAAATTATGGGTACTCAGAGTTTGGGTATCTTTTTTGTCCTCAACATCAGGAGGCAGCCTACAGAGTTTCATTTTTAGTGCTTTGCTAATATAGATGTGTGCTTTCCCCTATATAAAGTCATAGCATCTGAACATTCAAAGCAATCTATTCAGTGAAGGCTCAAGAAAACCCATTCATTATAGCATTTTTCCATTCCAACAAATGCACTTTAGCCAGCTCTGTTTATTCTCATACAGATCAAGGAGCCAAACAGGAATGAAGTACATTAAGGACAATGTTTCCAAAGAAATCTGATCTAGCAAGCTCTTCTAATCACTCCTGCAAATATTGGCATATTTTGACATTGTAGTTTTAAAAAAATGCAAGCACCTGCTACAGTTGATTATCTGCTTTACATTTGAAAAGTGTATTGATCACTTGACTTGAATTAACGATGCAAGTTTCTTAATTGGACAATCAGGATCAGGAAGCTGGATGTATGTTCAAGGAGAAGAGTTTCTCTTTTATTGACTTCCTCATAGGCGCTATTGAAATTATCATTTAGGGTAATTTTGCTTCTTCTACTGATTGAAATATTATGATTATACAGTATTGACTTTCCTTGATAATAAAATGCAATCGAATTATTAAAACTGATTTTAATGGCTTGGAATTTGCTTGTGTAATTTATTGCAGGCATTCTTGTTTATTTTAAGAAACTATTTTTCTTCTAATTACTGAAAATTTTATTTTCTACATAGGGTGGTCTGAACTACTTTGGCTTTATTTTTAAAGTCAAGATAGTTAAACTCGGGCTTCCCTGGTGGCACAGTGGTTGGGAGTCCGCCTGCCGATGCAGGGGACGCGGGTTCGTGCCCCGGTCCGGGAGGATCCCGCATGCCACGGAGCGGCTGGGCCCGTGTGCCATGGCCGCTGAGCCTGCGCGTCCGGAGCCTGCGCTCCGCAACGGGAGAGGCCACAGCAGTGAGAGGCCCGCGTACCGCAAAAAAAAAAAAAAAAAAAAAAAAAAAAGATAGTTAAACTCTAGAAGGCACTGAATTCAAAGCTTTAGGCCTTCCCTAAGAAGGTAATTTCTAAAATTTCCTGAAAATATGATTGGTTAACTCCAAGGTCTTGATGACTAGGAAAAAAGATATATTCAAGTATCAAGGACAGCGGTTCCCTTAGATCTTCTACTTTGTCTTCTCTTTCTCTTCTTTTCATATTTTGTAATATGTAACACTCCTGATTGCATAGATATTTGCAAAAGCATATATTTAATTTGATATTCTAATTTGAGGTATTATGTCCCAAATATTATAAATAAAGGTACTGAATCTCAGGTAATTTGATATTTGCTTTAAGTCAAAGAGTTAGTTGATGGCAGACCTGGAATAAGAATCTACAGCTCTTTCCTCCCTAGATTGATTCATGGTCTGAGCCAAGCTCTTTTCATTGGATTACAAATTGATTAGAAAATTATTAATGTGCTGGCCTGTATAACATATGTAATGTATTTATAGGATACATTTAAAAATAAACATTGTTATTACTATTCCTAGTTGTTTTTTCCAACCCATTTAATGTATATTCATTTGCCCAGACTTCTCATACCCAGCATTTTCTTTCAGGTGTGATGTGAAACAAGTAGATAGAAATAAGGTTTTTATATCACTTTGTTTTAAAAGAGCTACCATTATGGAGTCTTAAATGAAAGGCTTTCTCCAAAAGATACATTTTTCTACTTATTTTCTTTTTTTTCCCCAGTACAACACCTGAAATATCTGGTAGAGAAAGAATTGAGGATTTGGCATATACTCTGGTATCCTAGGGTCCAGCACATGTTCCCACAGCATAGGGCAGACAGAAAATTAGTTCATCACTTATTATCCACGTGCTTCCTAGAAAGCAAAAGGAGCTGGGGGAATCCAGTACCATTCTAATTGCTTTTTGTTTACTTGATCATAACTATGCTTATTAAACAGGGGTTCGTTGAATCACATAAATCATTTTGTGGGGTTCATGATGGGGATCACTCATCCACTCATCACACTGAGTTCTCTCCAGAAACAAACAGGTAGGTTAAGAATGTTCCTAAAACTCAGAAGCAGCAGACTCTGAATTCAACTTCAGTATTTAAAGCCTCTGTAGTCAGTTATTCTCAGTGGGATGGAAAGTTTGCCTCAAATAAAATATTAGCACAATTTAGCCCCAGATTCAGTAAGAAATTACTCAGATTAGGTATTCTCTCTAGTGACTGTCAATAAATATGTGATTTTCAGGGATAAGAAAGAAAAGGAAAAAGATCACTATTATTCTGTAAACTCCACAAATTAAAGTTGCAAATGTAGACAGACAGCATTCTTCCTCTTTAAAAATCTAAATGCTAAGAGGAAAAAACAATAGATTTTCTCATTCAGAAAAAAATCTGAACCATCTTCTGGCTCCTTCCACTAAATGCATCATCCTTATATTATTTGCATTAAAATTTTATGAGTTACTCCTTCTTTAATTCCTTATGCACATTCTTCTGTAAGACTTTGGAAGACCCAGATGTTGTATGTCTAAATGGTAATGCAATGACTGAAAGACTACTACCTCAAATAGAAAACCACCTTCTTTATTTTCACATAAAAGCCAAAATAATCTTACCGTTCAAAAATCATGTTATAATATGGTTCATTATATCTACTTGAATGTGTTAGAGATCAAATAATACCTCCATTCCTTTATTTTCTATTCAACAAATATTATTGAGTACCTCCTCTTTCAGGCATTGCTTGGTATTAATCACTGAATGGTATTAATCACTCCTCCCTTCACATGATATTCATGAAGACTAGCAAATTCATATGGCATAAATCTAATAAATTACATACTGACAAAAAGGTGGTGTGTAGGCCATCACCTTGTCTTTGCTGGAAAAGCCCCTACATAGACTTAAATCGGAAATGTCTAGGTATTGGAGGGTAGGCATAGATAAAAGGAGGTGGTGTAAAGTGACTTTCAGATGCATCAGAAGAAGGACTGCCTAAGTATGGAGCAACAAGAATTTCACGATTTGAAACCCCCAGATACCTATGCTTTTTTTGACAGAACTTCCTGAATAGCAGAATTATCACTTTATATGGCACAGATTTTTTTTCATGTGTGGTGACCTGACCATTCCAGCTGGTGTGAAGGCAGCCATGTGTTCAGCATTCCTCAGACCTGGAAGTCTACTTACCTTGCATGGCTAGCTGACTACTGGCACATTAATTTGCAAGACAGAAGGCAGACCCAAGAAATCTGCCCTCCCTCATGAATGTTATATCTTTTCTGATGCTTGACAAGCCTGTAAGTAGAACTAATTGAGCCTGGAAATTTTTTTTCTACCATCCTCAAAACCAGTCCCAGTCTTCTTGGACCCTGTGCATAAGACATAGAATTAGTCCATCCTCCAATTCTAATATTTTAAGGAGGATGCTTAGCTTATTTCTTCCCTTGACTAACTTTCCTATTTCTTTGCTCTAGTTTCCCTTTATTTCTGGCCCTGAACTACCCTTTTACTCAGTATGCTGCAAATCATTTTTCATATTTTATTATATTAGAAATCATCTATTTATTTGAAGAAGATTCAAAGAAGTGGAAAGATATCCCACGCTCTTGGATTGGAAGAATTAATATTGTTAAAATGGCCACACTACCCAAAGCAATCTACAGATTTAATGTGATCCCTATCCCATGACATTTTTCACAGAACTAGAACAAATAACCCTAAAATTCATATAGAACCATAAAAGACCCAGCATTGCCAAAGCAATACTGAAGAAAAAGAACAAAGCAGGAGGCATAACCCTCCCAAGCTTCAGACAATACTACAAAGCTACAGAAATCAAAACAGCGTGGTATTGGTGCAAAAACAGATATGGATCAAAGGAACAGAATAGAGAGCTCAGAAATAAACCCACACACCTATGGTCAATTAATCTCCAACAAAGGAGGCAAAAATATACAATGGAGAAAAGACAGTCTCTTCAGCAAGTGGTATTGGGCAAGTGGACAGCAGCATGTAAATTAACGAAGTTAGAACACACCCTCCTCACCATACACAAAAATAAACTCAAAATGTCTTAAAGACTTAAATATAAGACATGACGCCATAAAACTCCTAGGAGAAAACATAGGTAAAACATTCTCTGACGTAAATCATACCAATATTTTCTCAGGTCCATCTCCCAAGGCAATAGAAATAAAAACAAAAATAAACAAATGGGACCTAATCAAACTTACAAGCTTTTGCACAGAGAAGGAAACCATAAAGAAAACGAAAAATCAACCTACAGAATGGGAGAAAATATTTGCAAACGATGCAACTGACAAGGGCTTAATTTTTAAAATATACAAACAGCTCATACAACTCAACAACAAAAAAACAAACAACCTAATCCAAAAGTGTGCAGAAGACCTAAACAGACACTTGTCCAAAGAAGAAATACAGATGGCCAACAGACACATGAAAAGATGCTCAACATCACTAATTATTAGAGAACTGCAAATCAAAACTACAATGAGGTACCACCCCACACCAGTCAGAATAGCCATCATTAAAAAGTCTACAAATAACAAATGCTGGAGAGGGTAGGGAGAAAAGGGAACCCTCCTACACTGTTGGTGGGAATGTAAGTTGGTGGAACCACTGTGGAATACAGTATGGGGATTCCTCAGAAAACTAAAAATAGAATTACCACATGATCCAGCAATCCCGCTTCTGGGCATATACCAAGACAAAGCTATAATTCCAAAAGATACATGCACCCCTATGTTCACAGCAGCACTATTCATAATAGCCAAAACATGGAAACAACCTCAATGTCCATCGACAGATGAATGGATAAAGAAGATGTGGTACATATATACAATGGAATACTATTCAGCCATAAAAAAGAATGAAATAATGCCATTTGCAGCAACATGGATGCAACTAGAGATTATCATACTAAGTGAAGTAAGTCAGAAAGAGAAAGACAAATAGCATATGACATCACTTATATGTGGAGTCTAAAATATGATACAAATGAACCTATCTATGAAACAGAAACAGAATCATGGACATAGAGGACAGACTGGTGATTGCCGAGGGGGAGGGGGTTGGAGGAGGGATGGAGTAGGAGGTTGGGTTAGCAGATGTAGGCTTTTATATAGAGAATGGATAAACAACAAGGTCCTGCTGTATGGCACAGAGAACTATATTCAATATTCTATGATAAACCATAATGGAAAAGAATATATAAAAAAGAATGTATATAGTGTGTGTGTGTGTGTGTGTGTGTGTGTGTGTGTGTATAACTGAATCACTTTGCTGTACAGCAGTAATTAACACAACACTGTAAATCAACTATACTTCAATTTAAAAAAACAGAAAGAAATCATCCATTTCTAAACCAAGTACTCCTCTATGTTGCTTATGAGTCTTGTGCTTTATTTGCCTTTCATGTTCTTTAAAGAATTGGGTTCTGTATAAATAAAAATTTATACAAAGACCATTTAAATGGGATGCTTATTATTTCTTGCATAAGAATGAAATATTTAATATTAATAATAATTCTTGGGGTGGGATAGGGAGAGAAAGAGAGAAAATCCCACAAGTGAATGAGCAATGCCATAAGAAAAATATTAAGCTTTTTTTATTGTACTGTCTAGTTATTTTTTTTTGAAATTTAACAGATCAATTTATTTGCTTAGTCTAGGATGTTCAGCCCAGTCTCATATATTTCCATTATTGTGGATTTGTATGTATACAAGATCACAATTTCACAGAATTTTATTAATATCAATCCTTGGTTCATGACACACCCTCATCATATATAAATGCTAAGTTTTAATATAACTGCCACAAGGGAGTATTATTTCTTGTTAATGGTTCAGAAGCAAAGTCCACCAATAGATCTCTTTTTCATATTGTATTGTGATCTACCTTCATAATTTTCCTGTATTAAATTCAAAATGATATTACAATGATTCTTCTCTTTTCAAGCTTTTAGTATAATGAATTTGTTTTGAATTTCAATTCAAAGGGAATCTTCTCTATCCCCACTGAGGCAACCTTGCTGATCAGCAGCATTTGGTGCAAATAGTAATCAAGCTTCAAACTTATGCAAAATATTCCCTGTTTCTCAAGAATTTCACTGAATTATTTAAAACTCAGTGGTGGAAACAAGCACCAGCTGTGGTGTGAAGGGGGTGGGAATTTGTAAATATGCACAAAGGATTGGAATGATCAGTGAATATAGTTCACATAGTCGCACACCCTTCTTCTGGTTGGACTCTGGTAAAATCACACTGAAACCTAACCGTGCAACACACATCATTTTAATCAAAGAGGGTTTTTTTTGTATTCAATTAAAAAGTGTTTTGTCACAGTATCTTGCCATTTGTTTAAAACTTTCAAGCACTATTACATAACGCTAGTTCATTTGTATGGGCTGTGTATTGACACAATGTTAACTGCATGATGCTGAAATGTATAGCAGTGACATAACTCCAAATGGCACCAATGCAAGGATCAATGTCATTCTCTACCCCAAAGATTGTCACTTTATGGATAATAGTATATGTTAATTTGGTCAATAAAAATAAAGTTATAATAAAAAGGAAAACAAAAATAAAAGATTAAGGAGCTATACTACAACTAAGTATTACTTTCAGTTATATTGAAAACATAATAGAAATGGCAGAGATTTGCTGTCTTGCCACCGCTCTGGTATACAGCAACATGTGATAAAATTCCATAAATCAAAAGCCGCAGCTATTGCAATGTTTTTACCTTTGATGCTATCAAAACCCCAGGGTAAAAAGGAGAGGAAGAGGAGTAAGAATGCACATCAACCTGTTTGCTACACTTATATTACTAAATTGGCCTCTGATCTAGGGAACCACTTATCAATTATGCTTCAAACAGGACAATAATAGGCTAACATTCTGATTTTTCTTCCCCTCAGATCATTTCATTCTCTCACCAAAAGTGGATTCATGTATTTCTGTGATTCATGTATTTCTCTTGAGTTAAGAGATGTGTTCAATTTAATTCAATGTATATTTATCAAACGTCCATTATGAATGCTTAGAACTTTGAAATACTCAGAAGAAGAAAAATGCTCTCTGTCCAAAAGGAACTTAAAATGTTATTAGGTAATATCTGTGATTTAACAGTTAAGACACCTGAAGCCATTGACCTTTAAAGAATGCCTATTTTTCTCATGAATTTCATGATAATAAATATTTTAAAAATTAACCTTCTGCGTAATATATATTAAAACAGATATAAGGGACTATGTCTTTCTTGTTGATGCATTAGGAGATTGATTCCCCTGTGAATAGGTATAAATCTGTCCAAAGAAGTGATGAATCTTTTCAGACGTCTTTGTACACTGGGGTCCATGAGGGGGAAAATAGTCAAGGTTAGGATATTACTGAATTAATATGAAGACAACTGTTTTTCCTGGCCTGAGCATGACTTGCCAAAATAACTTCCTGCTTTGTGCCTTCTCTCCCTCAATGGAGGAGACAAGAAAAATCAGAAGTTGAGAGGAAGAGTGAGAAAGGAAATCATTACTGGAAAGAGAGGAGGCACCTTGGACATCTTAAACGGAAAAAAAAAAAAAGGCAGGAAGATCTGGTAGCAAAGAGACCTTGGGACAGATCATAAGAATTGGTAGATATGAGCTCAATGGTAACTTAATTATCTCAATCCCAGAGACCATCAGTTAAATAGAGAAACTCGGTATACATTTTTTTTCTCTCTCATGCAACAAAAGGAAATGCCTTTATTAAATGTTGTTCTGCAGAGCATGTGTTTAGTCATATTCTGAGTAATTTTGCTTGAAATAATATGGCTTTATTGAAAACACGAGCAGGAAACAAGAAGTGTTTATGTCTCAGATGAGGACTGTCATGAACATTTTGCACAATTGCACTGAAAAACGTGTCTTCTCTAAGTGTATGTGACATTCTAAACTGCCTGTGGGAAAGCATAAAACCAAAGAGAAATTAAAGTAATTCCTAAACTAGAGGGAAAGCCTAAGCCTTCACTCATTTTATTTTAGTATTCTGCATAAAACTGCTTTGCTGTATTGACAAATACAAAATTATCTAAAGCAAGAGGGATCTGAGGTGGGGTGGGTTTTTTTTTGCCATTATACATTTAATGTGGGTTCTTTCCAACTTTTTAAAAATAAAGCATAGACTTACTGTGGGCAAAGTTGTGAAAAAATAATTTTATTGATACAGTAAGTTAAAATTTGCTGATTCCTTTTATATGCATAATGTAGTTTAATCATTATAATCACCTTGTAAGTTGGTGTCAAAGTCTTATTTTTACTGATGAGAACAGAAGAGATTAAATGATTTGCCCATTTCTGTAATTAGAGAGTAGCAAATTCGGGACACAATTCAGGCTTCCTGATTCTATGTTCAGTATTCCTTTTCCACCACAAATATATACCATGTCCTCTTTTTTTCTTCTTTTCTCCACCCCCTTTAAAGCAAGCAGTACTTCTGTTAACTCTGTTTTTCTCCCCAATCTTTGCAGGCTTTGCCCTCTTGTGCAGGATAAAGTCATCTAAGTAACAGACTGTTGGAACATTCTGACACTTATCCAATTCAAATACACTACTAAAGGAAACCTACACCTTTATGGAGTCCTTAATACATTTTCTGTTAAGTATCTAAGAATGCCATAAAATGCCTGGCAAGAAGCTATCTGGCTACACAAATTAAATTTTCCCTAAGAAAACAGGCACCAGTGAGAGACCGCAATCTTAAATTCTAAAGGTCACAGGCTTGTTTAGACATATCTATGCAAAACTGTAAACCTCTCCTTAGTTTGTTCCTTCTTTTTTTTCCTCCCTAAGTTCCCACTCAGCCCTTCCAGATCTGATTTTTCCACCTTCCTTGTAATTTTAAAATTTTTACTGGAGTATAGTTGCTTTACAATGTTGTGTTAGTTTCTACTGTACGGCAAAGTGAATCAGCTATATGTATACATATATCCCCTCTTTTTTGGATTTCCTTCCCATTTGGGTCACCACAGAGCACTGAGTAGAGTTCCCTGTGCCATACAGTAGTTACTCATTAGTTATCCCTTATAATTTTGATCCTTGTTTTTCCCCCGAGATCTGTTTTGCTCTGTTTTTAATGTTTCTAAAATATATTGTAACTTCACATACTAATATATTATAGTACTCTTTATTTGCTTCCTGTTACACTCTTTCCTCTAATCGCTGATTCAGCAAATATTTGCTATGTAGCAGAAGCTGTGCCATGCACTGGAAACAAAAAAATAAGACATCTTTTGAAGATTTTTTCCCAAGGTACCTTTCTCTAATTTGAAGAGAAATATAAATACAAGTTGTTATATAACTTGTCAATAGACAGTACAAAATCAGCTTCAGAAACACAGTAAAGGTAAGAACTTGGTAAGAGGGTGAATGTGGATGGGGTGTTGGGATGTTTAGTATTTGAACTGAACTTAAAGGTAGAATCAGAGATTACAAGCACTGACATTCCAGAGAGAAGTTTCCCAATACGTAAAGTCACAGAATATAAAATAGTATTATGATTTTTGAAGGATGGTTGGATTATAGATACATTTTTGGAACTGGCAGGTAAAAGCCAGATTGCAAAGAACCCTTTATGGCACATGAAGAAGCAGATCATTTATCTAAGGGTAGCAGGGACCTAACTCAAAGATTTTTAAAAGAGGAATAATGTAATCAGTTATATGTGTTTAAAAAGGTATGCTGGTGACAGTGTAGAGGATGAATTGGAGGGGGAAAAAGATAGAAAAGTGTTAGGAAATAGTAACACACATCCAATTACGTCACGATGAGAATCGTAACTATGGCAGAAGCTAAACATAAGTGGTAGATCAAAGTGACTGAAAAAGAAAAGAACAGAAGTGTGTGCAATATGCCTAAAGAACACAGAAGATAGGTTTGCTGATTCTGGTGCTGGGGAAAGGATGGGTTCAAAGGCGAATCACAGACTCTACGAAATTTATAATTCAGTGGAATTATCAAAAAGAATGATTGCCACTCTGAATGACATTACAGAGGTACAGAAGAAATGTGATGAAGCTGTTCTGAAGTGGGAGATGTCACATGTCATCTAGGATAATGGATTGATGGAGAAGGTGAAGCTTGCAGGTGGTAAAACAACTGTAAGGAAGAAATTCTTGGTTTCTGGAGAAAAAGGTCTCAACGGAGAAAGAATGTAGTCTCTTGTGAAATTCTCAGACCCGAAGGGAATCTGACATCTCATCACTTTCTTTAAGGCACCCTATGGTCACAACACATTTGAAAATGCATTAGAGCTCAGGGGTACCATCAGCTAAACTTCCAAGAGGATCGCTCAGAGTTCTCTCCTGAAAGGAGATGCAAGTTTTTGCCTTCCTTCTGAGCCACAGAATATAAATTATTCATTTAAGAACAAGACTGAACATAGAGATTAGAAAGACCCTTGAGCAGATGATTTAATTCAGGAATCTTACCCCCAAAAAAAGTAGTCTCTCAAGGCTCACTAACAGAAAAATCTGTAGAATACCTTAAAGCATTTCAGGAGGTAGCTGCCAGCCAGTGTAGGAGCTAAAAATGAGATTGCTGGGATAATCATGTCAAGAAGTGGGCTCCTGCAGAGAACCCACTGAGGTAAAAGCAAAACAGATGTGTTTGACAGGTTGGAAAATGGCAGCAAAAGAATGAAACACTGAATTTGTAAATTTATAAAATTCAGCTTCCCTAAGGATTTTTCCTCAGGGACTTCTAAGTAAAGTAAAAGAACTTGTTAGGAAGAAAAATGTCATTGTATTTTTAAGGGCTTAGGGAAAAATAAATAAATAGATGAAACTAGTTTAAAATTATAGACTTTAGGTATTAGAAGTCTTCCCAGCATCCTTTAGTCTACCAATATGGAGGATGGATATGTTACTAGAGTTCTTATGACCAAAGGAAAAAATCTAATGGGACAGGGGAGAAAGTTGATATATATTAAATAGCTACTATGGCTTTGTGAGATGTTTTACATATGCTTTCTCATTTAACTCTTGTAGAAGTCTTTTGAAATAGGAATTGTTCTCCCTATTACAAAGGGAAGGTGACTGAAGCTGAGAAAGGTTAAATAAAAGTATTTATTTATATAGCTATCTTGTTCCAGAAAAGATTTCAAGGGTACAAGAATGACTGAAGATGCCTACAATATGACAAAAATAATAGTAATAATTTTAAAGCAAGGAGACAAATGCTAAAAAGAAAGCAAAGTAATGTAGAGCAAGGAGTACATAAAACTACATTCCTCATTCAATCTAAAAATGAATTGAATGACAAAACCATAGTTGGATACATTTCTGTGATACTTAATGATGAAATGTGATACTTCCTCTTTTTGTGGCTCTAATGCTCTCAAGAAAATTATTTCTCAAAGTTTCGGGAAGGTTTCATTAACCATAGTAATTCCTCCAATCCTTTGCTCATGAAGTTCTTGTGGAGGGTCCTGGATTCAGTAGGAAAGTGAAAGAAGTACTTTAGGACTGGCTACTATTTAGTGGTGCACATGAAGCAAGCTGCCTCCTTGACCAAGTTTTAGCAAGATTCTTGAGAAGTCTGTGATTGATTCTTTGGTGGATGGGAAATTATATTTGGTTTTAGGGCAATAAAAACTCTGTCTGGAATACACAGAAAGATTAAGGAAAAATCTGTATTACTAATTTTAGGAAGCATTTGTGTCTGATCTATCTATGGAGAATGAATGGTGGACTATGATTTAAGGGAATACTAAATAAATTGTAAGACTGGTTTAGAGAGATAGAATGATATACATAAGGGAGAGAAACATTCTTTCTTGCTTATTATCAGGAATTGCATGTCAAAGTCAAGAACTCAATATATCAAGTCTGGGATTATGAAAGAAAGACTTTAGAATGACTATGTGTGAAGTACTCAATGAGAGATGCTACAAGGGACAAAGTTGAGGGCATAAACAGGTTAAAAAAAACCCGAGGAAAGGAATTAGAAACTGGTGGGTCTGTAATGAATGGATAGATGTGTCCCTGGTTGGCTGCCTCCACCAAGAATTAGACAATAATTGCCAAGAGGGATTTCATACCAAGGGTAAAATAGCGAAAAAACTCTTCAGTCTATCATTTAAAATGTCTGGGATATTTTTAGAATTTACTAAACTTACAAAGAAATTCAATTAAACTGGAATTTTATAACAATAATAAAATCTTCAAATATTTGGAAACAAGGAGCATAATTCTAAATAATCCAAGTGACAAAAAAAGAAACCACAAGGGAAATTAGGAAATATTTTGAACTGAATGATAATATAGACACAGCATATCAAAAATGATGGAAGTCCACTAAAGTAGGAAAAAATTACAACTTAAAATTCTATATTTGGAAAGAAAACGTTTTAAAATCAATGACCTAAGCTTCCATATTGAAAGGCTAGAAAAAAAGAGCAAACTAAACTCAAAATATCTGTAAGTATAAGGTAAAAAAACAAAGGTAGTAGAGAAAAGCAATGAAATTGGAAACAGACAAGAGAAAATCAACAAATCAAATATTGGTTCTTTGAAGATATTAATTAAATTGATAAATCTCTAGATAGATTAATCAAAAAAGAGAAATAGATACATAAATTGTCCCAATCAAAAATAATAGAAGTGACATCATTACAATATTAAAGACATTAAAGGATAAGGAAATATTATGAAAAATTTTACGCCAATAAATTCAACAATGTAGATGAAATGGGCAAATTCCTTGAGAAAGCAATTTATCGCAACTAAAAGTCTTTGTTGAAAGAAACCTCTAGCACCAGATGGCTTCACTAATGTATTCTATCAAATATTTAAGGAAGAAATACTAATCTTACACAAACTTCCAACATAAACTCTTTTTGAAAATCTAAGAGGCAGTAATACTTACCAAATTGTTTAATGAGGTAAACAAAATTTGACAAACATTAAAGAAAATAAATTAGTGGTAATACCAATTAGGAATATAAAGGCAAAAATCCTTGGGAAAATACCAGCAAAACGAATCCAACAATTCATTAGAAAGATAATACTCCCAAATCAAGTAAAGTTCATTACAAGATAGCAAAATTATTCAATTTTTAAAATCGATCAATGTAATTGACCACATTAAAAGCTAAAGAGGGGTCTTCCCTGGTGGCGCAGTGGCTGGGAATCCACCTGCCAATTCAGGGGACCGGGTTCGAGCCCTGGTCCGGGAGGTTCCCACATGCCACTACTACTGAGACTGTGCTCTAGAGCCCGCAAAGCCACAGCTACTGAAGCCCGCCTGACTAGAGCCCATGCGCTGCAACTGGAGAGTCCACCACAGTGAGAAGCCCTCGCATGTCAGTGAAGAGTGGCCCCCGCTCGCCGCAACTAGAGAGAGCACGCATGCAGCAGGGAAGACCCAACGCAGCCAAAAAAATCAAATACATTAAAAAAAAAAAAGCTAAAGGAGAAAAATTTTATGATAATCTTAGCATTAAACACTATATGAAAGAAGTCGTTTTCTAAATTCAGAAATTATGCACTGAAAAGGTGTACAAGGAAGATAATCCTGCTGTAATTCAGCAACTGATTGGAACCTAAGAGATGATGGTAAATTATCGGGGTGAGGGAGAATAGGGAGGGGCAGAGTGAGAAGTGTTTTGTGATCCAAATGGAATGTAGCAAGAAAGTCTAATAATGATAGAGATGGCAATTAATACAATAAACCTCAATTGCTGCAAGGGTTCCAAAAACTTAAAGTGTTAAAGGCAAGTATGCTTGATGATAACAGAAAGCTAAAATATGGACTTATTTCATCAAAAGAAAGAAAACTTTGACATTTTGTTATTTCAAAAACAAAAATGTAAAAGGAGCAAATCAAAATAGGGACTTTTTTCTTCTAATGTCTTATTTAGATTACTTAATTTTAAATAATATTAGATCTGTCTAGATGTTATCATTGAACATAAAACGAGAAAACTCTTCCTCAACACTGGCATACAGGATATGCCCAATAAATGTGAGAATGGATGAATGAATTAATGAGGCTTATTAGAATGTTTTTGTGGTAAGCTTTATAATGCTGCAATTTTAGAACTTTGAAGAATAATTAAACAAAATATATTGAACAGCTTCATATCCTTGGAAAAGGATATGTTACAGTGTTCTTATGTATAAATGTATATGTATAAATAAATGTATATACATGTTTTCTTTTCCATGCCTATTGGCCTTGAATTTAAATTTAGTATTTGTATTTATTATTATTTATGAATGAAAATAAATGTACATTTTTATTTTAAAATGTTTATCAGGTACTTCCCTGGTGGTCCAGTGGTTAAACCTCTGTGCTTCGAATGCAGGGGGTATGGGTTCAGTCCCTGGTTGGGGAACTAAGATCCCACATGCCGTGTAGTGCGGCCAAAAAAAAAAAAAAAAATGCTTATGATAAACCTATATGCTTCTTTTTACCATTTTAATGAATTACTTTATTGCGTTTTTATGTAAATGCAAGAGTAATATAAAGTTGCATCAGAATTTTTTATTTTACCATTTAAGGCTGTAGTTCAGAAGGGAATCTGTGAGTTGATGCTCACTCCACTCCAATGTAAGCTCCACCCTCCCACACACAGACATCAATGCAGTTAATGTAAGTTCTATGAAGACGGGAATTTTTCTTTTTTGATCTAGTTTCCTTAGTGTCCAGAACAGTTTTTGAAACACAGTGGTAGATAATAAATTGATATGTTAATAAACCTAATATATTAAAGAATGAAAAGTAAGTATAGACTGTGTATGTGCCATCAGAATTCCAACCATCTGATAGCGTGTAAACTTTATTTTCTGTTGGGAAGTCGGTGTTGTCCACGGTCAGCCTAAATGGTGAGTCAGAAAAGGAATTCAGAGAATCCCTAGTAGAGATGTACTTTTAATCATTCTATTTGTTTAAAAGTACAGAAAAAAGTAAGTGGTCAAATAACATAAACTTGAGTTATTAAATAGTTGTGGAGGTAGGAGGGAAGATACTAGAAAGTCAAGACAATAAAGGTAAAAGAGAAATTTATTAGTCTCCAGGTATAAGGCAATTCTAGTTTATTGCTATACCTTTCATGTTTGGGCCTTCCTGGTTTCTTATTAAAGAGTTTCTATGGAGAAGTAGGGTCATTACACTTTTCTGTATATATAAAAATACTGTAACATTCTATCAATATTAGGCATGTCCAAAAGAGCTTGCCAATAGATCCACTTTATCAGTGCTCTCCAAAAGAAATTTTTGAAAGATAGAAATGTTCTCCATCGTCCAATATGTTAGCCACTAACTACATGTGGCTTGCTATTGAGCACTTCAAATATAGCTAGTACAACTAAGGAAACCAAACTCTTGATTTTATTTTAATTAATTTAAATTTAAATAGCCACATGTGGCTAAAGGCTACCAAATTGGACAGAGGAGCTTTAGATGATCAAAATAAGGCAAATCTATTTTATTTTCACAACAGTACAATACAATATTATCATAAAGGAGAGTCTGAAACATTTCTTCCAATCAGCGTATCAATGTGAGTTTAGTCTCTGGAATGACTACAGACCCCAAAATGAAATAAGTATAACAAGAAAACGGGAATGTGGCGCCAGTTGTGAACACTAAGTAAACTGACAGAGGTGGATGGTGGATATAATGTCTGAATGACACAAAAAGGGAATCATTATTTTCATAATTAAACATACTGTGTCTATACAGAATTATGGTCATGCAGTGTATCAAAATGATTCTCTCACAAAAAATAAAATATGATTTTTTGATCAAACATTCATACTAATTTTAGTAATTCCTTTACTAAAGCTTTTTAAAGATTTTTATTGGAAAACTAATTGTATTTCTGGAAGTCTAATGAACTTTTGCTTCTAAGTATAATTTTGAGTTTGATTATTAAATGTTAAGTATGATTTTTTTTGTTTAGATTTTCAAAATTCAATTTTGATTGCATTACTCTGATTTTGATGACCACATCTTAAGTTCAAGGACCCCTCCTAGTTTAAAAGATAATGAGAAATATTATAAAAGCTGTATCAATGTTTTAAATGTGAAATATGTGTTTCTATTGTAGTCTAGATAATTGGCCTTAGATTAAGAACAAGTAATGTATTTTTCATACATGTGTGTCTGGTTTTTTCCCTTATTTAAATCATTTTAGCACAGACTTTGGTATAATACCACATAATTGTACTATCTCCTCTCCTTCGTTATTTACATGCATATCCGTTGTTACAAATTATTTATTATAGAAAGTTCTATAATAGAATATCTGGACCATATGCTAAAATATTCCAAGCAAGTGAGTGTATATTTACAATGCATGTTTACTTTGAAAACCTAAGATTGTGAAATGGATACTTAAAATCCAATTGATGCTACCTTATATTTACCTGAAAAGTCTTTCTTATGAGTAAAGTGGTAGACAATCTTTGACCTCAATGAAGATGATACCACCTCTATGGTGACACTGCAGATTCCCCACATTATTTTTAAATATTTTAACATTCAACTGTTGTGGCTGACAGGTATCAATTTGATTGTAAATCAGTTATATTTTTTAAAGCATGATTTATTTTTTTTGGTATAATACAGACAGCTATGAATTAATGCCAATAAAATCTTCCGAACTCATTGTATTGCTAACTCCCCCAAATGGGAAAAACGATGTCCCCTTATAAATTCTGAAATCTTGGGAGTGGGATAGAATTCATTGGAAGAAAGAATACCTGAGCATTCCTTAAAGGCATAATATATAGACTGTTTGCCATTTTCATATACTACACTTCTTACCTCTTCAATCCACTTCAATCACACAGATTAGTTTCAGGATGGACAGACTCAGGAGAGAATAATTCCATCCTGTCTGAATTCGACCTATTAGTTATGACAAGAATTGTTCTTTATATCAATAGTTGACATATTCCAGTGTTCCCTTTCCCCACACCAGAAAGCTCTATCTAAGAAACAAGTTGGGAGGAAAGAGAGATCAGAGAACCACAGTTTGAAAACTGTTTTTAGATCACTATCTTCGGTATTTCTAAGAAAAAAATCATGTTGCTGTGGTTTCAAAAGCTCTTTGAAACAAATACACTTCAGAAGTCATCACTGGAACACAATGTTACACAACATTGTTTTGTTCTTTTTTTTTTTTTTTTTTCCTTTCCCTAGTTAATTTTTACTTTCTTCCCTGGCAGGAAAGCAATTTGTAACAGCTGTATGATTTATGCAATAATTGATGCAAAACTATATTGAATCCCCAGGCCATTCACCATATCTTTTGCCAATTAATATCAGTAAAGTCAGCGTGACTTGATTTCCCAAACATGCAAGTGAGGCCACTTTCAATGTGCTGGAACGACAAGTGAGTGAGACCACAGACTGATGTTTCTATACTGCCTGTTCAGGTCTGAAAGCAGGCAAATGTTGCTTTTCCTCGTTAATCACTAGAGCAATGCAATTTTATGATCTGTTGACTATGTAGAGGTACAAATGTTTTGCCTCAGTCTTATCAGGATTGGAAGTTCCTTTCAGATTAGAGGACAGGTTGAAGTGCATTGCCAATACGACTTACATTTAAAATGGGACTTCTTGGTAAAGGCCAGGAAGCAGGTATAGTTTTGTGATGGCTCCTCATGGCACACCACAACTGATGGTCAATGCTTCCTTGATTCTGAAGTTGTATATTCTTCTCTTAGCATTAACAATCGGACTAGTTTCACCCACAACTATGAACTCTCAAATACTCTTGAAAAGCTCCTTATGCTAAATTCACTTTCCCCAATTAACAAACAAAAAATCTGAAAAACAAAAACAAAAAAACACCTGCCAGACTTTAAGAATAATTTATTTTTTAAAAAGTCAAATGTAAAAGGATGTACTCATGTTTCATCATTGGCTCTGGGAAGTCCTCACAGGCATGCTTTCCATTAAAAAAGCAATCATTGTCCCTGTACCCTGCATGCAAATTTATGGTGAAATCCACAGTCCACAAGGCTTTCAGAGACAGTCTCGCCATAGCCAGGTAAACTTCAAGGTACTTGTGAACCTAGAGGAATTGTCACTACCATTTTCATGAGCACCATCACTACTACCACCACTCCAGCAATTCCAGAAGTTACTACACATATCAATTAGGTCAAATGAGGCTTCATGATTTGAGACAAACAAAAGATACTACTACTTACTGGTGTGTTCCCTTCACTCTATTGTGGAGAACTCAGTACTGGCTGTAGTTTTTCTAATAGAGGATTTTTTAAAGCTTTAAAGTACAATGTTTTATAATGATTAACTATTAAAAAGGATTTTAATCACTCTTCCTTTGCAAGCAGTAAATACTCTAGAATAGTGATTAGATGGTTCTGTAGCTCTAAAACTTTAAATAAATTCCTTGGAGAGATTCAGAATTGATAATGGGAAGAGAAAGAAAAAAGACAACAATAAATTACAAAAATAGAAGTGGAAAAAAAGGGAAGTTTTTATCACCAATTGCTTCAGATTCCTTACTTTTAAGCTTAAGTATAGTCTGCTAACTCTACAGATATTTTGCAAGTGTCAGTGTTCAAAATAAATAAAATTTAAAACCAAACACTCCTTAAATATGAAGAGGATTACATAATTATTTTAATGCAACAGAGAAACAATACTTAGGAGTATAGTCTAGTCTTGAATCACAAACAATACCAACTATTATGTATTCTGCTTTAAGGATACTCAATATATTAAACATCTGGATTCAGAAGAAAACGTCAAAGAAATGAGAGGTAAGAGGAACTTCAAAGATCATTGAGTACAAGCTGCTACTTCTATGGATGAAGAAAAGGAAACCAATGAAACCTGAGGACTTTGTTTCAGCATTCTTGCTGCCACAGAGTTATAGAAGCTATTAGTCATCACAAAGGAATTTAGATGAGGCATGAATCAAGGTTTACTTTTTTCAAGTGGCATATATTGTATTTGAGATGTTTGGGAACTATTTTTCTGGAGGTTAAATGAAAGTCTTGGTCAAATAGTGAGCAACAAAGTAATTAATTTTCTCATCTAATTTGCTGAAGGATTTATTAACAGTTACCTTTAAATATTAGTTTGTCAAGTGAAAACATACTTAAAAGTTACAAGGTTATTTGCTAATAACTTCTCAGGAATGCATCTGTGATATGAAATGAGGGATGTCTCTGGAACCTCATGATGCAATGAACAACATCCTAACAACACTCTTGGTAAATACAATAAGGAACTTAGAATATTTCTGATATCACTTGGAAACCCCTGTCTACTGTAATCCAAATGCGGTTCAGAAAAGCAAATATGGGGGGCTGAGTTAGGAGAGCAAAATGCAAGTATAGCATTTGGTTCTTATTTGATTCAAAAGGAGATTATAAATTATATGCAGCATGAATTCTTAACCCGTAAACCATGGACAGGATTAACAGGAATGTGAACTCACTGTGTATGTATATTGTTATTTCATTTTATTTATCAATTTTTTTTAACATCTTTACTGGAGTATAATTGCTTTACAATGGCGGGTTAGTTTCTGCTTTATAACAAAGAGAATCAGTTATACATATACATATATCCCATATCTCTTCCCTCTTGCGTCTCCCTCCCTCCCGCCCTCCTTATCCCACTCCTCTAGGTGGTCACAAAGCACCGAGCTGATATGCGACTGCTTCCCACTAGCTATCTATTTTACATTTGGTAGTGTATATATGTCCATGCCACTCTCTCACTTTGTCACAGCTTACCCTTCCCCCTCCCCATATCCTCAAGTCCATTCTCTAGTAGGTCTGTGTCTTTATTCCCGTCTTGCCTCTTGGTTCTTCATGATCTTTTTTTTTTT
>NC_041214.2:118675897-118680480 GCF_002837175.3 Physeter macrocephalus | reverse complement strand
CACGGAGCTGATCTCCCTGTGCTATGCGGCTGCTTCCCACTAGCTATCTATTTTACGTTTGGTAGTGTATATATGTCCATGCCACTCTCTCACTTTGTCACAGCTTACCCTTCCCCCTCCCCATATCCTCAAGTCCATTCTCTAGTAGGTCTGTGTCTTTATTCCCGTCTTGCCTCTTGGTTCTTCATGATCTTTTTTTTTTTTTTCTTAGATTCCATATATATATGTGTTAGCATATGGTATTTGTTTTTCTCTTTCTAACTTACTTCACTCTGTATGACAAAATCTAGGTCCAACCACCTCACTACAAATAACTCAATTTCGTTTCTTTTTATGGCTGAGTAATATTCCATTGTATATATGTCCCACATCTTCTTTATCCATTCATCTGTTGATGGACACCTAGTTTGCTTCCAGGTCCTGGCTATTGTAAACAGAGCTGCAATGAACATTGTGGTACATGACTCTTTTTGAATTATGTTTTTCTCAGGGTACATGCCCAGTAGTGGGATTGCTGGGTTGTATGGTTGTTCTATTTTTAGCTTTTTAAGGAACCTCCTACTGTTCTCCATAGTGGCTGTATCAATTTACATTCCCACCAACAGTGCAAGAGGGTTCACTCTTCTCCACACCCTCTACAGCATTTATTGTTTGTAGATTTTTTTGATGATGGCCATTCTGACCAGTGTGAGATGATATCCCATTGTAGTTTTGAGTTGCATTCCTCTAATGATTAATGAGGTTGAGCATTCTTTCATGTGTTTGTTGCCCATCTGTATATCTTCTTTGGAGAAATGTCTATTTAGGTCTTCTGCCCATTTTTGGATTGGGTTGTTTGTTTTTTTGTTATTGAGCTGCATGAGTTGCTTATAAATTTTGGATATTAATCCTTTGTCAGTTGCTACACGCAGGCTCAGCCGCCATGGCTCACGGGCCCAGCCGCTCCGCGGCATGTGGGATCTTCCCGGACCGGGGCACGAACCTGTGTCCCCTGCATCGGCAGGCGGATCCTCAACCACTGCGCCACCAGGGAAGCCCGTCTGCCCATTTTTGGATTGGGCTGTTTGTTTTTTTGATATTGAGCTGCATGAGCTGCTTTTAAATTTTGGAGATTAACCCCTCGTCAGTTGCTTCATTTGCAAATATTTTCTCCCATTCTGAGGGTTGTCTTTTCATCTTGTTTATGGTTTCCTTTGCTGTGTAAAAGCTTTTAAGTTTCCTTAGGTCCCATTTGTTTATTTTTGTTTTTATTTCCATTTCTCTAGGAGGTGTGTCAAAAAGGATATTGCTGTGATTTATGTCATGGAGTATTCTGCCAATGTTCTCTTCTAAGAGTTTAATAGTGTCTGACCTTACATTTAGATCTTTAATCCATTTTAAGTTTATCTTTGTTAAGGAGTGTTAGGGAGTTTGTTAGGGTGTTAGGGAGTGTTCTAATTTCATTCTTTTACATGTAGCTGTCCAGTTTTCCCAGCACCACTTATTGAAGAGGCTGTCTTTTCTCCACTGTATATTCTTGCCTCCTTTATCAAAGATAAGGTGACCATATGTGCATGGGTTTATCTCTGGGCTTTCTATCCATTGTACATCCTTTTACATTTGACTTTTTAAAAAATAAATTATTCTTAAAGTCTGGCAGGTGTTTTTTTGTTTTTGTTTTTGTTTTTCAGATTTTTTGTTTGTTAATTGGGGAAAGTGAATTTAGCATAAAGAGCTTTTCAAGAGTATTTGAGAGTTTATAGTTGTGGGTGAAACTAGTCAGATTGTTAATGCTAAGAGAAGAATATACAACTTCAGAATCAAGGAAGCATTGACCATCAGTTGTGGTGTGCCATGAGAAGCCATCATAAAACTATACCTGGATAGTTCCATTGATCTATATTTCTGTTTTTGTGCCAGTACCATACTGTCTTGATTACTGTAGCTTTGTAGTATAGTCTGAAGTCAGGGAGCCTGACTCCTCCAGCTCCAATATCACTGATGAACATAGATGCAAAAATCCTCAACAAAATGCTAGCAAACAGAATCCAACAGCACATTAAAAGGATCATACACCATGATCAAGTGGGGTTTATCCCAGGAATGCAAGGATTCTTCAATATATACAAATCAGTCAATGTGATACACCATATTAACAAATTGAAGGAGAAAAACCATATGATCATCTCAATAGATGCAGAGAAAGCTTTCGACAAAATTCAACACCCATTTATGATAAAAACCCTCCAGAAAGTAGGCATAGAGGGAAATTTCCTCAACGTAATAAAGGCCATATATGACAAACCCACAGCCAGCATTGTTCTCAATGGTGAAAAACTGAAACCATTTCCACTAAGATCAGGAACAAGACAAGGTTGCCCACTCTCACCACTCTTATTCAACATAGTTTTGGAAGTTCTAGCCACAGCAATCAGAGAAGAAAAAGAAATAAAAGGAATCCAAATAGGAAAAGAAGAAGTAAAGCTGTCACTATTTGCAGATGACATGATATTATACATAGAGAATCCTAAGGATGCTACCAGAAAACTACTAGAGCTAATCAATGAATTTGGCAAAGTAGCAGGATACAAAATTAATGCACAGAAATCTCTGGCATTCTTATACACTAATGATGAAAAATCTGAGAGTGAAATTAAGAAAACACTCCCATTTACCATTGCAACAAAAAGAATAAAATATCTAGGAATAAACCTACCTAAGGAGACAAAAGACCTGTATGCAGAAAATTATAAGGCACTGATGAAAGGAATTAAAGATGATACAAATAAATGGAGAGATATACCATGTTCTCGGATTGGAAGAATCAACATTGTGAAAATGACTCTACTACCCAAAGCAATCTACAGATTCAATGCAACCCCTATTAAGCTACCACTGGCATTTTTCACAGAACTAGAACAAAAAAATCTCACAATTTGTATGGAAACACAAAAGACCCCAAATAGTTATTTCATTTTAGAAGGTGTCTGAGACTCGCAGGGATCTTTTCTAGAATTGTGATATCAATGGAAATATAATGTGAGCCACAAATGTGAGTGACATGGGTAATTTTTAATTTTATAGTATCCACATTAAAAAATTAGGTGAAAGTAATTTTAATATATTTTATTTAACCTAACATATCCAAAATATTGTCATTTCAACATGTAATCAATATAAAAATGGTTGATGAGCTGTTTTACATCTTTCAGTATTAAGGTTTTGAAATCTGGTGTGTATGTAATACCTGCAGTGCACTTCACTTTGGACTTGCCAAATTTCAAGTGCTCAACAGCCACATGTGCCTAGTGGCTACTGTAAAGAGCAGTGCAGGTCTAGAGATAAGACCCATGACAGGCATCAGGAAACACATCATGACTAATATCTCCTTTCGTTGATTGATTGATAAGTATTTAGGGCCACTGAATTTGAGGTGATCCTCTTTGATAATTACTAGTATTTCTGTGCTTCAAATTAAGTGTCAACAGAAAATATGTAATGGTCAACAGATCTGGAGTACAATTATCATCTTCTGAAAAGTGCCATTCTGAGAGAGAAGGGTGCCTGAAGACTACCGGATCTCCCACAAACACAGAAAAGGAAATATCTATAGCTATTATGAAAATTTGCACTGTTGAGATGGTCCTTAATTTCACAAGAAAAGCATCACATGACAAAATGTCTAAGTGGGGTTGAGTATCCTTTGTATATATTTAAAGGACAACATTCAGTAAATTGGTGCAGCCACTATGGAAAATAGTATGGAGGTTCCTTAGAAAACTAAAAATAGAGTTGTCATATGATCCAGCAGTCCCACTCCTGGGCATATGTCAGGAGAAAACCATAATTCAAAAAGATATATGCACCCCAATGTTCACTGCAGCACTATTTACAACAGCCAAGACATGGAAGCAATCTAAATGTCCATCAACAGAGGAATGATAAAGAAGATGTGGTACATATATATAATGGAATATTATTTAGCCATTAAAAAAGAATGAAATAATGCTATTTGCAGCAACATGGATGGACCTAGAGACTGTCATACTGAGTGAAATAAGTCAGGAAGAGAACAACAAATACCATATGATATCACTTATATGTGGAATCTAAAATATGACACAAATGAACTTACCTATGAAACAGAAACAGACTTGCAGACATAGAGAACAGATTTGTGGATGACAAAGGGGGAGTGTCAGGGAAGGATGGATTGGGAGTTTGGGATTAGCAGATGCAAAGTATTATATAGAGAATGAATAAACAGCAAGGTCCTACTGTATAGCACATGGAACTATATTCAATATCCCATAATAAACCATAATGGAAAAGAATTTGAAAAAGAATATATATATATATGTATAACTGAGTCACTTCGCTGTACAGCAGAAACTAACACAACATTGTAAACCAACTATACTTCAATAAAATAAAATTTTAAAAAACAATATTCAAGGGCTTCCCTGGTGGCGCAGTGGTTGAGACTCCGCCTGCCGATGCAGGGGACACGGGTTCGTGCTCCAGTCCAGGAAGATCCCACATGCCGCGGAGCGGCTGGACCCGTGAGCCATGGCCGCTGAGCCTGCGTGTCTGGAGCCTGTGCT
>NC_041214.2:118642042-118675757 GCF_002837175.3 Physeter macrocephalus | reverse complement strand
TCCCACATGCTGCAGAGCGGCTGGGCCCGTGAGCCATGGCCACTGAGCCTGCTCATTCGGAGCCTGTGCTCCGCAATGGGAGAGGTCACAACAGTGAGAGGCCCGCGTACCGAAAAAAAAAAAAAAAAAATTCAAGAGCTTGTGGAATCTTAGCAATTAAATAAGAAATGTTCTTCTTCAAAATGACATAGCAGCTATTACAATTAAATTTTGCTTAAATGCAATTATACTGATTTATATGCAATTAACTATGTATGTGAAAAAAGCCATAAATAATCTAACAATTTTTTTTTCTGAACTTCTCATATTGTTACAATCAAGCCTATCAAAAGTTAACCTTTTTCAATACTTATTGAATCTCTTTATTTCATGGAGCCATGGTTACGGAAGCTCCTAAAGAATCTGATGACAGTATCTCTCTTCTTCCTTTGTAGGGTTCATATAGTTTAAAAGGCCACCTGAAGTATATTAACTCTCCATGAGTGGTAATAATTTCTGCTTTTTGTACTGCTATATTTAAAATTCAAGGGTGTACTGCTGTAATAGTAAAGATAGAATGTTTGTTTCCTTCACCTCAATTTAGGAAGAGATAAAAAGATGTATTCCCTAGATATTGAAATTGTGAGAGAATATCCCATATCTTGTAAGAAACCAGCAGTAGTAAACTGGTTTTATATCTTGAAATTTGTGACAGGAAATTCAAATGCAGGTAGAATTATTGCCAGTTCAAAGAACAGTGGAACACGCTTGGTTGGCAAGGGGAGAAATCATTTTTTCACCTGATATCAGTTAATTTTTTTTAATTTAAGTTCTCATTGGTGATTGCACACCCACTGATCCATCTGGTGCGTAGTGGAACTTTCAAGGGTGCAGCTGAATTGGTCCAAAGGGAGCCACAAGATAGTATAGATATTGCAGAAAGCCTCTGGAAGATGGAAAAAGAGGGGAAAGAATAGCATGGCTTCTCCCCATCTTTCTACCTTCTGTTCTACCCCCAGTGCTTCCTTTTGGCCAAACCTATATGCTGATACATGTATTAATATAAATGTAGTAGGAGTTGAAAACTTATTCAGGAAATCTGACCAATGCTGAAAGCCAAACTAAATAATTCAGGCACAAGAATTTTTCTTTTTTCTCTTGAGAAGGTTTTTATTCCTAAAATATTTGGGTCATTTCCTTTACTCTCTATTTAAGATACTGACACATTACTCAGGTTTGCCAACAGTGAGAATGAATCAGTTTTTGTTACATGGATCGTATTCACGAGAGGTTTTGAGATATCCTGAAGTATTAATGTCATCATGTCAGCTCAATTCATCACACATTGATTTTCAAGCTAAAACATATTATTTATACTGTGATTGCTGCTTGCTATTTTCCTAAAGTGATCAAAATGATTATTAATATTTTTTCTTGTTCCAATTTAGTCTCTGGAGGAGTAGAATTGCTTATTATTGCCCTTATTTTTTATATTAAAAAAACTAAAATGAAGAGAATTTAAATCTGATCACAGTGATTTAGTAACTTGCTGATATAAGACATATGGAATATTTTTTCCTGGTTCAGTGTGCTTTTTAAGTAAGTTCTTTTCCTACATAACATAGACAAAGTATTATTTATGCCTACTTATTAGTTTTATATGTATGCATAATTAAATGCACTGCTTGTATATTGCTCACAATTACTTACATATAGAGTTTCACTCCATTAATAAAAATTCCATGTGAATAAAGCATGAATCAGCAAAGTAAGTGATCTTCTGTATCATTATTGGCCTAAAGCACAAACCTCTGATTAAAAAGGAAAATACATTTCCCTTAGACATTCTAAAATATTGCTGCTCATGAGATTTTGTCCTTCCACTATGGAGATAAGTAACAGATCAAAATCAAATAATACTTATTTAAACCCACCAAACTTGAAAAGGCATATGTTTAGAATGATTTACTAGGTACTTCTTCTAAAAAAGCAGAAAGTTAGACAATATAATATTTATTTACACATTGTTTCAGTACAGTCATTGAATATCAGTATGAAGCAGTCGCTAACATGAAAATTTCATATAAAAATAGATAAATAATGGTTTCTGCCTTTAAAGAGGTGAAAATCTAGTAACAAGCTCTTGCAAAAATGCCCCATAAAAGCAATAATAAAATATTACACACACATACACACACACTCACAGAAAAAAATCATGATGAATGACAGAAGTCTTACTTAGAGAAGAGTCTGGAGGGATGCAGTTGGGAAGGATTTTATAGAAGAGGATGCACTTGAGTTGAGTTTTAAAAGTGAAAAAGGTGATGACTAAGAGAACTTTGTAAGAGAATTACAGTCCAGAGAGGAATAAAAAGATGCACAAAGCACAGAAGTAGGAAGCAGAAGGAAGTGCTCAGGAGAGCTGAAGCATATGGAGAGGGCAGTGATGAATGATGAGGTGAGAGGAGACTCATCGTGGGAGGATCTCCTGGGCTCCTTCCTGAAAAGAGATACTGATTACCATACTATATCCCTACATTTGGAGTAGTTCTCATGTGCTAGCCTGCAAAAGTTGTCTACTCTCTAGGATATTGAGTTCATGTAATAAGGCCTGGGAACTAATATGTTCTCAGATCACAGCCTAGACCCCCCAATTTTTTAAATTCACACACTTAGGGCGTAAGAAATTAGACAGTGGCTGACAGCTTTCTTCCTCAGTCCAGACTCCTCCAGGACCCCCACAGGTCCATTTGGGTCTATTCAGAGTACCTGCAGGTATAATTTTCTTGGATTTTAGAGATTTTCCTAAACTTAGATTGAATATTCCACAAGAGCTGAAGGATCTTGCACAATCCTGACCAAATCTCTCAGGCAATCCTAAGCATTTCAGACTGTTCAGAAAGCTGGGTAGTGTGTGTGAAACTGGAATGCAACTGCTAGATGAATAAGGTACTATGTCCTGCCTTATTACAGTTAGAGGTTCAAATGAATTCAGTTTAATTTCATGCAATTGTGTTTGAGCCACTACTGTGTGTTAATACAATGGGCTAAGGGCTATGTGGAATATAAGGTTGAAAAAAGATACTTTACTACCCCTAAGGCCCACGACCCCAAATTAGGTTGGATGGTGTACTCATATGCTTTAACCCCCGTGGCCAGTATTATTAAAGCTGGAAAGTAGTAGAAAAAGGGATTCTTTTTACTCTTTCCTTTCTCTGTTGTGTTTATGGAAATAATAATATTTATGATGCAGAAGTTTCCCAAAGTTATAGTGAATCAGAGCAATGACACAGAGAGACAGTCTCCACCATTAGCTGTGGTCTCTTCCAACAGTAAGCCTTTAGACAATCTCAGAGCTCTCTATCCAAGAATGTGGACTTATAAAAAGAAGGGGAAAAAGAACTACGTAAATGACATAACAGGATATATCAATTAATTATTGTTACATAATAAACCACACAACACAGTGGTTTAGAGGAATAACTTTTATTTTGGCTCACAGTTCTGTGTGTCAGGTGGGTAGTTAGCTAATCTCCATTTGGCTCACCTACAGTTAGCTGGTGGGTCAGGCACTCACCAAATTTGGATGGCCTTACTCAGATGTGTGCCAACTTAACATATTATTGGTCACGGTGATAGAAACAGTCTCTGAGGCCCAGACTGAGAATAGGCACAATATGACTTATTGTGCATTCTCTTGGCCAAAGCAAGTTACACGGTCAGCTAAGATTTCATAAGTGGGGAAATAGATGCTGTAAAGTCACATCGTGAAGGCCCTGGATACAGGAACAGGTGGAGAATTGTGGCCATTTTTGTAAATTACCAAATCGCGGGATTGAGAAAATTTTTAAATAGCACTGTGGGGGCTTCCCTGGTGGCGCAGTGGTTGAGAGTCCGCCTGCCGATGCGGGGGATACGGGTTCGTGCCCCGGTCCGGGATGATCCCACATGCCGCGGAGTGGCTGGGCCCGTGAGCCATGGCCGCTGAGCCTGCGCGTCCGGAGCCTGTGCTCCGCAACGGGAGAGGCCACGGCGGTGAGAGGCCCGCGTACCACAAAAATAAATAAATAAATAAATAAATAGCACTGTGGATTTCCACATTTTTCCATCATATATGCTTTACGGTAATATATATTTTAACAAATATATATACGTGTGTGTATATATATATATATATATATATATATAAAACAAACCTAAAATGTCTTGCAGTGTGACAAGTAAGGGCATTGGCTACCTGAGGGTAGATTAGCTAAAGGCACACTTCAAATATAGTTACAGGGTGGCTAAATCAATCAAGGAAAGAAACAAAAATATTACTGTCACAAAACAATCCATATGATTAGACAGTTTCCACGAAAGTTTAAAAGTAATCATTTGAAACCTAACTATTCTTTAGGCTTCTCTGTGTTCTTCAGACTTAAGATCTTATATTATAACATCAAACATCCTACGGCTGATTTATAAATGTGTAAAGAAAAGTTTCTCTTTCTAATATCCTTCAATGCAATTCCAACAATATGGTTGGTTGCTTTCTTTATGATTCATTGCCATATCTTTTCTATGTGTTTCTGTCCAATTCTATCATTGAGAGACACCATGACATGGCACAGGGGATGTGGTATTAATATTGCCTGTGTTATAAGGACACTGGGTTTTGCCTAAGAATAAAAGCCTGCATCCATAACCAGGTTCTTCAGCCAGTGTGTGAGACAGATCAGTCTGGTGACACTTGGACCTTGGACCTTTGCTAAGAGTCACTCATTTCAAGCCTCCAGCCCTTCACGGCTGGCGGAAGTGCTGTAACTGTACACTAAGTCTGAAAGAAGCCCCGCTGGTGGCTGCAGTCCAGTTCCCGGAGTGCAAGGCAGGGATGATGATTTTGAGCATATGCTAGAGCCAGTTGTGGTGGGAAAAAAGCAGGGCTCCTGCTGTCCCTGTTGATCCTTCTGAGGTGGAAAGAACAAGATTTATTGCAAGTTCCACGGCCTTAAAAACAGGCCAGCAAGCTCCATGTGTTCTTTTCCTGATTGAAAGCCTGGATACACATTGTGTATATAACTTGGCCTAAGTAAAATAACTCAGCTGACCCATATTTACATTTCACTGCTGGTGTCCTAAACACAATCGGGATGGGCCTGGTGGCCAGTCTTGGCACACAGCACAATGTTTGTGTTTTTCTTCCCTTGGTGCCCCAGACATTAGCTTCCCTTCTGATTGGCATTAGTGTCTGCAGCTGTTCCTGCTCATCTCCCCATCTCATTCCTCTCAGTGATGTCAGCGCTTTATTTCATCCATTTCACCACACATTACTGAAAATCTGCTATGCAATGAAATTTTTTTAAAAAAACTCGCAAGATATAAATATTTTCTTAATTTTCTGTGACAAGTAGTCATAAAAACTAAATATATTTGTTCTTCTTTCAATTCTCACATTTTCCATTTGGAGACAGCTGAGCGCAGTGGAGGAAGTCCTAGGTGAGACTGTGTGACGATTCCTGTAGCCAGCGTGCTGTCCCAGGGACTGTGAACAAGATGTAACTTCAGTTCTGTCTTCTTCTAGATGTAACCTTCCCTACCCCTGATGAAAACTCTGACAGTCACAGGGCTTTTGTTCCCACTCACTCCAAGGTAACACAATGTCTTACAATATTTGTACGTCAAAAAACAGTCTCATTTCAGTATGTAAAATATCCATTGAATATTCTGATCACTAAATCTTCTCCTCTTCTGCAACTCAGGTTTGCTTCAGGTTGAAAGCCTGAAGAAGTGGGTGCTCTGCCCTCCACCTGTCCAGGTCAAGATTTTCCTTCACTCACTAGTTGCAGCGAATGAAGAGATTAGATAGTTCTTATTGGACGGGTGCCATCACAGGTTGACTGTCACCTCTGGCCTTGAAGGAGGATAAAAGTCAACTTCTTTTCTCTTGGGCTCTGCAGAGTTTCCTTCCTGGGCTCCTGTCTCCTGAGGAGCCCTCACCCCTGGGGAAATGAACCTCTGTGCCAGCTGGCAGCGTGACACTACAATCTCAGCTACTGGGCATTCCACGGTGCATCTACTTTCTTCTGCTGCCGAGGTCTTCTTGCCCCTTGCCGTGGCACTGTGGGACAGGACCGAAAAGTCTCACGTTGGCTTTTTCACTTTAAATGACCGACATCTGATTCAAAAGAAGTGGTAGTATATTCTGTGAAAATTCTCAGAGTTTAGGCAGACCCAGTGCAGACCAAATATGGTGGGGTCATATCAAGTGGTTCTCTCAAAGACCACCTAAGTCTTGGGCTTAGAAATTAGCATGCTCCAAAATTTAAGTTTGAGGGTTCAAAGCAAAGCACAAACTTTCTCCAAATAAATCTCCTTACCAACCTCTTTCCCTTTCCACTGTCTCTGATATATTTTTATGTCCTTGATCTGGCAGAGGAGTGCAAGAGTCACGGGTTTTTTTGTGCCATTTCCTTTAAAAATCAGCATATGAGGATGGGGATGTCTGCCCACACTCTCTGCTATCTGATACTTTTCCTTATGGTACCTCGGTGGAAACCTGAGGCAGGAACAGTCCCATACTAACTTCTTGTTACACTCACTATATAACTTTGCAGAAACTATTTAATTTTCTGGATCTGTACTTCCTCCTTCATAAAATGAGAGCGCTGAAGCTCAATCTCTAGAGTCCTTTCCAGCTGTCAAATTTGGTGGTTTTGTAGTTAAGTTTCTATAGACAGTGTAACACAATGGAAAACACATTGAGATGGTTGTCAAGAAACATAATCCCTGCTGTAATCCTATTAACTAGTTGAATGTCCTTAAACAAGTCTCTTAATTTTTCTGGGACTCAGTTTTCAAATATGTAATGGTGGAGTTTGTACTGGATGACTTGGCTTAATAAAAAATGCAAAATTTAAGATCATTATCATTTTGGAAGGCTGCACAGTGTAATAACCAGTGGGCACCTTTGGAATCTGAAAACTTGGTTTCTGGTTCTACTTTTGCCTCTTCCCCAGCTGTATAAGCACAGACGTATCACCAAATCTCTTTAAACTTCATTATTATTAATAGTAGTAATAATAATAATAGTAATAATTGACAGGGTTGATTTGAGGATCATATGACATAAATTTGAAAGTGATTTTTAAAGCGAAACAAATGCTGCTTGTTATCTTTAAATATATTCAAAAGTGTAGAAAGAAAACAATTATTTTTCTACTCATTCAAAATGGTGATGAAACAGTAACTTAGTGATTATTATCTAAATCTGAAAACCCATAATACAACTGGAAACATGAGGGGTATGAAAACTGAGGGTCAGAAAGTGAAGTAGATCCTGGATGTAGTGAGGCATACATTCCAAGATGTTTGTGAATCTACTGACTGTCTAGGCTCTTGATTTTCTCTCAAATCACATTTTAGTCAAGCCACACGTTTCCTGAGAATATCCTCATGTGAATAGTTGAAACATTGACTAGAACATTCCAGTCACACTTTACCGTGTTTCCACAAGAAGTGGGGTATGCTTGTTCATGTCACTGGTCCAATATCCTAAGAATGCCTGCATGTGAATAGTTGAAACATTGACTAGAACATTCCTGAGAATATCCTCATGTGAATAGTTGAAACACTGAGTAGAACATTCCAGTCACATTTTACCATGTTTCCACAAGAAGTGGGGTATGCTTGTTCATGTCACTGGTCCAACTCACCACTAAACTAGATATTTCACTCTTTAATTCATCTAAAATTTCTATCTCAGTAAGAACCATCATTCTTTTAGACTCCTTGATATGTGCTTCACTTTCAATCTCAACACTATGCTTTCTTTTTAGGGGTAATATGAAAGAAAAATGTTTGCTTTTATTTGTTAGGTTTTTTTTTTTTGCTCTTTAATGTACATTTCACTCTTTAATGTACCTAAAACTTCTATCTCAATAAGAACAATCATTCTTTTAGACTCCTTGATATGTGCTTCACTTTCAATCTCAACACTACGCTTTCTTTTTAGGGGTAATATGAAAGAAAATGTTTGCTTTTTTTGGTTAGGTTTTTAAAAAATCTTTTTAAAAGAGTTACTATGGAAGTTTATATACTACTTAGGTGAGACACTTTCTTCCTCTGGTGTGTGACTCAAATTCATGCCTTTGCAAAATGATAAATATCATCCAATACATCTTAAAATCCCTAAAACCCAAACTACTGATTCCTTGGGTACCAAGGTCTACAACCATACCTAACAGCCTACCATTAATACATTTCCTTATTAATTCAATTTCCCTTTTTTTGATCACACCTCTCTCTTCAAAACTCCAACATCCCTGCTTTCTCCCTTTAGCTGATCATCTCACTTTTTAATTAATTGAGAAAATGGAAATGACCCCATTTCCCAACACCAATTATTCACCCACCCAGTGACTTCTGTCTTGAAATCACCCCCCTGCCTGCATCATCTTTCCTCTTCTCTACTGAATCATGCCCATCAGCAGACAAACAGGCTGAATTCTCTTCCACATTAGAAATCCCTTTTTTGATCACATACTCCTTCTCCTTTACTGTCCCATTGGTCTCTTCCTCTTCTTTTCTAAACTGTTGCCAGTACTTGATATATTTTTATCTTCTACACTCTCTTGAACCCACCCCAAACAGGCCAAAATTCCTACCATGCCAAATATACTGTCCTGGCTAACAACTACCATCTTGCAAGATCAGATATGTGCTTTTTACTTCCTCACATTTCTCAAATGATTCACTCTTAGTCAAATAGTATTTTCACAGTTGATGGTTACTTGCTTCTTCAAAACTCCTTGTCTCTTAATTTCTGGGAAACTATACTCTCCTGATTTACTTTCTGATATATTAACTGTTCTTTCTGTCATGTTTGTTGACTTTTTTCCCCAACCTAAATGTTAGACTGGCCAAGAAGTTGATCTCATATTCTTTCTCTTCTCTATTTATACAGACTCCCTAGACTGTATATTATACCCTTTCTCTTCTCTATGTACACATACGTCACTGGCTATTATGACTTTAAATAAAATGTAAATGTAGATGAATAATAAGTTCATATCTTAGGTCTCTAGCTCTTCCCTGAGGTCCAGACTTATAAATCTAGCTGCTACTTAATGCTACTTAATGATTATCATCAAAAATGAAAATAGGCACCTCAAATTTAACATAGCAAAAACAAGGTTTATTTTTATCAACCCCTAAGCCATTTTTTTCTAGTCTTCTCCATCCAAGTAAATGACACCCCTACCTATGTTGTTACTCAGACCAAAATCCAAGGAGCCATCTATGACTCTTCTCTTTCCTTCACATCCCACATTCAGTTCACCAGCAAGTCAGTTTGGCTTCATACTGAGAATATAACTTGCTCATTTCTCTCAATATGAACTACACCACTTTAGTGCAGGCCACTCTTTCTCTTACTTGATTTCAGCAATAGCCTCCTAACTGGTACCCTTGCTTCTACCCTTATCCATATTCAACTCATCCTCCATTTAGCCTGTGTCTGATGGCATAGCTCCTCTTGAGACCCTCTAATGACTTGACATTGCTTTTAAAATAAAATCTGTGCAAACTAAACAAAATCCAACTCTCTCACATGAAAAAAACTGCATTTTTGTTAAAAAACAGAGATTATAGATACATAAACTATATGCTTATATGTATATGCATACATACACATAGCAAGTTACTGAATAACTGAAATAAGTCAACAAGTAGGACTATTCTGTTTTTATTTCTTGTAATAAGTTACTATATTTAATTAAAAGCCAGCTGAGAAATACAAAAAAGAATGAAAAAGTGTCATAAAATGTTAAGATAACATGATACTTCTAAGAGATTTTGTGTTTTGAACTAATTTCTTCAGATTAAGTACCTAGATTCCTAGAAGGGGACATTCCTGCACCCACCCACCCCACATTAGAGTGACTTGGATAGGAAAAACTGTATATATATAAGAAGTGATGATCTGTACTTGATTTTTGTATCAATAATCAGTCCCTTTTTGCTAGGCTCCAAACCAAGACACTTCATGTTGTCCAACAGGGGAATGGAACGGACCCAAGAAGTGACAATCTACATTATAAAGGTTTCAAAGGAAATTGAAATTCTTGCTTATTTACTTATCCTGTGCACAGTCCCTATAAAGTGATGTCAGATTTATCAGAATAATCAAACCTCCCAGAAATCAGAAAGAGTGTCAAAATCATTACTCACAAACAATGTCTTTTTTTCTTCATAGACATTCCTAGCTGCTGGTGAGCCTGAGCCCTTCCTGAGTATGTGAATAATGGCACATTATTCAGGGTTAAAAAATTCCACCTTCCCAAGCATTTCAATTTGAAACCAAGATAGTGTTTCAGTGTTTGTTTAGTGACCATCAAATGCCCCCAATACTGGAAAGTATTTCTGCATTACATCTTGTACTGGGCTTTGGGCCAAAAACTTCCTACTGTACATGTTCCCACTGGCCTCTATAAGGATGAAATGATTTTACCCTAAACTTTAATTTGCAAGAAAATGGTGATAAAACTGCTTAGCCTTTTCCTCTCATGCTGGGTAAAGCAACCATCACATCTCCATATAGATAAAACTCTCTACCTAAAATGTTGCCATTGACTACTGAAGTAATGAGAAATATTTCCCTCCTGGCTGGCTTTCCCCATCTCATATTCTTACCCTCATGGGGGATGGGGCCAACCCACCAAGAAGCAAACCCACTCTCACTCTCCTGCTCCAACAATTGCTGGGACAGAGCCATGGAGGGAGCACTGTGGGAAAGCAATCAAGACAGCAGAGTGAGTTAACTTTCTGCTGTCAGAATAAAGCTTCATAACTCACGGATGTGAGGAATTGACAGGGAAACCTACAGTCATATCAGCTTCTACTCATCAAAGAGTCTCCTTATCCCTGGAAATGATATAAACTTCAAACCCAATCACAATCTGGTTCATTTCCTGTTGCCCAAAGAAATGTCTGTTCGCAACATTTTCATTTTAATGGTTTTAACATAAATGTCCTCCTCACCACTGTAAATTCACCCATTCATATTTGAAAGATAAACTCTGTATCAATGGTGAAATAATTTCAAAGGATATCTTTATAATGTAAGAGGAAGCTCTGTGTGTGTACATCATTGTGTGGGAGTGTGTGTGCCTGCGCCTGGGGTGGGGGGAGGGGGAGGGAGAGGGAGAAGGGGTAATGGAAAGGGAGGGAAGGGAAACTTCCTACAAAATGAAATTGTTTAGCCGAATACAAAGATTTCCCAGCAATCCAAGTGAGATCAGCCAAAAATAAATTTCAAATGAATACCTCAGTAGGCAACTCTGAGTCCTCCAAGGCTGATCTGTTAGCTCTCTACCATCCTTCCAATACCACTCTATTACTCATATCAATAGCCAAGATATTTAGAATAGAATGGAAGCCAGCATCCTAGCTAATAAACCCTTTCCCAGTCAGTGCATGTGCTGGTTTACATAACCTATTGCCTAGGAGGGCCATGCATTTTGACTTGTTTTACTCGATGATTAGCTAGTGACTTTATTTTACCATCTCCTCCCTATGACTAAAGAGAAGTATTAGCAAAATTAATGGCAAAATAGTTGCATAAAATATGTAGCCCTGAGCTGTGATAAAGATAATGTATTGAAATTCCCACAATTCTGATTACAGTCCAAGAAGTCCTCATGAATATAAGGTGTAAAGCAGGGACTCTACTCCTTTGATTATACCTGACAGTATAGATGGCTAAGGGTCTGAGAACACTGATTATTGTCCTTTTATACTTTCTAGGGAGCCTGGTAAATTGCCCATTAGGGATTAAATGTAAGGAGAAAAGATCGTAGTTCTTGCTTCTATTTATGATGCAATAATTATATAGATGTAAATATATTTCAGTGCCATTTCTTTTTAGCCTAAGTAGCTCCATCTGCACCACAGTGTTAAAGTTGTACTTTTTCTATATTCCTTATACTGAGATGGAAATAAGGAAATCTATATTTGATGCTTTCTGGTCTGAAATGCAAATATAATCATTTAAAAGATACTTTTGCAGGAGTAAAGACTTGCTAGTCCTCAGCGAGCAGGCAAAGCTGTTCACTGAGTTATCATGCCTGTTTGCACATGTTACATGAATCTTCCAAATGAACAGTAACAACCTGGTCGATTCATTGAGATACTCCTTGGGACCACAAATGCAATTTTCAATAGTGCAATACTGGCAAATATTACTTCAACAAATACAAATCATATTCAAAGTACTTTTCTGTACAGTATTCAGCTACACTATAAGCACGTTCTAAATTTGACATACCCTTGAGAATAAAATATTTTAACAAATTAAGTTTATTTGGGGTTGATTCTATCACAGCCTTTTCTTGCAACAGAAATGCACTCCAGATACATACTTTATAATTTGGTTCAATCTCTGTTGGACCAGCAGTAGTAAAATACAATCTGGGAAGAAGAAAAGAAAAACAAAAACCATGCTAACAATACAACAATTTTGCAGAAACACAGACACGCTGGTATGTGAGTTCCAGTTTGACAAAGTTGAGTAAACCTAAAGATGGATGAACCCTGTCCCCAACCACACCTTAAAAGTTGTCACTAAACAAAAAACAGGTGTGATGATTTTAGCTCTATTCAAAACATTTATAAATTCTTTATAAGGTTTTGTTTCAGGATCCTAAAGAAAACAATAATGTTTTAGTTAAATCCTCGATATTTTTCTGATTCACTTAATGTTAACAAGGCCATAGATAAGAAGTACGTATGAATTATAAGAAGAGAACTGTATGTGAGAATAGAATGTAAAAGGAAGTTACAGGTCTCAGAATCAGGTCAGTCTTAATTTTTTTAAGTCATAAAACTTTCCAGCTCCATGCCTTTCCCCTTTCTTTTGCTCAACACTGTTAAAAAGTGTGGGAAAACAGCTGCCTGGTGTGGTTTTAAAGGCAGGAGAGTTACTAATGTCTCACAAACTGTGAAGAGATGTGTAGTAATGTGTAGGCAGCATTTGGGTTGATTAATCCTCCTCTGGATGATTCAGACTCCCTTAAATGCAAGCTTGAAAAGAAAATTGAGGCCATAAAGTATGTTTCATCAGGCTGTTATTTACACATTAACACATCCCACATACAAAGGGTAACCATGCTTTAAGACACACAACATTAGCTGTACCATATTTAGATGCAACACAGCTTGTCCTTTCAAAAAAAAAAAAAAAAGCTCATGGTTACCCAAAACAGAGAGATTGTAAAGTAAGCCATATTTATTAAATGTCTTATAAAAAATGTTCTTTCATTTAAATGTTAAAAACAGAATGATGAAAAGGAAAAAAAATCAAACTTGAGAGCATTTTAAAAAGAGTACCAAAAATCACCCCACCATAAAATCTCAAAGTCAACCTATTTAATACATAGTGGAGTGGCATTTATACACATTCAATTTTTTACTCTGTGTGCTCATACTTTGAGGGGTGGGAATGGGTGAGGCAGTGTGAAGATATCCCTTAATTTATCTTGTCACTCATTTCCCCAGGGTATGAGGCTACAGATTTAATGCAAAGAGCCCCACTCTGGTGATGTAAGGGCAGTACAGAAATTTTTCAAGGATAATTTTAAACATATGTGATTTTTCTATCATGTTCTTACTTTAGAATCTAACTTTCTCATTAGATGTGAGTCCACCATATCATGTATTTACCTTAAAGTATTCAGATAGAATTCCTGCTGCTTACATACACCATCTCAACTGACAGAAATTATTTCTGACAAATTGCTTGCTGTTAAGATTTGGAAAACAGCAACTCTTTAAACAGTCTCAAGTTAAAGAAGCTCCTCATGTTTTAGGTTTTTAACAGAATGTTTTAACTATTCTTAATTTCTTTCTCAGACTCTTGAGTATCAGTGTTCCCTCTGAGAAAACTCACTAGTTGTTTCATCTACTTCATCTCTAGAATCCCATTTTCCTCTCCCCCGCTCTTCATCTGCTCCTCCAACTTAAAAAGGTCTGATTTCTTATACCAGACATGTTTCCTGACTCTGTGTATCACTCTTGGCTACCCAGCTATTTCCTGGGGCCTAATGAGCCAGAGAAATAAGGGGAGAGAAAACAGTACTTCCATAACCAAAAGAGTCTGTTCCAAGATGTTGGGCTAAACATAGAGAGGTTTCTTTTCCTAAGAATAATTCAAATGCCTACAGGGGCTAAACGGGAGGCAAAACAGGGACACAAATATGTGGACCGGACTGCAGAGAACCAGAGCTCACTTGCCCCATCTAGAATAGACAGCATAGCAGCTGGGTCCTCAGCGCCAGTTGCATATTGCCCTCTGTGAATTTGAATCCCCTTTGCTAGTGTTTGCCATGTTTCAGGAAAGGCCAAAGTTTCAGATAATTCTATGAAATCCCCCGGGATTTAAATATTGGAAGTTACTTTTTTTATGTTTTCAAACATTGTCCCGAGCAAATATATGTTACAGGTTATATCTAGCCTATAGAATACCGTTTTGGGGGCAAAGCTCTTCACTGTTACCATCAGCTATATACACATTTTAGCTGAACCTCACAAATGAACAGAGACAATCTACTTTATTACTTGAATTATATGTGACCATATATGGCTAACATGTTTCAAGACCTCTCTCATAAATATACAGTTTTTCCCTCCTGGCTATAACTATTTATAATCCTCTATTTCTAGTCTTTAAAAAATAAAATAAATTTAAAGTAGAATTATAAGGGGAAAATAAATTTAATTTGTTTTCCTCTAAATCCTCTGTTCTTCTGGGTTCATTATTCATAAATATATATATTTTAAAAATCAGGTTCATGTCCCACATATTGAGGGACATTCAGAATTTCAAGATTTCTTATGATTCCCCGAGGGAATTACAGTCATTCTCTTGGTCACCTCTTATTCTGAAATACGACTGCTGACAGTTGTTATTCTCTTATTGGTCATCATGCCTCACACAAGGCCTTCTCCTTCACTCCCCAAAGAACCAATAATACAATGTCATTGCATGTATAGATACTCAATGCTTTACATTAAATAAGGGGAACTCAGTACACCCAAAATAGAAAAGGAGTCTAAAAAGAATGTTGGACCTTACACTTTTCTTCAGGTTCTTCTGCCACACATACCCACTATACCCTATTTTATATCATTTCTTCTCTGCTCACATACTGTCTCTAAGCAGAAATGTCTACTATCTTCTTTATCCTATTACAGGTATCCCATTCAATTTCTCTTTCATGTCCTTGTTTTGTCTGTTTCGCAATTTGTTTGTTTTCTTATCCAAGAAAGCCAACCACTATTACTAACTGCATGACATTGCCCAAGATACTTAACTTCTTTAGAGAAAAAAATACCTGTTTACCTGCCCTACTGATGTGAGGATTAGAAGATAAAGCATGAATGAAACAGTTCATCTATGCGTCCAATCTATGGTTGGTACTCAAGGAATTTTCTCTTCCCCACTCCACTCCCTGCCTGCCTCTTCTTTCCAACCTTCAATCTTCATTACTCCTCCCTGCATCTCTCCCTGCAATTTCCTCTTGGTCACCTCAGGTCACCAACGGTGTAAACTTTATTATATTTTGTTTTTCAAACTTTTTAAAATTTAAAACAGAAAACTGAACACACCATTTTGATACCAATAAATGACTCCCTGGATCAGCTCGGTGCTTTGTGACCACCTAGAGGGGTGGGATAGGGAGGGTGGGAGGGAGGGAGACGCAAGATGGAAGAGATATGGGAACATATGTACATGTATAACTGATACACTTTGTTATAAAGCAGAAACTAACACACCATTGTAAAGCAATTATACTCCAATAAAGAAGTTAAAAAAATAATAATATAATAAAATAAAAAATATAAAAATTTTTAAAAAAAAGACTCCCTGACTTTTTTCTGAATGAGAATCACAACTTCATAAGCAGAAATCCACAATTATCTGCATGAGTACTGCTCTTTCTATTTCTGTTTGACCAGCTGTCCTCAGGGTTAGACTCTGAAAGCCTGCAGACTCTAAGCAACCTGTGCTCTTTCTCTAATCACCCATTTTCCCCTACATTTCACTTCCCATCCTTTCATTTCTCCAAATGCTCCTTCCTTTCTTCCCATCTCAGACTCTGGCCTTTAAAATGAATTGGAAGGGGGCTTCCCTGGTGGTGCAGTGGTTAAGAATAAACCTGCCAATGCATGGGACACGGGTTCAAGCCCTGGTCCAGGAAGATCCCACATGCCGCGGAGCAACTAAGCCCGTGTGCCACAACTACTGAGCCTGCACTCTAGACCCTGCGAGCCACAACTACTGAGCTCACGTGCCACAACTACTGAAGCCTGTGCACCTAGAGCCCATGCTCTGCAACAAGAGAAGCCACTGCAATGAGAAGCCCATGCACCGCAACAAAGAGTAGCCCCCATTCGCCACAACTAGAGAAAGCCTGCACACAGCAATGAAGACCCAAAGCAGCCAAAAATAAATAAATAAAATAAATAATTTTTTTTAAAAAACGAATTGGAAGGAAATTACTTTAGCTTGTTTTGCTTCTCTCCAGTTCACCACTTCTGACATTAGCCTTTAAAACATTCATTCATTTACAAGTGATAATCTTGTCTGTGACAAAAGCCATAGTGAATAAAATCTACAATAATTTAAGGAAGATGTTTTTGCCATGAGAAGACCTTAATAATTTCATTTCCCATGGCAAACATAATTCCCATAAAAACTCATAGCAAGACCAAAATAACATAAGGTTTTAAACAACTGGATTTTTTTGATCACAACCTGAATGAACCAGACATTCAAAACTCAACAACATGTACCTGAAGATTAAGGAGGAATGTTGATGTCATTGTTTATTATTTCTAAATAATTAAATGCTAAGGTATTGTGTTTTTGAGTAAACATGAAACAGTTGTTTCTTTGGATTGTAAACAGAATCATGAGGCTGTGTTTAGGAATGTTTTGTAAGCAAGAGAAATGGAAGGTTTCTTGTACAGAAACATAGACAAGAACGATATAGATTTAAATATTAAATTATCCCAGTTGACAGATATTAATAAATTTGGCATTGAGAATCACTATGGCATCTCAGATTCATCTTGGATGTCAGCAGATCATGAATACTGCATCACCAAATGACTTTCCTGGAATGTTTTCAAGATTGATCATACACATTTCTGTTCTTAGCACATCACAGATGGAAAAAATATATGGAATCCATTTCCCTTTTCCAGATTTAGGAGGCAACTAGTCCTCAGGATTTCTGAAGCTTCTTCACAGATGAGAGTCACCCTAGAGGTCAATGCTGTGGCTGCTCCAAAAGGGGTCTTGGCCCGGAGCACTACGGGGGGTCAGGAGAGGCCTTTGCAGAAGGGTGTTCAGGAAAAAGAAAGAAAAAAATTGTTTTCAGCTGCTAAAATCCCATATACTTCAATAATCCCCATTAAAGAACACACTGCTTTTCCAACCTGCTCTCTGTAAGTGCAGGTTTACATTTGTAATGATAACCTTTCTTATCATGAGCCCTATTGAAGCTTTGTGAGTAAACACAGGGTAAGAAATAAATTATCCCAGTTATTCAAGATTTACTTCCCTATACACCTCAGAAAGGCAAACTTTTTTCATATATAAAAAGTATTCGCTTGAATTTGGAGTTAACACAAAGAAGCAGAACTGCACCATGTGATATGTTATTAGAGGATAGGGCTAGCCCACCTGCCCAAAACATTCTCCTTTCACCTGAATTTTCACTTTCATTTGTGTGTTTCCTAAAACTCCACCTTATTTGCATTAATAAACATTTATTTCCAATTGATAAGTCTTTAACAGTTACTGTTAAGAATATACATATGCAAGTTTGAGGCTGACTTGAACACTGCTTTCAACATTTCTAATGAATAAGAGTTAGCAGAAAAATAACCAGGAGGTTTAGATCGATCATAAGTAGTAAATAATTAAAAATTTGAAATGATTTTTCAAAATAACTTAATAGTCTTCTTTAATCAAAGTGTCTATACCAGAAAAAAATTCTTTTTGTTTTCTGGACCACACTGGAAAACTGGATTAAATTGTAAGAAGCATAAATATATGTTTTGCAAATCTAATGACTTTTAAAAATTATTTTCAATTTTGTGTTCATCATTAACATAAGTTTCTTGCTAAATGCATCTTCCCGTAAACCTTATCAATCATTGTTTATCATATATTCTGGGTATTTCTAACTGGAGTGACCAAAATGCACTCTAGATATTCTGGAAGGTATTAAGTTCCACTACATGAAATTGCTCTTTTTGTAGCTCAAAAATAATCAAACATCAGCAATTTCATATTATTCAGCCAGAAACAGTGGATAGGAGTGGTTAATAAACATAATAAAACAAATAAGTTATTTTTACTTTTTTTGGATTTTAAAGGTTGACACATTATAACTTAACAAAAATTACTGATTATTTCACGGTGACCATAAGTTATAAATGTTAATTAAATATACTTTTATTTAATGAAACTGAGAAAAGTTGTTTAATAAATGCAGTTTTATAAACATAAAAACTATTTACACAGCAGTTTTAAATTTGCCGTTAACAGTAGTTCAATCAATAAATAAATATTCAAAAACAGAACTATTTTCCTCTTAGTAAATTCAATATAATTCTCAAATGCTCATTTCTTTCAGTAGGAGGAAATAATTTAGATAATAAACATATTCACTTCCTGTTCATATAAAAGTCTCTTTTTGGATAGCCAATTAAATTCAGAGTCCTCTCTATCTCCACTCTCCTTTTCTTGGTAGTAATCTAAGCTTCAAGAATCTTATTATGACTTTGAGGAAGGAGGGTTCACTTTGCAGATACTTATTGTAGGGGATGAAAAAGTTTTCCTTGACCCTCTTAGAGTCCCTAGCTGAGTCTGAAAATTAAACTGGAAAAGACAGATTAATAGGAGAAAGGCGTACACTTTTATTGAATTTTTACATATACATGAAAGCCTTCAAAAGAGAATGAAGACCTGAAGAGATGACCAGAGCAGGAAGCTTTTAGACCTTTACAAATAAAAACAATAAATTTGTGAAGAATTGACAAGACAAAGGGGTTTGGGCTAGGTCTAGTAAATGGTGAAGAAGTAACTAGGAAAGAAACGGTTAGTTTAACAAGGATTGTTGGTACAGATTTCTTGACCCCAAATTCCCCATCTCTGGTGACAAGAATGTCTCCTCCTCCTGGTACAGCAAGGGTACCCACATGGGAGTTTTAGAATTTGTTTTGGGGAAGGATGAGGGGGTGAGGGGTCAGAGTAACCTTCCTGCTTCTGCCGTCTTTTAAAAATTCATTCAGCTTATGATATTTAATATGCCAAGATGCCACATTTGGGGGTAGCCTGTTCTGAACCCCATCATTACCTTCAGGAATCCATTATTGATTAGTTTTTCCATTCTCCCAGCCAGGGAAGTCAATATGACACACAGAGAATACCTAGCAGTCTCATCCTATTGGCTCACCTCTCTCCTCAGCTCCTACAGCCTCCCTCCAGAAGCCAGCTAGGCTTCTTGTTCCATACACTCTATCATAAAGTTCTTCATCCCTTACAATGACAATTCCTTGGCAAGCATATCATCTTCAACTCTTTACTGCTTTTCATCTCATACTTGTCTCTACAGTGAATATTTTCAGATCTTTTCTATATCCAGTAGGGAAATTTAAATGGCGGGTGGGGACTTATCTCTGGACCTTTTCTAGCTACCCATACACTGCTAACATTTTTTTCTCTATTGCAGTGATTCCATGTTAGCATAGAACATTCCACAATGATGAATTTCCCCGTGGTTCCAGACAGGAGCTGGGGTAAATATCACATCTCTCCACAGATTCTCACATCTAGGAGTTTCCATCTTCCCCACTGGGTAATTGCTGGGTGCTGGGTGGTGGTAGAGGCCAACAAGGAAGGGAGTCCCACACTGGTGGTTAAATTCTGCTTTCCTCTCCCAGTCTTCTCTAACCCACCCCCTTAGCTCAGAAATGGTTGTTATCCCCTTTTTATATGGAAATAAAACTAAGTTTCTGTGTATGATACATATATTTTTTCATCCATTTTTCTTCATTCTTTTGTTTATGATATAAATATTTACTCTGTGTTTTCCGAATTATGCTCTTGGTACTCAAAACTAAATTGAGGAAATTTTAAAAATAAAAAAAGCCAATATGGATCCTTTCTTCTAGCCAGTTTCAGGCTATTGAAATCAAAAGCCACACAGAAGTTCAAATAACTATATTTTTAGGAATGAACCACCCTTTATTGTAATGAATACTGGTATAATAGTGGTAGAGCAATATTATTAATAAAAATTATCTTCATAATACTCTCATTTATATAGTTTCTTTCTTATGTTCTTAAAATAACCCTGTAAGTTATGTCAAGAGTAGAACTGGCATGTTGAATATTACTAAATACCATGATTTATTTCATTCATTCTCACAACAACACTATGCATACAGAGAATTGCCTCATTTTACACATAAGAAGGCTGAGGTTCCACAATGACTTAACAGATTATTTAAGTTTATCTGACATTAAATGCTGGAGCTAAAATCTAATCTAGAGTTTCCTTGCCTTTCCGAGTACCTCATACCTTTTATATGTAATATCTGAGATATGTATTATACATAAACACATATAATCATTTGAATAACTTTCTAAACTATTGGTAAAGAGCAAATAATACTATGGAACGATACAACTATATGTTTCTAAATTTCAAACCATTAGACTAACACAGATCTTTATGGAAAAGAAACATTGAAATGTCATAACTTTTCATCACAGGACACAATTTATGGCTTTCTGCCATTTGATAATGAAAGTTAAATTTTCTGTGTGATTACACAGAATGGGGTATAATAACTCATTCTCCAAAACCAATTTATATAGAAAACATATTCAATACAAAGATGTTTGAGTTCCTGCATTTCTCTTTTGTCACATAGCAGCAATTTGTGTATGACTCAAGAAAGATAGAGTGAGAACTGAGGGCAGTTATTTCTTCAAGATACATGGAAAAGACCAAGGGTACTGAAAGTGTGCGTCAGTTAAAATCATTCATTTTAAATTAAACTCATGTTCTGCAGTGACAGAAGTTCCAAATAACATATTTATCTTTAAGGATTAAGAGTGTTTTACCCAAAGATTACTCTTGGTCAAAAAAACATGTTTATTAGTTTGGGTTTGTTTTTTTTTTTCAGTAGCTTTAAAAGCCATTGTGGCCACAGACAGCAGTGGACATTTGAATCTATGTTTTCCAAGGTGCACAAAGTTTGGACTGAGTCTTTGGTAGTTTCACAACTTATGTTGAAGATACAATGAAATTTGTAACCTCTGTTCACAAATAAATGTGTCAGTGATTTTTATCATTGAAAATTTAAAAATTCTGAATGCAATAATTATAAGGTGTTTGGCAACTTCATTTGCAGAACTGACAATTTCAATTTCTGAGCTTTTAATATCTTTCATAACCTCTGAAGTTGAGACCATAAAATAATGTCTTTTCCAACATATTTCAAACCATTTTGAGTGTTTTTCACTGCAGTAATGGACACTGTGGCTATCTCCACAACAATCATTCCAAAATTCTCCATCATGAAGTGGCTGTGAGAGTTGGGTGGAACTGGGTAGACCTTGAGTGTTCCACAATCACTGAGATAATCTCAAATTCCTTACTGCTGCTTTTGTCACAGTAATCCACATAGCAAATGATTCTGAACATCCAGAATAAATTCAATTAATGCATAGCATTTTTCTGGCCACTGAGATTAGTTGAAGATTAGACCAATCATCATACAAGTTGTGATTTATGAAAATAATTCTGGAAACACATGTCCATCCCCTCCTAACGATGTGATTTGTGGATGTGCCATCAGACTGCCACCCTGAGAAACACCAATTTGAAGATATAACTGAAACACAGAGTAGACCAGAGATTTGATCAAACCATCCATATCTAGATATATTATTTGTCTGAAACTCTTAAACTATATGAATAAGTTCCCTTATAATTTGTCATTTGAGATAGATTTTATCTAACAAGTTAAATAGTCTTAACTGTATATCTCCTTGACTCATAAGGACAGTCATAACAAATATTTCTGTTGCTAGAGGTATTGTGCCTCATGATTTTTACAGTTTAGTTACATTAACTTAAATCATCTGCTGAGCAATTAAAGAGAAAATATATTTTTATTAATTTGCTTAAAAGGTTAAAAAGCAAATGATACTGCATTTAATCACATACTTGGCTGATTAGCATCTTTTGTCCTCTTTCTCTGTAATCAAGGAATATTAAGATGAGAATGGGATCACAATGATTACCTAGTTTAACAATATATCTGAGGCTTAAATTCCATTTAACTGGTCATTAGCCAACTCTTGATCACTTCCAGTGATAGGAAACTCATCTCCTGAGATAGCTTCTTCCACCTTTATTCAAAATTTATTGGCAAGCTTCATTTTTGTTCAAATTAGAATGCTGACTACTAGTTTACTGAAAATCCTGTAAACTTTAATGGTATCATTTCCATTTCTCTCTAGAAAATAATTTGTTGCTTCTATGTCTCTTCAGGCAAAGCATCCATTGCTAGTCGCATTTAAAATTCCTACTGTCTTAATTCACACTTGATGTTAGCCAAAAGGCTGAGAAGCGATGCTGCTGTCTTTATTCAGAGATATTACTTATAGGACTTCCCTGGTGATCCAGTGGTTAAGAATCCGCCTGCCAATGCAGAGGACGAGGGTTCGATCCCTGGTCCAGGAATATCCCACATGCCGCGGGTCAACTAAGCCCGCGCGCCTAGAGCCTGTGCTCCGCAACAAGAGAAGCCACCGCAATGAGAAACCCGCGAAACACCACGAGGAGTAGCCCCTGCTCCCCGCAACTAGAGAAAAACAGCCCGCGCGCAGCAACACACACCCAGCGCAGCCAAAAAAAAAGAGATGTCACTTCTATTTTCTTTTTAACCAATCCACATTGGACTACTATGTTTATCTAATTTAGCAAATTATTATTACAGAAATTTTTAAAAAGGAATTGTGATTCTCATAATGTCTGTCTTTGTGCTGAAAAGTCAAAAATTTCTAAAACTGGCTGTGACAAAAATTGCTAGTTTCAAGTTGCCAATTGCCTAACAGATACCTAACCTTTCTTTCTTGCTGAAAGAACTCCCATCATATTATATATGGCAATAAGCCCAGCAAACTTTTTACATTTTCCTATGTCCTTTATAGAGGTGGTCGTGAGACACCGTACTGGTCACAGAGAAATAAAAGAAATCCCTTCAGTGCGGCATCCGTGAAAGGGATTTCAGTTGGTATGTGCCTTTTGCCCTATGTCCTTTCCCTTTTCCTGCCTAAAATGCTGATACCCATAGGTTGGGTCTTTGTCGCTACAAAGCAACTCACATACAAGAAAGATGGCTGAACAAAAAGTTAGAAGGAACATAAGTCCTTACAAATATCATCCCTGGACTGCCTATCCTTGAACTTATTACATGAGAAGTAACAAAGTCTTAGTTTTTCAGCAAATATTCTCTATTGACTGTTGAATAGTAATAATAATCTTCTGTCATCAAAATAAACCTGTTTTCTTCCAAAATGAACAGTAATGTAAAATTATAACAAAGAAAAAGACTGCGAGTTGGTAAGGATTTAGAAAATGTGCAAAGATTTAAATATTGCATTGATCCATTTTTATGAATGTGCCCTTCCACTCTAGAAGATAGTTTAAATGAACCCCGATGGATGATCATTTAATTATAATGTAGTCTTTTTAATACGTAGTTCCTAGGATAGATAAAGAATGTTATGCACTCCTGGGACTTCCCTGGTGGCACAGTGGTTAGGAATCCACCTGCCAATGCAGGGGACACAGGTTCAAGCCCTGGTCCGGGAAGATCCCACATGCCGTGGAGCAACTAAGCCCGTGCACCACAACTACTGAAGCCCGCTTGCCTAGAGCCCATGCTCTGCAACAAGAGAAGACACTGCAATGAGAAGCACTCACACCGCAACGAAAAGTAGTCCCCGCTCGCTGCAACTACAGAAAGCCCATGCGCAGCAACGAAGACCCAATGCTGCCAAAAATAAATAAATAAATAAATTTATTAAAAAATAAATACAACCCAGATCTTTAAAAAAAAAAAAAAAAAAAAAAAAGAATGTTATGCACTCCTTAGTTTTTCTATGTCGCAGTTGTTTCCGGACACTTAACAAACCTATCTTATGCTGGGGCGGGGGGTGGGGGGGGTGGAATATATGTGTGTGTATAAATTACATGTTTATACACACATAAACATACATATATACACATACACATATGTCTTAATACAGTTGACCCTTGTAACAATACACTTATGCATAGGGTTTTTTTCCACAGTACTACACAATCTGTGGTTGGTTGAATCCACTGATGTAGAACTGCAGATAAGGAGGAACAGGGCATACAAAGAGCTGACTATAAATTATACTAGGATTTTTTACTGCACAGAGGGTCAACACCCCTAATTCTCATGTTGTTCAAGGGTCAACTGTGCATTCAGGCTACAAAGACAGAACACCACAGACAGCGTGGTTTATCAACAACAGAAATTTATTTCTCACAGTCCAAGAGTCTGAGAAGTCCAAGATCAAGGCCCAGTCAGATTCACTGTCTGGTGAGAGCCTGCTTCCTCGTGCACGGAAGGGCAACATCTCACTGTGTCCTCACAAAGCAGAAAGGATAAGGGAGCCCTCCAGAGTCTCTTTTACAATGTTACTAATCCCATTCATGAAGGCTCTGTCTTCATGATCTAATCACCTACCGCAGGTCCCATCTCCTTATCACCACATTGGAGGTTAGAACTTCAACATGTGAATTTGCCAGGGCGGGGGGGTGCTAGGAACACAAACATTCCGTCTAATGTATTCTATTGACCTGTCTTTAAGTTCATTTATCCTTTTTTCTGCTGTTTCCAAGCTCCTAAGTCTGCTTGGTGAATTATTGGTTTCTTACTATGTTGTCTTCATCTAGTATTTCCATCTTTTTTATACAGCAGATTCCTCTTCCTCTTGCCATTACACCAGAAGTGAGAGCAGCCATGTTAGTTTCCCTCCCTATTAAGCATACATCGCTTTTGGAGTTTAGTTCTTTTTATGTTTCTTTGTGTACTCAGATCTCTGATGGGTTTTAAAAACTAGATTCTGTAGGTTATCTGGTTTATTTTGGTTGTTAGGGTAAATCTCTTGCCAGTTTGTGAATCTGAACTAAAAACAAAAGTGTCATGTGGTTTTGTTTAATGTAAAGATCATAAAATTATGATATTTATTAACATGATTTCATTTTTAATTCAATCAATAATTAGACCAATGGTCCTGTAAATAGAACAGTATACCAAGAATCTAGAGACCCATGCTCTGGACCTTGCATTGCCACTGATTACCTGTGTGGCTTGTGGAAATATATTTAATCTTATCGTTTCTCCATGTGTAAATATATTAAAGTGATAACCACTAGAAAGAGAAGAAAAGAATAACATTCAAATGAGAAATATTATTTAAAGCTCAATTTCTCTGAAAAGAATAGAAAGAATATGAAACATCTATATGATGTTAACAATTATTAATTCTGAAAAGTCAATAATACCATATTAGATTCACAATTATCCACATTTTTGTAAATTTTTCTGAATTAAAAAATATAATCTTAATACTAACACATCACTCCAACAAGTGTAGCAACCAATGAAATAAAGGGAAAACGTGCTGACTGCAGACCAGCCAGGATAAGGGGTGTAATAAAGCAAAACCTACAAAACTCACCAGGAAATTTTTAATAGCCTGGTTTTCCACTTGCTGTCATATACTCCACTTGTTGTCTGTCATGAAAGTTGGCAGATCCAACTGCAAAATCTCTGGAGAGGTGACAAGAGAAAAAGATCTATTTTTGAATGACTGAGGCTTTGCAGAATCCCAAGAATCTCCCCTCCAAAAATAAGGCATATAAATAGGTATATAAATAAGCACAGTGTCTTGTGTTGATTTCCCATCCTCCAAATGTACTTAAAAATACAAGAATTTTTTTAGATTCCACTTATAAGTAAACTATAAGTATCTGTCTTCCCTTCTCTGGCTTATTTCACTTAGCATAATGTTCTATAATTTCATCCATGTTGTTATAAATGGTTGAATAGTATCCATATATGTATATATGTATCACATCTTCTTTATCCATTCATTTATCGACAGACATTTAGGCTGTTTCTATATCTCGGCTATTGTAAATAATGTTTCAGTGAACATGGGGGCTGCAGAAATCTCTTTGAGATACTGATTTCATTTCCTTCAGATATATACCCAAAAGTGGGATTGCAGAATCATATGGAGTTCTGTTTTTAATTTTTGGAGGAACCTCATACTGTTTTCCATAATGGCTGCACCAAAAGTGTACAAGTTTTCCCTTTTCTCCACATCCTCACCAACACTTGTTATTTCTTGTCTTTTATAAAAACCATCCTAATAGGTACAAGGTTGTATTTCATTGCGGTTCAGAGTAGAGTGGTAATCACCAGGACCTGAAGGGTGAGGGAAGTAGGGAGACGCTGGTCGAAGGGCATATGCCTTCAGTTATAAGATGAACAAGTTCTGGGATCTAATGTACAACATGGTGTGTCTAGTTAATAACACTGTATTGTACACTTGAAATTTACTAAAAGAGTAGATCTTAAACATTCTTACCACAAAAAAGTAACTATCTGAGGTGATGGATGTGTTAATTAACCGAATTGTAGTAATTATTTCACAAAGTATACGTATATCAAATCATCACATTGTATGCTTTAAATACATAAAATTTTACTTGTCGATTATGCCCCAATAAAGGAAAATTACAAGAAAGTTAAGTGATATAGCAAAGATACAGGGTCCAGGAAAATAGCAGACAGAGCTGTGATATTTAGCAATCACACAGAAACACAGGACTTAAAAGATCTTATAGAGTTCTGGCTCATCACACTCATTTTAAACAAGAAACTAAGATCTAGAAAGCTAATGTACACTGAAGTTGAAGTTATTAAAATAAACAGGTTTACAAACCTATTCTTTCAGACTGTTACTGTCTGTACCATTCCACTGACTTCTAGACAATTTCCATTAGAAATTTCAAGGAGAGCTTTAATACTTCTCTCTCCCTCACTTTTGACCTACTTCCAGTCAGCAACCAAATTTTATTAGTTCTTCATCTCAAAACTCAAGTTTTCCAACTTCAAGATATAGTTATTTTTAATTGTCAAAAGTAGAGCTATTGAAAGTACATAAACCAACTATGTTAATTATGGAACCAAAGTCACTACTCATTTTTTTCTGCCATAAAATCATGTTATTAATCAATATAGAATATAAAAACCCCCATTACAATATCCAACAAATCTGGGTTCAGTCCCACTAAGCATTTTAAACATTTAATCTCTATGCTTCAAAATATCTTTTACTTTTGTCCTTTCCTAAAAAGTCCTCTTGTCACTAGTCCCCAATGTTTACCTTTCATTTTTATGCTACTACCAGTCTCATTACTCTAAAACAACATAGATTAGATCTTGCTATTTCATTCTTCAAAGGTATTCATCACCTTCCAGATACACACACACACACACACACACACACATGCATGTACACACACCCTAAAATACCATAACATGGCATATAAGAATTTCCATGAGATGAAACTTGGAATCAGTTATTTTATTTTATCAGAGATGGAGTGGAGACTTAAAGAGGAAAAATAAAAGATACTTAGATTAAGACTAGGACTCTGATTTGGGAAGAACTTGGACCAGGAAAAGGATATTGTGAAGAGCACTGTTTAAGTTCCCCAAAGCAGTGGCTAGAATAGAGGGTTAAACCTAGCACTACAGCTTGGAGCTGACATATCAAGGAAGAATGTTCCAATGTGTCTAAACTTCTCACCCTACCTGTGCTTGAAAAGCATAGTCATCAATCATTTTCACTTTTTGAGTAGAATAACTTCTCTCCCTATTATTTAAGACACTGTCCACTAATCATCATAAAAAGACATATCTCAGCAAGCCCTACCTCGCTAGAAATAGCAAGTGATCATTGCACACCTAATGAAGTAGGAGAAAAGCTCAAATTGCATGTATGTTGAAGGAAGTGGAACGTATATGCCAAATGTTGAATGACTGTTGCTAGAGAAAATAGGATACCCTGATTAGCCATTTGCTATTCCCTATTGATGTACCCAACCAGGAGAGGGTAGGTGGAGGCAGTCCACCCAACCCACAGGAAATGGGTTCCTCAAAGGAAAGAGGAATTCTCGTGCCATAAAAGGAGGAAAAAGAAAAGAAATAGTTCTGGACATTATACCAACTAGTCTCTTAAAAAGCATAAAAGAATCTATAAATGAGAATTTGATAAGAGATCTGCATTCTCTACACATTTGTTATTGTAACCAAATGGTTAATTTTTAAATACACAGAATTAGGCATAAAAATTTCTTTAAGTACAAGTTATAAAATGATCAGATTCTGTATTTCCATTTAAATGTTTTTGGTTTATACTCTTGACTATTTTTATTTTACTAGTTGCAACTGATTAATACTCCCATAATAATTAATGTTGATGCTCTCTAAACTATTCCAGGTACCATGTAGTGTCTCTTTACTGAGACACTAAAACATAAATTTGTGGGTCTCCTCCTCTCCCTTACTGAAGGTGGCAATGATAACATTTATGGAACATTTACTATGTTCCAGGCACTATTTTAAGTACTATATATGTTTTAACCATTTAGAGCACATATCCCAATGCAAAGAAGAGTTTGGCATAAGTTTATAGTAATTAGTTAATTTGGCATTAAAATGCAAAATTTGCTCTCACATAGCAATGCTGCTTAAATTAAACTAACAGATTTTTTCATGAGGCTTTTTTTTTTTTACAAACTCGCATTTGCATGTGTGAAATCTTGCTGCGAGGCTGCATAAGGCAGAATTAAAAATAGATTTAATGTGCATTACATCTCTATCACATAAGGAAGACCTAAATCAACTCCCCAGGTCTGTCACACCCTTTGGTTCTTTAAAGAACAGAACTAAATTTGTGTGTTCAGCTATGATATATGGTCAGGTCATCCTACAGTGTTCAGGAATAGGCCATCTGATTATTGTGGTGTGTACAGAGAGCTTACCCACTCTAAAATGGTGATAAAGTTAAAATCGTACAATAGAAAGGTGGAAGGCTTAATATAGCCATTTAATATGTAAATAATCTACAATTGAAACAAAGTGAAAAGACTTCTGTTGTAATGACAAGCTACAAATGCAAAACATGAAAATAGAAGGATCCAATTCATGCTTAAGGAAAACATAGACCCTCTTATCATTATTTTCTCTATCAACCTAATTGAGCAACCAAAGTAATTCTCATAATAGAACTGGTTCTATTTGAACAAAGACTGTATTTCTATGCCAGGAGAACTGCCGATTATATCACTGCTTAAATAAGTAGGAGTTTTTTTCTGATAAGTATTTGTGGAAAACTATTAGGAGAAACCCTATAATGAAAAGGCAGTTACCACTTATGGAAGCTACATTTAAATTCACAATATTCTTATCTCAAAAATCTGGAGAGAAATCAATAAGAAAAACTCAATGAGTAGGTATGTTATGTTTTCTGAACTACTAATTCAGAGGTCTACAATAACAAAGGACTTTTACTTCTCATCTGTGATTATTCAAAACGGGAAGTCGTGAAATTAAAATGTATCAACTCATCTTTTTTTTTTAGATATTCATCATATTAAACTAAAACTAGGAGAGAGGGGGAAGATGGCTGAAGAGTAAGATGCAGAGATCACCTTCCTCCCCACAGATACATCAGAAATACATCTACATGTGGAACAACTCCTACAGAACACCCACTGAACGCTGGCAGAAGACCTCAGACCTCCCAAAAGGCAAGAAACTCCCCCACGTAACTGGGTAGGGCAAAAGAAAAAAGAATAAACAGAGACAAAAGAATAGGGCCGGGACCTGAACCTCTGGGAGGGAGCCGTGAGGGAGGGAGCTGTGAAGGAGGAAAGGATTCCACACACTAGAAGCCCCTTTGCGGGCGGAGACTGCGGGTGGCGGAGGGGGGGGAGCTTCAGAGCCGGGAGGAGAGCGCAGCAACAGGGGTGCGGAGGGCAGAGCGGAGAGATTCCCCCCACAGAGGATCGGTGCTGACAGGCACTCACCAGCCCGAGAGGCTTGTCTGCTCACCCGCTGGGGCGGGGGGGGGCCTGGGAGCTGAGGCTCGGGCTTCGAAGGTTGGATCTCAGGGAGAGGACTGGGGCTGGAGGCATGAACACAGCCTGAAGGGGTTAGTGCGCCACAGTTGGCCAGGAGGGAGTCCGGGAAAAAGTCTGGAGCTGCCGAAGAGGCAAGAGACTTTTTCTTCCCTCTTTGTTTCCTGGTGCGCGAGGAGAGGGGATTAAGTGCGAAGCTTAAAGGAGCTCTGGAGACAGGCACTAGCCGCGGCTATCAGCCCGGACCCCAGAGACGGGCGTGAGATGCTAAGGCTGCTGCTGCCGCCACCAAGAAGCCTGTCTGCGAGCACAGGTCACTATCCACACCTCCCCTCCCCGGAGCCTGTGGAGCCCGCCACTGCCAGGGTCCCGTGATCCAGGGACAACTTCCCCGGGAGAACCCACGGCGCGCCTCAGGCTGGTGCAACGTCACGCTGGCCTCTGCCGCCGCAGGCTCGCCCCACATCCGTACCCCTCCCTCCCCCCGGCCTGAGTGAGCCAAATACCCCGAAGCAGCTGTTCCTTTAACCCTGTCCTGTCTGGGCGAACAACAGACGCCCTCAGGCGACCGATACGCAGAGGCGGGACCAAATCCAAAGCTGAGACCCGGGAGCTGTGCGAACAAAGAAGAGAAAGGGAAATCTCTCCCAGCAGCCTCAGGAGCAGTGGATTAAATCTCCACAATCAACCTGATGTACCCCGCATCTGTGGAATACCTGAATAGACAACGAATCATCCTACATTGAGGAGGTGGACTTTGAGAGGAAGATTCATTATTTTTTCCCCTTTTCCTTTTTTTGTAAGTGTGTATGTATATGCTTCAGTGTGAGATTTTGTCTGTATAGCTTTACTTTCACCATTTGTCCTAGGGTTCTGTCTGTCCGTTTTTTGTTTTTTTTTTTTTTACTTTAAAAAAAAACTTTTTTTCTTAATAATTATTTTTTATTTTAATAACTTTATTTTATCTTACTTTATTTTATTTTATCCTCTTTCTTTCTACTTTTTCTCCCTTTTATTCTGAGCCGTGTGGATGAAAGGCTCTTGGTGCTCCAGCCAGGAGTCAGTGCTGTGCCTATGAGCTGGGAGAGCCAACTTCAGAACACTGGTCGACAAGAGACTTCCCAGCTCCACGTGATATCAAATGGCGAAAATCTCCCAGAGATCTCCATCTCAACACCAACACCCAGCTCCACTCAACAACCAGCAAGCTACAGTGCTGGACAACCTATGCCAAAAAACTAGCAAGACAGGAACACAACCCCACCCATTAGCAGAGAGGCTGCCTAAAATAATAATAAGTTCACAGACACCCCAAAACACATCACCAGATGGAAACCTGCCCACCAGAAACACAAGATCCAGCCTCATCCACCAGAACACAGGCACTAGTGCCCTCCACCAGGAAGCCTACATGACCCACTAAACCAACTTTAGCCACTGGGGACAGACACCAAAACAATGGGAACTATGAACCTGCAGCCTGCAAAAAGGAGACACCAAACACAGTAAGATAAACAAAATGAGGAGACAGAAAAACACATAGCAGATGAAGGAACAAGATAAAAATCCACCAGACCTGGACTTCCCTGGTGGCGCAGTGGTTAAGAATCTGCCTGCTGATGAAGGGGACGCGGGTTTGTACCCAGGTCCGGGAGGATCCCACATGCCGCCTAGCGGCTGGGCCCATGAGCCATGTGCGTCCAGAGCCTAAGAACATGCAAGAAACATTTAACAAGGACCTAGAAGAACTAAAGAGGAAACAAACAATGATGAACAACACAATAAATGAAACTAAAAATACTCTAGGGCTTCCCTGGTGGTGCAGTGGTTGAGAATCCGCCTGCCGATGCAGGGGACACAGGTTCGTGCCCCGGTCCGGGAAGGTCCCACATGCCACGGACCAGCTGGGCCCATGAGCCATGGCCACTGAGCCTGCACGTCCAGAGCCTGCGCTCCGCAACGGCAGAGGCCACAACAGGGAGAGGCCCGCATACCGAAAAAAAACAAATACTCTAAAAGGGATCAACAGCAGAATAACTGAGGCAGAAGAACGGATAAGTGACCTGGAAGATAAAAGAGTGGAAATAACTACTGGAGAGCAGAATAAAGAAAAAAGAATGAAAACAACTGAGGACAGTCTCAGAGACCTCTGGGACAACATTAAACACACCAACATTCGAATTATAGGGGTCCCAGAAGAAGAAGAGAAAAAGAAATTGACTGAGAAAATATTTGAAGAGATGATAGTGGAAAACTTCCCTAATATGGGAAAGGAAATAGTTAATCAAGTCCAGGTAGAACAGAGAGTCCCATACAGGATAAATCCAAGGAGAAACACGCCAAGAAACATATTAATCAAACTATCAAAAATTAAATACAAAGAAAACATATTAAAAGCAGCAAGGGAAAAACAACAAATAACACACAAGGGAATCCCCATAAGGTTAACAGCTGATCTTTCAGCAGAAACTCCGCAAACCAGAAGGGAGTGGCAGGACATATATAAAGTGATGAAGGAGAAAAACCTACAACCAAGATCACTCTACCCAGCAAGGATCTCATTCAGATTTGATGGAGAAATTAAAACCTTTACAGACAAGCAAAAGCTAAGAGAATTCAGCACCACCAAACCAGCTTTACAACAAATGCTAAAGGAACTTCTCTAGGCAAGAAACACAAGAGAAGGAAAAGACCTACAAGAACAACCCGAAACAATTCAGTAAATGGTAATAGGACCATACATATCGATAATTACCTTAAATGTAAATGGATTAAATGCTCCCACCAAAAGACACAGACTGGCTGAATGGATACAAAAACAAGACCCATATATATGCTGTCTACAAGAGACCCACTTCAGACCTAGGGACACATACAGACTGAAAGTGAGGGGATGGAAAAAGATACTCCATGCAAATGGAAATCAGAAGAAAGCTGGAGTAGCAATTCTCATATCAGACAAAATAGACTTTAAAGTAAAAACTATAACAAGAGACAAAGAAGGACACTATATAATGATCAAGGGATCGATCCATGAAGAAGATATAACAATTGTAAATATTTATGCACCCAACATAGGAGCACCTCAATACATAAGGCAAATACTAACAGCCATAAAAGGGGAAATCGACAGTAACACAATCATAGTAGGGGACTTTAACACCCCACTTTCACCAATGGACAGATCATCCAAAATGAAAATAAATAAGGAAACACAAGCTTTAAATGATACATTACACAAGATGGACTTAATTGATATTTATAGGACATTCCATCCAAAAACAACAGAATACACATTCTTCTCAAGTGCTCATGGAACATTCTCCAGGATAGATCATATATTGGGTCACAAATCTAGCCTTGGCAAATTTAAGAAAATTGAAATCATACCAAGTATCTTTTCTGACCACAAC
>NC_041214.2:118631506-118642010 GCF_002837175.3 Physeter macrocephalus | reverse complement strand
CAAAACAGTTAAGAAAATGGAAATAGGAACATACATATCGATAATTACCTTAAACGTAAATGGATTAAATGCTCCAACCAAAAGAGACAGATTGGCTGAATGGATACAAAAACAAGACCTATACAGATGCTTTCTATAAGAGACCCACTTCAGACCTAAGGACACATACAGACTGAAAGTGAGGGGATGGAGAAAGATATTCCATGCAAATGGAAATCAAAAGAAAGCTGGAGTAGCAATTCTCATATCAGACAAAATGAAGTTAAACAAAATTGATAAACCATTAGCCAGATTCATCAGGAAAAAAGGGAGAAGACTCAAATCAATAGAATTAGAAATGAAAAAGGAGAAGTAACAACTGACACTGTGGAAATACAAAGGATCATGAGAGATTGCTATAAGCAACTCTATGCCAATAAAATGGACAACCTGGAAGAAATAGACAAATTGTTAGAAATGCACACATTCTGAGACTGAACCTGGAAAAAATAGAAAATATGAACAGACCAATCACAAGCACTGAAATTGAGACTGTGATTAAAAATCTTCCAACAAGCCCAGGACCAGATGGCTTCACAGGCGAATTCTATCAAACATTTAGAAAAGAGCTAACACCTATCCTGGCACAAAAACAGAAATATAGATCATTGGAACAGGATAGAAAGCCCAAAGATAAACCCACGCACATATGGTCACCACCTTCTCTTTAAAATAGAAAATATGAACAGACCAATCACAAGCACTGAAATTGAGACTGTGATTAAAAATCTTCCAACAAGCCCAGGACCAGATGGCTTCACAGGTGAATTCTATCAAACATTTAGAAAAGAGCTAACACCTATCCTTCTCAAACTCTTCCAAAAGGTAGCACAGGGAGGAACAGTCCCAAACTCATTCTATGAGGCCACCATCACCCTGATACCGAAACCAGACAAAGAGGTCACAAAGAAAGAAAACTACAGGCCAATATCACTGATGAACATAGATGCAAAAACCCTCAACAAAATACTAGCAGACAGAATCCGACTTGAGGATATGGGGAGGGGGAAGGGTAAGCTGTGACAAAGTGAGAGAGTGGCATGGACATATATACACTACCAAACGTAAAATAGACAGCTAGTGGGAAGCAGCCACATAGCACAGGGAGACCAGCTCAGTGCCTTTTGACCACCTAGAGGGGTGGGATAGGGAGGGTGGGAGGGAGGGAGATGCCAGAGGGAAGAGATATGGGAACATATGTATATGTATAAATGATTCGCTTTGTTATAAAGCAGAAACTAACACACCATTGTAAAGCAATTATACTCCAATAAAGATATTAAAAAAAAAACAAAAAACTAAAACTGTATCATATAAACTATATCTAGGATCCCTCCCATAAAGCAGTTTTTAAAAAATTCTTTTGGATATTATTGTCATTTTTTTCGATTCCTTTTTCAATCAAACTCATACTTATGAGATTTCTGCTTCTAGGCATCTTAGAATAACAGGTACTGGATTCACCAAATGATGCTGGAACAATTAAATATTCAAATGCTAATAATGAACCACAAACTTTACCACATGTCATATAAAATATTAACTAAAAGTAGATGGGCCATAAACCTAAATGAAGACCTAAAACTATAAAATTTCTATGACCTTAGGTTAGCAAATATATATTAGGTAGGACACAAAAAGCACTAACCATAAAATAAAATATTGATAAAATATTAAAAGTAAATTTTTTCCTTTCAAAGACAGTTAAGATAATGAAAATGCAAGCCACTCACTGGAAAAAAAATATTTGGATAGCATATGTCTAATAAAGGGCTGGTATACAGAAAATACAAAGAACTCTCAGAATAAAAAGATGAAACATAGATAAAATATTTGAATAGAAAATTCACCAAATATGTTATACAATAGCAAGTAAGCAAATGAAAAAATCTTAAATATCATTAGTCAGTATGAAAATGCATTTCTTATCAAATTAAACCTACAGTCATACAACCCACTAATTCCACTTGTAGATATTTACCCCAGAAAATGAGAACTTATGTCCCCATGAAGACTTGTTCTACAAGGTTTATAGGAGCTTTATTCATTATAGATAAAAACTGGAAACAACCTAGGTGTCCATCAACTGGAGAATGAATAAACTCTGAAATAGAAATGAACTAATAATATTACAAAATATTGTTCCATGATTCAAAGTGCATTATATAAAAAATATATAAAATATAAATTACCAATTCCCTGTTTAAACCTTAAAATCTATGTACTTTTGTGTGACACCTTGTCCAATAAACCCTTAAGTTCTGGGGATGGGGTAAGGAATGAATTAATATATACAAGAGTATGGATGGATTTTAAATCATCAAAGTAAATGAAAGAAGCTAGACAATAAAGACTATGTACATACATACTACATGATTATATTTAAATGACATTCTAAAAAAGGCAAACTATAGCAAAAGAGAGTGATTGCCAGAGACTAGCTAGGAGTAGAGAATAGGGATTAATTTACGCAAAGAGGCACAGAAAGTTTTGGAGGTGATGAAAGTGTTCTACTATCATGACTGTGCTGTTGGTTCAAACCATGTTAATTTGTACACTTAAAATCGGTAAGTTTTATGGTACATAGGTTATAACTCCCTGTTATGGACTGAATGTTTGTGCCCACCCCCTCACCAAATCTATAAGTTGAAGCTCCAGCCTCCAGTGTGATGGTATTAGGAGGTGGGGCTTTTGGGAGGTAATTAGGTTTAGATGAGGTCATGAGGGTGGGACCCCATGTTGGGATTAGTGCCCTTATAAGAAGAAGAACAGACACTGGGGCTTGCTCTATCTCTGTCAGATGAGGATAAACAGGATGTGGCCATCTGCAAGCCAGAAAGAAGACCCTCACCAGGAAATGAAAAGGCAGACACCTTGAGTTTGGCCTTCTCACGCTCTAAACTGTAAGAAATAAATGTCCTCTGATTAAGCCACCTGGTCTATGATATTTTGTTACAGCAGTCCTAGAAGACTAAGACACTCATTGAAGCTCATTTTACTAAATAAGTAGACAAACTGTTTAGTCTTGACCTAAAATTACTGAAGATGTGGAATAACATTTCCTCAATGTACACTTAAAACTGCTTAAGCATAACTGAAACTGCCTCTCATTGTGGTCAAGTAGCCAGAGGTCTACTGAGTATGAAGCATATAACAAAAGCTACACAGGAAGCCCTGGACCATGAATTTAGGGGAATGCATTAAAGTATCAAGCCGTGATGCTGGAGTGGTATAGGAGAGAGAGAGCTGGCAAATATTACATTGCTGTAGGAAATAGCAGCCAAGGCTGAGGCAAATTTCCCCATTCGTAATTCCCTCTACGTCCATCTGCCAAGAAAAACTGAACAGCAGCAGCACCAGCTGTTCTTATTGCTCCACAGATTGCAGGCCATGCTTCCCAAATTAACATCTCACCAACGCTTACCCATGGAATTTTTTAAAGACAGAAACAAAGTCAAGATGGAATCTGGGAAGAGGGAGAAAGTAACAGGGAAGTCCGATCACAAGCTGAGAAGCAGACAGCAAGGAGCTGTCTATCTGAAGGACAAGCAGCACAATCAGCTGAGGAATTAGCGTAAGGTCAATGTGCAGAGGCAGACAGGGAAGGGGAGCAGGTGTTTCAGAAGTAAAAGTACCGTAGTAAGACTGTGATTCAGTACTTTGCCTCCCCCATTTCAGAAGAGAAAGGGAAAAATTGAAGAGTAAAATAGTAAAGCATTATTAGTACTGCCCATATGCCAAGTAACAAATTCAATGTACTGCATCTCATTAGACAGATGCTCGAAAGTAATGAACAAAATGAATTATGGCAACAGTATGTATTGCCTTAAATACTAAGATGATAACTCTTCCCATCTTGCTAGGAAAGCGACTTGTAATCCTACAATAAAAGGAGTCTTGTTTATTCTGTTTTAAGAATTGTATCCCTGAGCCCACATTCCTTTGGTTCCTGGAGCAGAAATGCTTTCTGAGGGCCAGCATACTCCAAAGTTGCCTGCCTAATATGTGAAGTGAAAGCTCTTGAAATGGTAAATTCTGTTGGGAAGATGAAAAAAGGAAAGCCACTTTTTCTTCTCTTTTTCTCTTCACCTTACCTTCCCCTTCCTTTCCCCATTTTCTGCTAACTTCCATTTCCTCATGTTGGGCTCACAGTAGACACACAGGGCAGATTGGAATAATTCCCATGCTGTCACCGATGGCAATACAATGAGGAACCCATTTGAAAAAATGTGTCCATCCCAGTATCCTCTAAAGTAATCCATTCTGAACACAAAACATGATGGAGACAAGTGTACATTATTCTATGTCATATCATTTGGTAGAGTTGGAGTAGGGGGATTTAACCAACCTCATAATTTTAATATTGAACATGAAAGTTCAAAGCATTTATTGGTGCTCCCATAGTATGTTTTCTGAAAGCTATAGGGAAGAAAGGGGTTTTTTTCAAGTTTATCTTGATCAATTTACATCCACTATTAAAAAAATCAGAAATATCTATGACTTTATTCTGCACAGTGTGCAAAAGTGAATATTCCATTTGCTTCTGTAAAGACAAAAAATTAAGAAAAGGCATGGAAGAATAATTAAAATGATGGCTAAATACGTTTTAAATGAGATACATACATATTTTCTCTTTCCTCCGAAACATAAAATATTTAAAATTATAATTCAGGGCTTCCCTGGTGGTGCAGTGGTTGAGAATCTGCCTGCCAATGCAGGGGACACGGGTTCGTTCCCCGGTCCGGTAAGATCCCACATGCCGCGGAGGGGCTAGGCCCGTGAGCCATGGCTACTGAGCCTGTGCGTCCGGAAAAAAAAAAAAAAAAAAAAAAAAAAAAATATATATATATATATATATATAAATAAGTCAAATGTTTATGCGTTTCTTATTTAAAAGATAAATGAATATAAACAACTAGCTTTATAGGACTCAATAGCTACTTCCTCAGTTACAGAACAAAACATGTAATTATCAAGAGTTTTACTGCCGGGCTTCCCTGGTGGCGCAGTGGTTGAGAATCCGCCTGCCGATGCAGGGGACAAGGGTTCGTGCCCCGCTCCAGGAAGATCCCACATGCTGTGGAGCGGCTGGGCCCGTGAGCCCTGGCCGCTGAGCCTGCGCGTCCGGAGCCTGTGCTCTGCAACGGGAGAGGCCACAACAGTGAGAGGCCCACGTACCGCAAAAAAAAAAAAAAAAAAGAGTTTTACTGCCAACAAATTATTTGGGCTGGAGGGTCACTGTCAGTGAAACTTAATTTTCTTATCTGCATTCTAAAAGGATGGCATAAATAATCCTCATTTTTATAACATCTAAAAAAGTCATTTTTTCCTTTAAAAATGGAAAATAAATTTATAAATAAAGCTCTGTAATTAATGTCTAAAACTAAAACTAATATATGTGCATAGTGTTGTGGTTCAGATGTTTTGTTTCCTGTCTCCGTGAGGGCATTAATTTCATTGGTTTTATTCTGCAATGTTGTTGAGGGTTTCAAAATGTTTATATATTCTACTGTTGGAACAAACAGTAAATGCCATTTGCAATTATTCACACCCAAAGTAAATTTTTCTTGAGACAGGATTATGAAAATCTCTTGAAAATTAGGAAAACTTATTTAAATCCTCCCCCAAAAAATCATCATAAAATATAGTTTTCACGTAGGTAGAATACTACAATATTATGATTAACAGAGTGAAATAGTGCTAAGAGTTTGATCTGTTAGATCAGGGCTATCAGAGTTTAAATCCTGCTCTACTGCTTTCTAGCAATATAATATTGAAGTTATTCAAACTCTGCATTAGTTTTCCCTTCAGTAAAATGAAAGGAAGCAGAATGACTGCTTTTATTGTATTCTTGTGAGTAGGAAATGATGTAAGTATAAAGCAGGTAAAAGAGTATACTGTATAGCAGAAACATGAATAAATGTCAGCTATTTATTTTTGAACAAATATTTATGGATTGATTACTATGCTCTGGACATTGTTCTTGCTGCCTGAGAGATAGTAGTGGACACAAGAGATTAAAATAGCTTCCTTCATGAAGATTACATTCTAATGGGAAGATGAACAATAAACAATGTATAAAATATATATTCTGTTTATGAAAAGCATTACACAGAGTAGAGGCAAGAAAGCTCAGAGTAGGGGACGCAATTTTAGATAGGATGCTAGGGAAATATCGCTGAAAAGATGGCATATGTGAGAGAGAACTTAAAGGAAATGAGAGAGCAAACCACGAAGTTTTCTCAGGGAGGAAAAGTTTTCTAGGCAGAGGAAACTGCAAATGTGAAGACCATGTGGGTGGGGAAAGTGGGTTTGATCTGTTAGAGGGACAACAGACAGATCAGCGTGTCTGGAATGGAGCGAGCAAAGTGGTGTGTAGTACAAGGAGTCAGACGGGTGAGGTGGGGCTGGGGAGCAGTGGCAGTACAGGCATTGGTCACATAGGGCGCTGAGGGGAACAGTTATTCAATATCTTATACTCAGAGTGATATGGGAAGTTAATGGGGGGGTTTAAGCAGAGGAGTAGCATGATCTAACATAATTTACCAAGATTCCTGTAGCTAATAATAAATCAAAGTGTCCTCCAATCATCACACCCAAGTAAGCAATCTACTCCAGTTAAAGAACTGCTTCTCTTAATTCTCTTCTAAAACTTTAAGGGCTAATTGTAATGAGTTTTATATTGCAGTAACCATCTATACTTTAGAAGAGAACTTCCCCACCCATTCACACATATTTTGGACCCCCTAATTTCTATTTGCATACATCATTTGGAAACACAATTTACAAAATGTTGGATTATGAAAAGTGTACATACTTTGTATTATCCAAAATTGAGAACATGAAAGGACTCAGAGAAAATATTCTTTAAGCTTTGTACAGAACACTAGGGCAGCTTTTGTGGCTTTTTTATTGGTAACATCCACTGCTCAGTGATAACTCAATGTCCCTGTTCCTCCAGTTGACAGGTGATAAATATTCAAGAGAACAGTGGGGGCATCCACCAGTGTAGGATGCCTGATGGCAGTGTGCACCACAGCGAGCTAGCGCCCCTTCTGTTTCTCACACAAGCTAAATCAGGTAAGAAGAGAAGTCAATCAGCCAACAGCTTGTGTTGCTTTCATTACAAGCCTATAGAGCATTTAAACTTTCTGAGGAGACAGATTTGTCTCTGGCTTCAGCTCCTACCCTCTTAAAACCAGCTGTGCACCAGCCACTCTCCATGCTCCATAAGGCACCCAGCTTAGAGAATTCCACTTCCCCCTAAAGACCAGTCAGAACTGCTGGGAAAGGCAAGCACTTCAAAGTAACAGAGGTCTGGTGAATGTTCACATCACTTCAGAAAGCACTTGCCTGCTCAGAGATAAGGGGGGAAGCTGCAGTACTCTGAAAGCTTATAGAATCACCGCATTGCTCCCACCTGCTTTTCTGTTTCACCCAGAAACTTAAGTCATTCAGGAGGCATGCTCCTTGCACAGTTGAGCACAAATAACAACTGGCTGGGAAAACAGAACAACAGAAATCTTCCCTATTGTGACTCAGAGGGGCTGGAACATGCCTGTGAAACAGATGCAGTACCGAAGACAGTGATTTCCAGGTCTTGAAAATCCTACAGTGCTTTTGACTGCCAATTATGTAATTGTCTGGCAAGATTGGACTCCAAACTGTTTTCTCAATATTAGAGAACACATTTCTCTTTCCCCTTTACCTCCTCTGTGAATGAAGATTACCCTTTTCCACACGAGACTACCCCAAACTGTAATTCAACAATTATAGTTAACTCTAAGACAATCTCACCAATGGGGAGAGAGGTTAACTGAAGCCGGTGGAGATTTTCTCTGGTTAGAGACTGGCACAGGAATCCAGCTGCCCCCTTTTGTTCCACACAATAAACATAGCTTATTTCATTTCATCTCAGATCATATACTGTAAGCAATTATATACGTAGATTCCCTTTCCAAAGACGTTCAATAAGAAAGACATTCGCATGCTACTTGTGGTTTGCCACCTTCTTGGGGTACAGCTACACAAACCAATCCACTAAGAATACACAACCACTTTTAAGTTAGTGATGTGATAATTAAAGTTAAATCATCATCATTCACTTAAAAATTCAATAATATCCCCAAATGAAGAAACAACTGGCATCAAACAATTTCTGCTTTTATTAGTTAAATCAATGTCATAAGCAAAACAGTTTCCTTTTTAAAAGTGTCTGTTCTCTATCTTTAGAATCTTCCTGCCAAATCTTCCCACAGTTATCAAGCCAAATAAATCTTACACAGCCCACATTCTCCCACATCTAAATTATTTGGGTTTGCCTGACAGGCACATGAAATGTTAAATAATAAGTAGCCATCCCTTTTTTCTGAATAGAGTGACACCTCTTTCTCAAAGACCTCTCCTTTCCCAGACAATCAAAGGTAACTTTTTCAAAAAACTTCCCATCAATGATCATGGCTTCCATCATTTATGATGATTTGAACTATTCAAAGACAAATATATATGTCATTTTAATATCATTTTAATTCATGGATAATTTGATGTGACAGTATAACAATATATTGACATGCAGCATTAAGAACAATATGATGTAGTTTTCTAAAAATTTATAGCCAATTAATGAGCAAAGAAGTATGATGTCCCCTTCTTGAGTATCACCTCATCCCTGGCTCCATCTGTATTCTCATTCTGCCCCTCTTAAGTCTTCTAATTACCACATCCCAAAGTTCCACTCTACCCATCCACAGTTCTAACTCTCAACCCATTCACAGCTCCTACTCCATCCATGACTCTATCCCTCATCCTCTCCTAACTGGTCAAAATGGCAACTTCCATTAGGCTGAATTCTCTACTTCTGTGTTGAATAAGCACATCATAGGCAAAATAATAATTAATGTGCCATTTTTTAAATGGGGTTGCCCAGTTTCATCTTAAGATATCTTAAATTCATAATTATAGAATAAAAGAACTTCAGAACCAAAAAGATTTTGGCAATCACCTAATCAAAACTACTAATTTTATTTTTATGTATTTGCCTTTTTCTGGACGTCTATGCATGAGTTCAATTAGTCAGACCCCTCAGCTCATGACATAGTCTAATTGTCCATGAAAGATCCCTCACATATATAATTTTATTCTTCCCTTCAGTCCTGATATCACTCTCATTCCCTTCATTCTCATTGGACACCCACTATAGTACACATCACTGACTATCTGTGTATGTTTGAAAAAATCATAGAATTTTATAGGATTTAAATGTGCACACAACTACAGGTTTACGATACTAACAGTTTTATTTTATGTCGTCTTTTTCTTTTCATTCAACACTTTGTAAAGTATAGGAATGTTGCTATAAATATATCTCATTCATTGCTTCTAGCAGTGGAATAGTATTCCATGGTATATATAATCATGTTTTACTTTTTTATTCCCCTAGTGACAGACAACTAGGTATTCACCATCTGTCTACTGTAATAAACATATCTATAATTATTACTCAAATAAGACAATTTGAGGGAGGATATTTACAAATGGACTATTTTTAAAAGATGTGGATAAGGTTAGGGGGACCCACAAGGGCTATTTTAGTAGAACAGGGCAAGAAGCAGCACAGCTCTACAACCCCTAGGTTCAAAAGAATAAGTGAAGGGAGCAGTCACTGAACCTGAAAAAGGAAGAACTATGCTGAAGTCTACAACCAGAAAGGAGGAGCAATGACTTGGGGTGTAGGAACACAGCAGCTGAAGCTGCTCTCTCAGGTCTCTGAGGCTCTATTCATTTTTCTTCATTCTTTTTTCTCTCTGTTCCTTAGACTAGACAATCTCCACTGAGCTACCTTAAGGACTGCTGATTCTTTCTTCTGGCAGCTCAAATCTGTGGTTGAACCCTATAGTGAAATTTTCATTTCATTTATAATAGATTTCAAATCCAGTATTTTTACTTTTTTGTTTTTAATAATTTCTATTTACTGATTTTCTTTATTTAGAGACATCATAATCATATGCTCCTTTAGTTCTTTATTTTTTTTAACGTTTTTATTCAAGGATAATTGCTTTACAGCAGTGTGTTAGTTTCTGCTTTATAACAAAGTGAATCAGTTATACATATACACATATCCCCATATCTCATCCCACTTGCATCTCCCTCCCTACCACACTCCCTATCCCACCCTTCTAGCTGCTCACAAAGCACCGAGCTGATCTCCCTGTGCTATGCAACTGCTTCCCACTAGCTATCTATTTTACATTTGGTAGTGTATATATTTCCATATATACACTACCACTCTCTCACTTTGTCCCAGCTTACCCCTCGCCCTCCCCATGTCCTCAACTCCATTTTCTAGTAGGACTGCCTCTTTATTCCAATCTTGCCCCTAGGTTCTTCATGACCTTTTTTTTTTTCCTTAGATTCCATATATATGTGTTAGCATACGGTATTTTTCTCTTTCTGACTTAATTCACTC
>NC_041214.2:118629346-118631096 GCF_002837175.3 Physeter macrocephalus | reverse complement strand
CTTTCATGTGTTTGTTGGCAATCTGTATATCTTCTTTGGAGAAATGTCTATTTAGGTCTTCTGCCCATTTTTGGATTGGGTTGTTTGTTTTTTTGTTATTGAGCTGCATGAGCTGCTTGTAAATTTTGGAGATTAATCCTCTGTCAGTTGCTTCATTTGCAAATATTTTCTCCCATTCTGAGGGGTGTCTTTTCGTCCTGTTTATGGTTTCCTTTGCTGTGCAAAAGGTTTTAAGTTTCATTAGGTCCATTTTTGTTTATTTTTGTTTTCATTTCCATTTCTCTAAGAAGTGACACCCTCTCCAGCATTTATTGTTTGTAGAGTTTTTGATGATGGCCATTCCGACCGGTGTGACATGATATCACATTGTAGTTCTGACTTGCATTTCTCTAATGATTAATGAGGTTATGTTTTCCTCTAAGAGTTTGACAGTGTCTGGCCTTACATTTAGGTCTTTAACCCATTTTGAACTTATTTTTGTGTATGGTGGTGTTACAGAGTGTTCTAAATTCATTCTTTTACATGTAGCTGTCCAGTTTTCCCAGCACCACTTATTGAAGAGGCCGTCTTTTCTCCATTTTTTCTGCATACAGTTCTTTTGTCTCCTTAGGTAGGTTTATTCCTAGATATTTTATTCTTTTTGTTGCAATGGTAAATGGGAGTGTTTTCTTAATTTCACTTTCAGATTTGTCATAATTAGTGTATAGGAATGTCAGAGATTTCTGTGCATTAATTTTGTTTCCTGCTACTTTACCAAATTCACTGATTAGATCTAGTAGTTTCATGGTAGCATCTTTAGGATACTCTGGGTATAGTACCAGGTCATCTGCAAACAGTGACAGTTTTACTCCTTTTCCAATTTGGATTCCTTTTGTTTCTTTTTCTTCTCTGATTGCTGTGGCTAAAACTTCCAAAACTATGTTGAATAAGAGTGGTGAGAGTGGGCAACCTTGTCTTGTTCCTGATCTTAGTGGAAATGGTTTCAGTTTTTCACCATTGAGGACGATGTTGGCTCTGGGTTTGTCATATATGGCCTTTATTATGTTGAGGTAAGTTCCTTCTATGCCTACTTTCTGGAAGGTTTTTATCATGAATTGGTGTTGAATTTTGTCAAAAGCTTTCTGTGCATCGATTGAGATGATCATATGGTTTTTCTCCTTCAATTTGTAAATATGGTGTATCACACTGGTTTATTTGCGTATATTGAAGTATCCTTGCATTCCTGAGATAAACCGCACTTGATCATGGTCTATGATACTTTTAACGTGCTGTTGGATTCTGTTTGCTAGTATTTTGTTGAGGATTTTTGCATCTATGTTCATCAGTGATATTCATCTGTAGTTTTCTTTTTTTGTGACATCTTTGTCTGGTTTTGGTGTCAGGGTGATAGTGGCCTCATAGAATGAGTTTGGGATTGTTCCTCCCTCTGCTATATTTTGGAAGAGTTTGAGAAGGACAGGTGTTAGCTCTTCTCTAAATGTTTGATAGAATTTGACTGTGAAGCCATCTGGTCCTGAGCTTTTGTTTGGTGGAAGATTTTTAATCACAGTTTCAATTTCAGTGCTTGTGATTGGTCTGTTCATATTTTCTATTTTTTCCAGGTTCAGTCTCAGAATGTGTGCATTTCTAACAATTTGTCTATTTCTTCCAGGTTGTCCATTTTATTGGCATAGAGTGGCTTGTAGCAATCTCTCATGATCCTTTGTATTTCCACAGTGTCAGTTGTTACTTCTCCTTTTTCATTTCTAAT
>NC_041214.2:118628252-118629158 GCF_002837175.3 Physeter macrocephalus | reverse complement strand
TTGTCCATTTTATTTGCATATAGTTGCTTGTAGTAATCTCCCCTGATCCTTTGTATTTCTGCGATGTCAGTTGTTACTTCTCCTTTTTCATTTCTAATTCTGGTGATCTGAGTCTTCTCCCTTCTTTTCTTGATGAATCTGGCTAATGGTTTATCAATTTTGTTTATCTTCTCAAAGAACCAACTTTTAGTTTTATTGATCTTTGCTATTGTTTCCTTCATTTCTTTTTCATTTATTTCTGACCTGATCTTTATGATTTCTTTCCGTCTCCTAACTTTGAGGTTTTTTTGGTTCTTTTTTCTGTAATTGCTTTAGGTGTAAGGTTAGGTTGTTTGTTTGAGATGTTTGTTGTTTCTTGAGGTAGGATTATATTCCTGTATACTTCCCTGTTAGAACTGCTTTTGCTACATGCCATAGGTTTTGGGTCCTCATGTTTTCATTGTCATTCGTTTCTAGGTATTTTTTGATTTCCTCTCTGATGTCTTCAGTGATCTCTTGGTTATTTATTAGTGTATTGTTTAGCCTCCATGTGTTTGTATTTTTTTCCTGTAATTCATATCTACTCTCATAACGTTGTGGCCAGAAAAGATACTTGATACGATTTCAATTTTCTTAAATTTACTGAGGGTTGATTTGTGACCCAATATATGATCTATCCTGATGAATTTTCAATGAGCACTTGAGAAGAAAGTGTATTCTGTTGGTTTTGAATGGAATGTCCTTTAAATATCAATTAAGTCCATTTTGTTTAATGTATCACTTAAAGCTTGTGTTTCCTTATTTATTTTCATTTTGTATGATCTGTCCATGGTGAAAGTGGGGTGTTAAAGTCCCCTACTATGATTGTGTTACTGTAGATCTCCCCTTTTATGGCTGCTAGTATTTGCCTTATGTATTGAGGTGCTC
>NC_041214.2:118627421-118627752 GCF_002837175.3 Physeter macrocephalus | reverse complement strand
CCTTGGATTTATCCTATATGGGACTCTCTGTGCTTCCTGGACTTGATTAATTACTTCCTTTCCCATATTAGGGAAGTTTTCCACTATCATCTCTTCAAATATTTTCTCAGTCCCTTTCTTTTTCTCTTCTTCTTCTGGGACCCCTATAATCGAATGTTGGTGCATTTAATGTTGCCCCAGAGGTCTCTAAGACTGTCCTAAATTCTTTTCATTCTTTTTTCTTTATTCTGCTCTGCAGTAGTTATTTCCACTATTTTATCTTCCAGGTCACTTATCCGTCCTTCTGCCTCAGTTATTCTGCTATTGATCCCATCTAGAGTATTTTTCATTT
>NC_041214.2:118626511-118627142 GCF_002837175.3 Physeter macrocephalus | reverse complement strand
GAAAGAAAGAAAGAAAGAAAGAAAGAAAGAAAGAAAGAAAGAAAGAAAGAAAGAAAGAAAGAAAGAAAGAAAGAAAGAAAGAAAGAAAGAAAGAAAGAAAGAAAGAAAGAAAGAAAGAAAGAAAGAAAGAAAGAAAGAAAGAAAGAAAGAAAGAAAGAAAGAAAGAAAGAAAGAAAGAAAGAAAGAAAGAAAGAAAGAAAGAAAGAAAGAAAGAAAGAAAGAAAGAAAGAAAGAAAGAAAGAAAGAAAGAAAGAAAGAAAGAAAGAAAGAAAGAAAGAAAGAAAGAAAGAAAGAAAGAAAGAAAGAAAGAAAATAAAATAAAAAAGTTATTAAAACAAAAAACAATTATTTTTTAAAAATTTTAAAGTATTTTTTAAAAAAGAAAGAACAACCAAACCAAAAAAACAAATCCACCAATAATAACAAGCGCTGAAAACTATACTAAAAAAAAAAAAAAAAAAGGAAAAAACGGACAGACAGAACCCTAGGACAAATGGCAAAAGCAAAGCTATACAGACAAACCTCTTTAGTTCTTCTTGGTCCTTGGTAAACGTTTCTTGTATCTTCTCCATTCTATTTCTAAGATTTTGGATCATATTTACTATCATTATTCTGAATTCTTTTTCAGGTA
>NC_041214.2:118563953-118626470 GCF_002837175.3 Physeter macrocephalus | reverse complement strand
TTGTTAGGTCTGGTGGGTTTTTACCTTGCTCCTTCATCTGCTGTGTGTTTCTTTGTCTTCTCATTTTGCTTAACTTACTGTGTTTTGGGTCTCCTTTGCGCAGGCTGCAAGTTCGTAGTTCCCGTTGTTTTTGGTGTCTGCCCCCAGTGGCTAAGGTTGGTTCAGTGGGTTGTGTAGGCTTCCTGGTGGAGGGGACTAGTGCCTGTGTTCTGGTGGATGAGGCTGGATCTTGTGTTTCTGGTGGGCAGGTCTCCATCTGGTGATGTGTTTGGGGGTGTCTGTGAAATTATTATTTTAGGCAGCCTCTCTGCTAATGGGTGGCATTGTGTTCCTGTCTTGCTAGTTGTTTGGCATAGGGTGTCCAGCACTGTAGCTTGCTGGTCGTTTAGTGGAGCTGGGTCTTGGCGTTGAGATGGAGATCCCTGGGAGATTTTTGCCATTTGATATTACATGGAGCTGGGAGCTTTCTGGTGGACCTGAACTTGACCACCTCAGAGGCACAGCCCTGTTGCCTGGCTGGAGCAACAAGCGCCTGTCATCCGCACAGCTCAGAATAAAAGGGAGAAAGGGAAGAAAGGAAAGAAAGAAAAGGAAGGAAAGAAAGAAAGAAAGAAAGAAAGAAAATAAAATAAAAAAGTTATTAAAATAAAAAACAAAAAACAATTATTTTTTAAAAATTTTAAAGTATTTTTTAAAAAAGAAAGAACAACCAAACCAAAAAAACAAATCCACCAATAATAACAAGCGCTGAAAACTATACTAAAAAAAAAAAAAAAAAGGAAAAAACGGACAGACAGAACCCTAGGACAAATGGCAAAAGCAAAGCTATACAGACAAACTCACACACAGAAACATAGGCATACACACTCACAAAAAGAGAAAAATGGAAAAAAATGTATATATATCCTTTCTCCCAAAGTCCACCTCCTCAATTTGGGATGATTCATTGTCTATTCAGGTTTTCCACAGATGCACGGTACATCAAGTTGACTGTGGAGATTTAATCCGCTGCTCCTGAGGCTGCTGGGAGAAATTTCCCTTTCTCTTCTTTGTTCGCACAGCTCCTGGTATTCAGCTTTGGATTTGGCCCTGCCTCTGCGTGTAGGTTGCCTGAGGGCGTCTGTTCTTAGCTCAGACAGGACGGGGTTAAAGGAGAAGCTGTTTCGGGGGCTCTGGCTCACTCAGGATGGGGGGAGGGAGGGGTATGGAGTGCGAGGCGAGCCTGCCCTGCAGCGGCCGAGGCCGGCATGACGTTGCTCCAGCCTGAGGTGCCGTGTGTTCTCCTGGGGAAGTTGTCCCTGGATCTCGGGACCCTGGCAATGGCGGGCTGCACAGGCTCCCGGGAGGGAAGGTGTGGATAGTGACCTGTGCTCGCACACAGGCTTCTTGGTAGCGGTGGCAGCAGCAGCCTTAGTGCCTCATGACCGTCTCTGGGGTCCGCGCTGATAGCCGCGGCTCGCGCCTGTCTCTGGAGCTCCTTTAAGCAGCTCTCTTAATCCCCTTTCCTTGTGCACCAGGAAGCAAAGAGGGAAGAAAAGGTCTCTTGCCTCTTCGGCAGCTCCAGACTTTTTCCCGGACTCCCTCCCGGCTAGCCGTAGTGCACTAACCCCTTCAGGCTGTGTTCACGCTGCCAACCCCAGACCTCTCCCTGGGATCCGAGCCAAGCCCGAGCCTCAGCTCCCAGCCCCCGCCCGCCCCGGCGGGTGAGCAGACAAGCCTCTCGGGCTGGTGAGTGCTGGTCGGCACTGATCCTCTGTGCGGGAATCTCTCCACTTTGCCCTCTGCACCCCTGTTGCTGCACTCTCCTCTGCGGCCCTGAAGCCTCCCCCCTCCGCCACCCGCAGTCTCCACCCGTGAAGGGGCTTCTAGTGTGTGGAAACCTTTCCTCCTTCACAGCTCCCTCCCCCTGGTGCAGGTCCCGTCCCTATTCTTTTGTCTGTGTTTTTTCTATTTTCTTTTGCCCTACCCAGGTACGTGGGGATTTTCTTGCCTTTTGGGCGTTGTGTAGAAGGTGTTTTGTAGGAGCAGTTCCACGTGTAGTATTTCTGATGTATTTGTGGCGAGGAAGGTGATCTCCACGTCTTACTCCTCCGCCATCTTGAAGCTCCTCCTCCTTTAGTTATTTAGAGATGGTTCCCTTTAGTTCTTTGAACACATTAGAAATGCTGATAGTTTTTTCTAGTAACTCCAATGTCTGGACTTCCTTGGGGACCCTTTCATTCTATTGCCTGATTTTTTCCTCCAGCATACGGACCATATTTTCTTGTTTCTTACAAGTCTTTTGATTTTGTAAATTGTGATCTAGATACCTTAAATCATATAATGTGTCAATTAAGATCCCACCCACCCACAGTGTGGTAGCTATTGTTTGTTGTGGTTGCTGCTGCTGCCATTTGTTTAGTGATTTTCTTGAACTCATTTTGTAATGTATTTTTTTGTAGCCACTTAGCACTTAAGCCTCTGCTTGATTAGTTTAATGGTCATCTAGTGATTAAACAGAAATGTCCTTAAATGCCTTGAAGCATTTCACCAAAGGGCTATGTTTGTGTGTTGTGGCACATCTTCAGTGATCTACCTAGCAGTCAAAATTCTGCTTTAGTGTTTACTTTCTGCTTGCACAGAGCTTCAGGATCCATCAAAGATGAGAGATAGAGACTTCTCAGATCTTTCTTGGACATACATACAGTCTTGCATATGTATGCAGCCTTCTAGACTCCCAAAATTATTTCAAGGTTTTCCAAAGCCTTTTCTGGCCATCTCATTACCCAACATTTCCTTGTAAGCTTTTTGGTCAGCTTCTTGTTGATCCCAACTGTTATCACCACTTCAGGCAGCTTCAAAATTTTAAAATTACCACTGATTGTTTACAACAAATGCTTCAAGGAAAAAGTTGTTCACAATAACTGAGTTGTAAATCAAGTTAAATAAATACAAGCCCTGCAAATGGGGATTTCCAGGGAATTGCGAGACAGATCTGATAATGACAGAGACAGATCTGATAATGACAGTTCTCTGGGGACGGAGCTTTCGGAGACCCTCAGATTTCCTCTGCTCCCTTCAGTGGGTGCTTGGCTACAGGAGGTTTTCATAATGACTAACATTGTGAAACTGTTGGTTTTCAAGACAGCTGCAGAGCTGGAGAGAGGGAGATGGGACTACAGCAAGGCAAAACGCCAAGCTCACTGTTTCTTCTGCAATTTAGCCTTTTTTTTTTTTCAATAAATGCTCCTCAGATTTTTGCGAGCCTTTGGTTAATTTCCAAAGTTCCGAAAAGTTGACTGTGATCATTTTTACCAATGCTCTCACTGCATTAATGGACAAAAGGCTTTTCAGAGCTCCTTATTCTACAATCCTCACTGATGTCGCTACTTGTTAATTTTTCACTTTGAAATATATATTTTTTAATCTTTCATCCATGTGTTATTTTTCTAAGGTATAATTTTAGGAATATAAATTATATTTTCAATGGTGCTGAATGATCTTTTTATGCCCCTATCGATCAACTGTCAATTTTCTCCATTCTGCTTTGTGACCTAAGAAACTAACCTTGATGGACTGCTTCTATCAGCCTATTTTGCCTGCTGGTTTCCAGACAGTGGGAAATACCAGCATGAGACTGGAGAGCAGGAGGAGAGATGGAGGGAAAAGTTATTCCTCCAACTTCCTCCCTTCTAGACCATGATTTGGCAGTGGTTGCATTCCTCTAACACAAGTGCAGTTCTTCTGATAACCATTCCTTCCTCTGGTCCCTTCAGACCTATGAGTGATACAAGCTACCCAGTGTTGCTAACACCAGGTGCTTCATCAATCTTTGTCCCTTAGCTCTGTCCAGATTTTGTAAATAGTTCCTCCATTCACTGTCCATTGAATGAAATTTTAGATATAGTTAAATGTATTTGTTTTTACCTGAGGATTTATGCTTTAGAGATCTTAGTTAAAAACTCCCTCCCAACCCAAAGAGTTATTTTCCAAAATTTTCTGCCACTAGCTTTATTCTGTTTATTAATTTATGTATATGTCTTAATCCTTTTAGCATTCATCATTATATGGAGGTAGATGTCTGTATTAGTTTCCTGTTGCTGCTATGACAAACTATTACTAACTAATGACTTAAAATAGTAGAAATTTATTCTCTCACAGTTCTGAAGGACAGAAAGCTGAAATGGGTTTCACTGAGCTGAAATCAAGGTGTCAGCGGAGCCATGCTCGCTCTCAAGGCTCTAGAGGATAATCCATTTCCTAAGGAGCCCTTTCAATCCTTAGAGCTGCATTCCTTATGTTCCTTGGCTCATGGCCCCTTTCTACACCTTCAAAGCCAGTAGCATAGCATCTTCAAATTTCTCTGCTTTCATCTTCACTTCATCTTTTATAAGTACCCATTGGATAATTTGATTTCATCAGACCCATTGGATAATCCAAGGTAATCTGATCTCAAAACCCTTAAACTATGCAAAGTCCCCCTGTTACCCCTTTTGTAAAGCAATAGTCACAGGTTCTGTAGATTAGGACACAGAAATCTGTGAGTGAGCCATTATTCAGCCCACCAAAGTATCCAGCCTTATTTTACTCTATATGAGCCCGTTTTCTTAATGTCATCTATTAAACCATTTCCCCCATTGGTTTATACTGCCAATTTCATCATCAACAGGGTCTATCATAATACACAGCTTTATTTTATTTTTCATAGCTTTATTTTTGAGCATTCTAGTCCAGTGGTTCTCAACTAGGTGCAATTTTTCCGCCCAAAGGACATTTGGAAATACCCAGAGAACATTTTTCTTGGGGCGGGGGGAGGGGTCCTAATGGAATCAGGTGGGTTGAGACCTAAACCTATTACATTGCACAGAACATCCCCACCTCAACACCCACCAACAAATTATCTGGCTCAAAATATAAATAATACTGAGGTCAAGGAGCCTTGCTCCAGTCTATTCCAATGATCTCTATGCTATGCCTATCCCAGTGCCAAATCATTTTTATTATTATGTATTTATATAGTATATATATAATTTAGGATGTAGGCTCCCTCTCTTAAGTAAAAAAATAGGTGGTACCATATAAACTTTAAAAGTTGAATTTTTATAAATAACCTGCTGGAGTTTTAGAAATTCATATTGGTTTTTTCAGAATAATATTGGAAGAACAAACATTTTTACAATGTAATGATGAGAGGCAAATCTGGATGGCCCTGGAAGATGCTTCTGTGCCCCCTATCATTAGCATCTCAGAGGACTGGCTCAGCCTTTGGCTGATGTCAGCATTCTTGTCGTGCAAGTCTGTTCCCGTGGCCCTTGTATGCAGACCTTGGTAATCCAAATGCACAGTCCTCAGGGTTGGTCCTTGGCTGGAAAACCTGATACTTAATCATCCCCCTTCTCTATCATCCATTCTAGAGTCACCTTCCTTCAGCTAATTTCTGTAGAATTTTTGGTAGGGTGGCTCATCCATGAGGAATCTGTTCCCCTAGTGACCATGCCCTTCTCAGATGATGGCTACTCTAGCCATGAGAATCCTAACACCAGTAGTTTGTAGAATGTGGATAGCCCCTGACATCCTATGATTGTACAATGGTTAAAAATTCCACTAGTGGTAAACTTGGATGTCATACTGCTAGAAGGGGCCCAAATGGCTGCTACAATATATCTAATACTAGAAAGAAACCAGGGAAATGATTTTTAAAAGGGCTGGGAATTAGGTGGCTACTCCTGAACTATCTTGATTAATTGAAGAGAGATAATGACAGGTTCTCTATGATTAATCATCAATTCAAGGAAAAATGAGAAAGTACTTAAGAAAAAATATCAGCGTCAACCCTACCCCAACTTCATCAACTGACTGCAGAAGAATCCTTTGACTTTCAGTTTTGTTAGAAAACATTGTCCCTTTAAGAACTCAGTTTCTTCAGATTTCAATGTATCCACAGCTTTCCAGGGTCTTTAAAGGAAAGCATAATTTTTTAGTTTATTGAGGATTTCTTGTTGTTACAGCAATTTGATAGCTTTAAAAATATGTCCACAAATTCTTCAAAACTGTTTTCCCTTTAAGAGACAAAATTTAATTCCCATCTACCTGAGTGTAGGCGAGACTTAGGGACACACTTCTGAAGACTAAAATACGGCAAAAGTGATGGCCTGTCCCCAAAGACTGCAGCTTCCATCTTGGGGAGGATACTCTCTCTGGCTCGCTCTCTTAATCAGATCACTTGCTTTGTGGGAGCAGGCTTCCACCTTCTAACAACATTCAGGCAGCCTATGGAGACGCCCACATGTAGAGAAACTGCAGAATACAATCAACAGCCATGCGAATGAGCCTGCTTGGAAATGGACCTTCTACCAGAGGAGACTAAGATGACTGCCGACCCTAGTGACAGTTTGTCTGCAGGCTCAAGAGATACTCTGAGTCAGAACCACTGAGCTAAACCAACTTAGACTCCTCACCCTCACAAAGTATGTGAGATAATAAACGTTTTAAGCCGCTAAGGTTGGGAGCAATTTGTTATACAGCAAGAGATAACTAATGCAACAGGACTGAAAATCTTTCAAAGCCTTCTACATCCCAACTGGGAGCCACTTATTAGCGAATTTTATCCACCTACTTGTATGATTCCTAAATTTATATCACTAGTTCAGAAATCTCAGACAAGCTTTCACATATTATATTGTTTTATATTTGCCCCATACACCCATTTCCATTTTCTGCCTCTCTATAACCCAATTTATGTTCAAAGGAAAAGGGGTTATCTTAATGTCCTAAACTTAACTTTATCATTGCATTTAACACTTTGTATGATAAGTTTTGTTATTTCCAACCTACTAGAGAGTGAGATGCCTGAAGGGAGGAAGAGTGTTCCTCTTTGCATCCCTTTACACCTAGCACATATGGGTCCTCAACACATATGGGTTGTTAATTAATGATTGGATAACTATAATAGTTATGATAGAGTCAGTCACAAACTAACAATCTGAGGCAACTGTGAATTGCAAAATGTGGTTGAATGGTAATTAGAGTCACCAAGCATGGAAAAATATGATATACATTCATTGCACATTTCATGTACACTGGCGTTGACTGAGCTTCAGTTTATTGTTCCAGAATTCTTCATCATGTGTTTATGAGACATCTCCCATAGGAAAAGAAATCTTCAGCGAAATAAGTAAATCTAATATATGCCATCTAATAAAGAAAAGATGAGGGGAGGATTAAGATCCATGTCTGAAATGCCAGATGAGTATCTGTATCTGATTTACTGATTAACTTAGACCAGAACTAATTTTTGTCATCATGGTATTTGCTAGGAATCTAGACACATGAGGTCTGCGGATGCTGCATAACAAGTGCACTAATGCTTCTCAAGTTCATGAACCATGTCTCTTCAACCTTGACACTAGTCTGAATAGAACAAAACCACAATATATTTTCAGTCTCTAATCCCTTGTTATCAATTGTTCAAGTGCTTTGGCATAAAAAGGACGAAGAATGTCACTCCTTTATCCCCTGCTGGTTATACCTCTCCTAAAGTCATAATCCCTGTGACAATAACCGATTGAAGAGGGCATTGCTTTGATGAGGCTCTTTAACCTCAATCCTTTTACATACTGTTTGTAAAATCTGCGCAGCTACACAATTATTCATCATCCCTTTCTTTCTATGGCATCTTTTCACACTTCCAAAACTCCCCAAACTTATAATTCAGCTCCACTGGCATAAAGACAAAAAACCCTCCCAACTGCAGTTTAAAATCATGCCGCTGTTGGCCTTAATCTCCTTCTAAAGCCCTAAAATATAAATTAGGCCTGTATTCACTGTGTCCCAAAGAGCTTTCTTTTCTGAAACTCACTCTCACTGCCTCGGGGCCTCCCCAACAGTTCACAATGGCCATCTGGCTGGTGTGCTTTCCCAGATGGGCTCAGTCAGCACAGATTCCAGGGTCTAGGAAAAAGGAGAGGAAAGAGACATTTGGTAACTGACTATATTTAAAATGTATAATATTGAGACAATCTGTATTTCATTTTCTCTCAGCTTCACTATCACCTGCAAAAGTTATTTGTGCCTAATAGGAGCTGCCATCTTGGTTAACACAATTCACAACAGTCTATGATTTCTTAATAAAAGAACACTTCGAGAGGTAAAAAGAATTTATCCTTGATTTTTAAAAATTCTGTTATAAAAATATACATGGATGCTTGAATTATTGTGGAATAGTAAGTCTGAATGGTGTGTTGTATCCTGCAATAGAAAAGTGGAAGAATGAAAAAAGATATGTTGTGCATTCTATTAAGTAATAACAGAAAATACTTACATAGGGCTTAAAACATGCCAGCAAATGTCCTGAGTGATTTACATATGGAAACTCATTTAATCATTACAATAATCATGTGGAGTATGCACTATTAAATATTTAATGAGGGCTTCCCTGGTGGCACAGTGGTTGGGAGTCTGCCTGCCGATGCAGGGGACACGGGTTCGTGTCCCAGTCTGGGAGGATCCCACATGCTACGGAGCGGCTGGGCCCGTGAGCCATGGCCGCTGGGCCTGTGCATCCGGAGCCTGTGCTCCACAGCGGGAGAGGCCACAACAGTGAGAGGTCCACATACTGAAAAAAAAAAAAGAAAAAATTTAATGACAAAAATAATGCATAAAGAAAGTAAATAATTTATGCAAAGTGATACAGATACTGGCAGAACCAGGATTTGAACAAATGGTCTGGCTGCAAAGTCTATGTCCCACTCTTGAGTGTCACACTAGTTCCTCCATCCTTTATCCTGTGTTCTTGATTAGACTACCAAGGTTGGTCACATTCCAAGACTTGATATCTGTAAAGTTATTTTCCCTCTAGTTAACTGTCACCACAGCTGGCAGGCAGTGGAAGTATGTCTGATGGGCAAGCAAGGGCAGGCCTGAAGTTTGGTGATCTCCACCATCTGCCATGTTAGAAGAGATGGTTGCTAATATTAACCTCTCTTAGGCTGAGGGAGCAAAGATATTGGGCAGGTCAGCCCATGAAGCCCTGAGGTTAAGCAAATAATTGCTAACTGTACTACAGTAACAAAAGCCAGTTTCTGCTCCATTAGGTTTCTGGGCCACAACAAAAGCCTTCTCAAACTTTCAGCACCACAGACCACATATGTGTCTTTATGTCTGAGAGCATATGTGTTTTAGATCAACTCAGAGTCAATAATTTGGTGTCCATACCACTTAGCACATCATGTGGAAACATGATAAAGTATATGAGTAATTATGCTTCCATCAAAATAGAAAAACACAATTAAATGGCTAATATGAAATCCTCTGCCCCCATCAAGCAGGGTCAGCAAAATGGTGTACAGTGTGTGCAGGACTAATATATTTGATGCCTTCTACACATCAAGTGATCAAGAATATAACCAAGAAGCGCTATTTTCACCTCAATACAATAAAGGTGTAAAAAGATGGGCTTTCCAAGGAGGGTATAACTCATGGTAAAAAAAAAAAAAGTCAAAATATGTGACTGGACTACACTTGCAGGGGTGACCAGAGCAGGAGGAATCATGCATCAAAAAAGGCCATGACCATGGCCATCATCATGGTGATTAAATTAGAATATGGAGCTCCACAAGGAAATGAGGTCTGGGAATTTGGGGATGGCTTTGAGCCACCACATCTAGATAAGCTAGACTTTAAGTCTAGCTTACCTAGACTTCAGAGAAGAGAAGCCACAGGAGACATTTCAATTAGGATGGAGAACAAGTTCAGCTCTCTCCTTCCATGATGCTTTATCTCCCAAGAAAATCACAGGCTTGTCAGCCTCTGTGAAGTTTCCATAGTTCTCTTACAAACAAGCATTATAAACAAATGGCGAAAATTTCCACTTTTGCATTCCCTAAACATTACAAGAGTTACAAGATATAAAATTCTAGATCTTTTGAGGAATATCCAGAAATCTTTTAATATAAATTTATCTCTAATATCCAGCCAGAATTAAACCACACTCATAATCTCAAAGAAATATGCATTTTAGCATCTATACTATTATTTATCCTACACATCAATTTTAGTGTAGTATTAATTTTCAACTACTCAAACTACTACCTAAAGCCTTAACAAGTAACAATATAATGTTTTAGGGACTTCCCTGGTGGTCCAGTGGTTAAGACTCCACGATCCCAATGCAGGGGGCCCGGGTTCGATCCCTGGTCCAGTTTAGATCCCACATGCCACAACTAAGAGCCTGCATGCCACAAATGAAAAAAAAAAGATCCCACGTGCCGCAACAAAGATCTCACACGAGGCAATGAAGATCCCATATGCCACAACTAAAACCCGGTGCAGCCAAATTAATTAAATAATTAATTAATTAATTAATATTAAAAAATTAAAAAATAAAAATAATGTTTTAAATGGGAATTTGGAAATAAATTTAAACTAACCAAAATAAAAAATGTTAAGGGTTGTACTGTCTATGGAATAATCTCTTTTTATGTTGGCAATCTACCTCGTCTACTCTTTAGCAACAGCCTCTTAAATGGACTCTCTCCATCTCTCTTTTTATGTTGAGCCCACAAATATGAATTATGATACGTAACTGTCCCAAAGCCATCAGTAGCCACTCATTGACTAAAATATTAAGTAGAAGCACAAAGTTTTTACTATGGATCACATGATAAAAAAGGGTCACGACTGGAATTTTACCAAGCTGGAGTTTCCATACCGGTTGTTTTAACTTGCGTGAGAATGTTCTTTTCTCTTTTTTGTTAAAATAAACAGTAAGTAATAGTAACTTAGCAGTGAATTGACATTAAGGAAAATTTTTCCCCAAAAAAGTAGTCACATAGGTAATAAGAACTGAAACTCACTGTTATAAAGTTGGGCAGGACTATTTTACAAAGTTTTCTTGGCAATATAAAGGGATGCCAGCTTGAAAAGTAATGAGAATATTTGATTTTGAAACACTGACCAGATATTAATGTTACATATTTTTTGCAGTGAATACATTCAAGAGTTTCATCTAATACTTCTTTTTCAGTTTAAAATTTTTCATACATAGTTTTATAATTTTGGAAAAAGAGGAAAAATTATAACATAGAACCAAAAGTAGGATGGTTGGGAAGAAGGAAGAGAGAACGTTTAACTGGATAGAATAAGAAGTAGGAAATCATGGCATCAAGATAAAAAACAGGTAAATGGCATCTCTGAAGATAATGGCTTTTTTTTTTTTTTTTTTTTTTTGCGGTACGCGGGCCTCTCACTGTTGTGGCCTCTCCCGTTGCGGAGCCCGGACCGGGGCACGAACCCGCGTCCCCTGCATCAGCAGGCAGACTCCCAACCACTGTGCCACCAGGGAAGCCCGATAATGGCTATTTTAAAATTCTAGCATCAGTACATTTTTAATTGAAAATTTGAGAAAATTGTACATTGATATGCTATTGTAAAAAATAATATTAAGACATCCTATGTACACTTTCCAACTTTCCCCAAGGGTAATATTTTGAAATTATAATATCACAATCATGTTATTGACATTGATATCATCCACTTATCTTATTCTGGTTTTCCCAATTTTACTTTTATTCACTTATGTGTGTATGTGTGTTTTCGTTCTCTATATTATTTCATATGTATAGTATCTACCACTATAGTCAGGAAACAGTTCCTACCAAAAGGATTCCTCCTGTTACTCTATTAGAATCACATCCACCTACCAATCCCCCACCATCCCTATTCCCTGGTGACTAAAATGAGACCTTCATTTCTAAATGTTGTAATTTCAAAAATGTTACACAAATGAAATTATATAGAGTATGTAAACTTTTAGGATTAGCTTTTTTCACTCCGCATAATTCTCTGGAGATTCATCCAAGTTGCTGCATATATCAATACTTTGTTCCTTTTTATTGCTGAGTATTCTGTTTTCAAAGTTGTCTAATTTATTAGTATTAAGTTGTTCATAGCATCCTCTTGTTAATTTTTGAAAGACTGTAAGATCTGAAGTGATATCCCATATTTTATTCCTGATATTGATGACTTGTGCCTTCTCACTTTTTATTTTTGTTAGTTTTGCTAGAAGTATATCATGTTACTGATTTAATAACCAGCTTTTTATTAATTTTCTCTATTGTTTTACTATTTCCAATTTGATTGATTTCTGCTTTTAATGATTTCCTCTCCTGCTTGTTATGGATTTATTTTACTCTTTTTTGTCTAGTTTCTTTAGGTAGGAACTTAGATTATTCTCTCAGCACTACTTAGCCTCACCCTATGTATTTTGATAAATTACTTCTTGTTTTCATTAAGTTCTATGTATTTCCTACATTTTCTTTGACAAATGGATTATTTTAAAGTATTCTTTAATTTTTATGTGTTTAGAGATTTTCCTGGTTTCTTTCTGCTACTGATTTCTAGTTTGATTACATTCTGGTCAGAGAACAGGCTACACTGTTTTAATTCTTTTAATTTTGTTGAGTCATGTCTTGTGGCCCAAGCTATTTTAATGAATGTGCCATGAGTGCTTGAAAAATAAATAAATATTCATCAGTTTTGGGGTGGACTCTTTTATATGTGGCAGTTCGATCCTGTTGGTTGACTGTTGTTCAGATCCTCTTCATCTTTGCTGATTTTTCTGTTCATATTTCTATCAGTAGCTGAGAAGAGGATGTTGAGGTCCCCAACTATAATTTGTATAGTCTTCCTTTCATTTCTATTTAGTTTTGCTTCATGTATTTTGAGGCCCTGTTATTTGATGTGTACACATTTAGGATCATTATGTGTTCCTGATGGATTAATCTTTTTATCATTATGTAGTGTCCCTCTTTGTCTCTAGTAACTACTACTTATCTAATAATATTACCACTCCTGCTTTTTAAATTTTATTAATGTTTGCATAGTATATCTTTTTCCATCATTTTACTCTCAATCACATTTTGTCATTGAATTTGATTTGAATTTTATGTAAACAGCATAGAGTTGGGTCACTTTTTTAATCTACTCAGTCTCTGTTTTTTGCTTGGTGCATTTAGACCATTTACATTTCAGGTAGTTATTGATATGCTAGTGCTATGTTTACCTTTTCTTTTCCTTCTATTTTCTATGGTTCGCATTCCTCTGTTTCTCTCTTCTTGCCATCTGTGGGTTAATGGAACATTTTTTAGAATTTAATCTTGACTTAATTATACAGTTTTTGAGTATATCTCAAAGTTTTTTTAGTGGTTGTTCTGGGTATTACAATATACATATGTGACTGAAAACAGTCTGTCTATATCAACATTTTACTACTTTGAGTGAACTGTGGAAACCTCATTTTCATTAAGGTATGCCTTTGCTTTCCCCATCTTTAAGTATCACTGCTGGAGTATCAGATGGTGTTATAATTGTCTCCCTCATCAAATATGATTTGAATATAAATACTTCATGAATATAAAATTCATGAAGTAAAGGATGTCCATTGTGTGTATCCAAACTTTGTAACTTCCTTTATTTTTTATTCTTTCCTGATGCTCCAAGATTCTTTCTTTTATCATTTTCTTTCTGTTTGAAATGTTAAGAATGTGTCTGATACGGAAAAATTCTCTTAGTTTTCTTTCATCTTTGAATGTCTTCATTTCCTCTCATTCCTGAAGGATAGTTTCACTACATATAAAATTCATGATTGCCCATTCTTTTCTTTCAGCACTGAAAAAAGTGCTACTTCCTTCTGGTGTCCAGGGTTTCAGATGAAAAATCTGTTGCCATATAAATAGGTGTTCCCCTATATTTAAGTGTTGTTTCCCTTTGGCTGCCCTCAAGACTTTTTCTTTGTTTTTAGTCTTCAGATTTTAAATTGTGCATATGACCCAGCAATCCCATTACTGGGCATATACCCAGAGAAAACCATAATTCAAAAATAAAAAACATGCACCCCAATGTTCATTGCAGCACTATTTACAATAGCCAGGTCATGGAAGTAACCTAAATGCCCATCGACAGATGAATGGATAAAGAAGATGTGGTACATATACACAGTGGAATATTACTCAGCCATAAAAAGGAACGAAATTGGGTCATTTGTAGAGACGTGGATGGACCTAGAGACTGTCATACAGAGTGAAGTCAGAAAGAGAAAAACAAATACTGTATATTAACGCATATATGTGGAATCTAGAAAAATGGTAAAGATGAACCAGTTTGCAAGGCAGAAATAGAGCCACAGGTGTAGAGAACAAATGTATGGACACCAAGGGGAAAAGTGGGGTGGGGGGCATGAATTGGGAGATTGGGATTGACATATATACACAAATATGTATAAAATAGATAACTAATAAGAAACTGCTGTATAAATAAATACATACATACATAAATAGAAAAAAAAATTTTTAATTATATGTGTGTGGTGTGTATTTCTTTTTTTGAGAGGGACTGAGAAGAGTTTGTCCTGTTTGGAGTTTGCTCCAATTCCTGGATCTGTAAGTTTGTATCTGTCACCAACATATGGGATGTTTTCAGACATTATTTCTTTAAATACTCTTTCAGCCTCACTCCATTGGTTCCTCTTCTTAGAAGCCAATGGTAGTAACGTTGTATTTTATGTTATTGTCTCACAGGTCCAAGTCTCTGTTTAATTTTTTTTCACTCTATTTTATCTCTGTTTTTCAGATTAGGTACATTTTATTTATTTTTCCTCCAGGTCACTTATTTTTATCCTCTGCCCCTCCAATATACTGTTGAACCCCTCTAGCAGGTTTTGTTTTTTTTTTTTTACATATTTACTTATTTTTGGCTGTGTCGGATCTTTGTTGCTGCGCATGGGCTTTCTCTAGTTGAGTCGAGTGGGGGCTACTCTTTGTTGCATTGCACAGGCTTCTCATTGCAGTGACTTCTCTTGTTCCAGAGCACGGGTTCTAGGCACGCAGGCTTCAGTAGTTGTGGCATGTGGGCTCAGTAGTTGTGGCACATGGGCTCAGTTGTTGTGGCTCACAGGCTTAGTTGCTCCACAGCATGTGGGATCTTCTCGGATCAGGCATCGAACCCGCGTCCCCTGCACTGGCAGGCGGATTCTTAACCACTGGGCCACCAGGGAAGTCCTGGGGTTTTATTTAAGTATTATTATTACAGTATTTTTTCAATTCTATATTTTCCATTTGGTTCTTTTTTATGACTTCTATTTCTTTGCTGAGATTTTCAATTTTTTCCTTTATTTCAAGAGAATTTGTACTTGATTGATAAAGCATTTTTACAAATGCTGCTTTACACTTCTTGTCAGATAATTCTAACATCTGATTCATTTTTGTATTAGCATTAGTTAATGTCTTTTCTAATGCAAGTGATTTTCTTGGTTCTTAGTATGATGGGTGATTTCCAATTACATCACGGACTTTTTTTATTATGTCAGGAAATTATAATATCATTATATTTAATCTTTAAAGATCTATTTAAATATTTTCTTTTAGCAGGCATTCATCTTGTTTAGGTTCAGCACACAGATCTTGGCTTGCTCTTGTGGGCTGTAATTCCAATGTCAATTTATTATTCAAAGGCTTTGTCATGTTATTTCAGTCTGCTTGGTTTTTCTGGTACTACTGGGACTCCCACTGGTCCCTGCTGGCGCTACCTGGGAGAGTGGAAGTGATCTCTCCAGTAGGTTGATTAGTGGATGAGAGATATAGTAGTGTCCCCCCTTACTGGTGCCTCTGGCTACCTTGATATCTCTAGACAGGGAAGAGAGTCTCAGGCCAGTGGAGTCAAAAAGGCTTCTGCTGCCAGGCCACTTTATGTGAGTGGGTCCATCTTGCCAGTTCTGCCCACCTGCCCCATATCTGTGGGTGGGGTAGGAGAGTTTCATGCCCTCAGAGACAAAGAGGATCCATGACCCAGCCACTTGCCTTGACTTAGTCTTTCCTGCCCATTCTGCCCACATGCCCCTGTGTCTCTGGGTAGAAGAGGGGTATACATGGCTACCTGGGCTAGGCCATTTTTTGTATATGTGCTCATGTTGCCAGTTCCTCTCACAATCTCAGTATCTCTTGGTGGAAGAGAGGAGACCCTTGGCAGAAGAGAGAAGACCCAGACCACTTATTATTAGTGGAGATCCACCTTTGTTGGTGGTGTATAGCTCACTTGATGTTGACAGAGGGACTCCCTTTAGATATGGAGGAGGAACAAGTCTACCTGTGCTGGCTCCCATTGCTAAATTAGGGTCAGAAAACACCATGTCTGAGTGACCTTCTTCTGTTGGGGAGGCAGAAGGTATCCTGCTACATGTGTTTCCTCTAGTTTTCAGGTCTTAAGCCAGTTGGCCTTTTTCTTGCCACATTTTAGAATTCTCCTTGAAATGTCTGTTGAACTATGTACAGAGGTTAACTTAGACTTAGTGGGGAAGAACAGAGAAAAACAAGTTCCTGCTATCTTGTTGGGACTAAAAACCCAACAAAGCATTTTATTTAATTTTATTTAACAGTACATTTTATTTCATATAATCTCTAATTTTTTGCCTTTTTTTTTACTTTCCAATTTGTCTCCCCAAACAACTTAATCAGAAAACATAGGCTAGGGACTTCCCTGGTGGCACAGTGGTTAAGAATCTGCCTGCCAATGCAGGGGACACAGGTTCAACCCCTGGTCCAGGAAGATCCCACACGCCGCAGATCAACTAAGCCCATGAGCCACAACTACTAAGACTGTGCTCTAGAGCCTGCGAGCCACAACTACTGAGCCCACATGCCACAACTACTGAAGCCCGCGTGCCTAGAGCCCGTGCTCCGCAACAAGACAAGCCACCGCAATGAGAAGCCCACACACTGCAATGAAGAGTGGCCCCCGCTTGCCACAACTAGAGAAAGCCTGCCTGCAGCAACAAAGACCCAACACAGCCAATAAATAAATTAATTAAATTAAAAAAAAAACATAGCCTATGGTCTTAATGACTGTTAAAATCTTTTTTTCATTAATTCTTAACATAATATAACTTGATTCTTGTGTAGATATGAAAAAATAGAAATTCCCCTTAACAATATACAATTCTGGCCTGTAAAAGATTGGTGAAATTATTCATACACATATAGAAACAATTTATCTGTGAAAACATTATTTTAAAAGGCTTAATAAGCCAAATTACAATCTTGCAAAAAATGCTTACTAATCATATCTTTAAATGCATTCCATCATTTGAATAGCATTGCATGATTCTAAAATTTTGAGGACACAGAAATTTTATTCATTATTGAATGGCAAAAAAAAATGATGTGAAGATCTACAATACTATCTTTGAAGGGGAATATGAATAAACAGGGCATATGTGAAAAGGATTAATTGTTAGCCTTTAAATTGGTGGGAAAAGTCTTTTAGAATTATTCATCTTTAATGCCTTTGGACGTTATCACATTCAGTGATTTTACACAGGACTGAGTCCTAAGCAAAACAGGACATATACCTTTCTGAGGCATTTGTACTCAATTCTAACCTTAAAATATGGTTTATCAAATAATAATACTTAGTTTAACATGTTATTTTATTTCTATAATCTGTATAAAATACATGTTCCACACAGATTTTTTTACAAAAGTCTGTCATTTTTCTGAGGGCTCAGAATCAACATTCCATGGTTTATACAGTCTCTATATCCAATGAATCAGATGTGCTGCCTGATGTGTTTTAGAATTTAAACTTTTACATTTTAATATTTTAATTAGGAACTTTGTATCTTTAGATAAGAAAGCTGTCATTATGAATTTATGCATTTTTTGGCTCATTTTAAGGTAGTAATGTATCTGAGTTTTGGGAACAATGACTAAAGAAAAAAATGTTTAAAAAAATACCTTGGGATAGAACAGAGTATATATATTTTTTAATTTTAAGTAAAATAAAAGTAAAAGAAAGAGGCAGTTTTAAAATACATCCACAAATTGTTAATACACATCCTTTTAAGAGGCAGAGGTTAATTTCCTTCCCATTGAGTGTGGGTTGGATTTGATGACTTGATTTCATCAAATAGACCATGGTAGAAATGATGGTGTGTGATTTTTCACAGTTAGATAATTACTTTGCAAATTTCTCTTTACTCTCTCTTTGATCAATTGGTAAGGTGGAAGCTAGATGCCATATCACGTATCACATATGCATCATTCTTGAGGACATTCAAGTAACTGCATATAGAGGTCCATACGGCCGGGAACTAAGGCCTCTTGTTGAAAACCGTCAAGGAATAGAGGCCTTCTGCTAACAGTCATGTAACTGAGCCATGCTAGAAGTGGATCCTACAGCCCTGGTCACATTTTCAGATGATAGTAGCCCCAGACAATAACTTGACTTGACTCTGACTCAGAACCATCCAGCTAAGCCACCTTCAAATTTTTGACCCATAGAAACTATAAGTAAATAAATGCTTGTGTTTTTCAGCCTCAAAGTCTCAGGATAATTTGTTATGCATCAATAGATAACTACAGAAATAGTTTCCCTTACAGACCTTTAACAAATCCAACTCCCCCTACCCGTTTCAGCTTACCAATATTTTACTCCAACCTACTTCACTCTTTGATTTCTTTTTCATTGAAATTGGCAAATTAGAATAATATCTAGTACAGTTTGTTTAGGTCGACTTAAGTCAGTCAACTTATACTTCATTGTATGGTTTTCAATGAGGGGATTTTACAGCAGTGATGTCTGCTCCCCAGAAATCAGATCATTAATTTTTTATTCATAAAAAGGTATTTTTTATTCCCATACCTCTGAATATTCTTATTATGACCTTAACATGAAATCTGTATGTACTTGTAAGTCTTAAACTATTTTAAGACCTTATTAAAAACACATAGAGAATGGTCTGTAGTTTTTAATTCTATGTTTGAATATATCAGCATATTTACCTTTTAATACAAATGTTTCAAAGATAATGTGAAATTACCTGGAGCAAACAAACATGCTGGGTTTACTGTTAAGCAAGAAGTCTGAAGCAAATAATGGTTTTCTAAAACAGACAGTCTTGGGAGTGACATCATTCTGTCAATGGTCAAATTGTCTTCTCAGAAAACCCACTGCTATGTGCAAGGAACTCCCAAATAGAATGCCCGAAGAGTAGTGTTAACAACTCTGGTCAAATCCAGTTTCTATACTTTTTCCATCTAACCCCTCAAATGTTTTTTTGGTTTTTACAAAGTAGCAAAATTATTGTAGTGTTTTAGGCAGATAGTTCTCCTTGAAGGAGAAATAAACTCCATGTTCCCACTCTCAACTGGATACATATTTCTCCAACTAATTATTTCATTGTTATTATTTGCCTTGGCCAACTACTGTGTATTTCATGATGATTTTTTTCTAGGATAAATTTTTTGAACTCCAAACTTGGAGCACATTTTTCTTAAAAAAATAAAATTGAAAACTACATTTCACTGAAATGGCCTGGGAAGGGATGAGTTGTTCCAAATATCCAAGTTATTGATAAACTATTTTAAAAGTTGCATCTGGGGACTTCCCTGGTGGCTCAGTGGATAAGACTCTGTACTCCCAATCCAGGGGGCCCGGACCGAGGCGCGAACCCGGTTCCCCTGCATCGGCAGGCGGACGCGCAACCACTGCGCCACCAGGGAAGCCCCCAAATATCCAAGTTATTGATAAACTATTTTAAAAGTTGCATCTGGGGACTTCCCTGGTGGCTCAGTGGATAAGACTCTGTACTCCCAATCCAGGGGGCCCGGGTTCGATCCCTGATCAGGGAACTGGATCCCACATGCATGCTGCAACTAAGAGTTCGCATGCCACAACTAAGGAGCCCGTGTGCTGCAACTGAGCCCACATGCTGCAACTAAGACCCGATGCAACCAAATAAATAAATAAATACTTTTTTAAAAAGTTGTATCTGATGACTATATTTAATTAGCTTTCCAAATTTTATAATATTTTAAAGTGATCCAAACAAAAAAAATTAAATGTATGTGCAAATCACCTTACATGTCTTCAAGCATGACACAGCAACAAATAGACTACATTATGATAAGAATTAATAATTCAGAGCATTTCATCAAGAAAAGTTGCCTGAAAGTTGATTTGAACATCATTTTGGCATTAAATTGGAGTAAGGTACAACCAGAATCCCATGTAAAGACACTGCGACAGTTATTAATCGCTAAAATGAAGTATTGTGGCATTTTAAAATTAAGATTAACAATTCTGCCATCACACCAATCACTCTTGACACTTAAGATTGAACTGCTTCCCTTATGTTACCCAATTATGACAATACCAGCTCCGGTCTTATACTGAAAGGGACATTTCAAAGGGTTGACAACTGATCCTCAGGAATCTGAAAGGAAATATCAAGTAGGTGTTACTTATCCACATGTGAGGCTTCCAGGAAGACCAGGGAACTTTGTAAGGCTCAATATTGCTGGAAATTCACTTAATGCATTCTGTCCTTCTCCCCAGCGTCTACACAGGAATGATTTAGGGATACCGGCTGCCACGTCTTGATTTAGAACGAAGATCTTAATCACAATAAAACCCCTGCCTTGGCAGACCTTTCCTGTTATCTTCATGAAGACCTCGGCAATAACAAGCACTCAATTCCTCACAATTCTCACAGAACCACATTATGGTTTTACTGGACAGCCATTCTCTTTTTGGAGTTTGCATTTAGACCAATTGGAGAAAAGATCGGGTGCTTTGGGGAGCAGGTGCTGAGACCCAACAAAAAGTGGAGCTGTGAGGGTTGTAGAGCAGTGTAGGTTAAAGCAATCAATTTTATTGCAGGACGCTGTTTCTCCTGCTACTAACAGCTGCTCAGAGGATAGTGGGGAAGCTACCCTGCTGAGCAGATCTGAGTCAGTGGATGGAAAATCTACCTCATTTCCAGGCTGAAGGATCCCACATTAAAAGACCATAAAGCTAAAGTCATTTAAATAGTAGCTCCAGGGGCACATTAACTTTCTTTCTTACAAAATGTCTGTTAATATAGATCTCAAAGACAAGTTCCTTGTCACTTCAACATTCAACACAACATAACAGGTTTGGGTTTTTTTTGTTTCTTTTTAATTTTTGAATTTTGTTTTATTTATTTTTTAATACAGCAGGTTCTTATTAGTCATCAATTTTATACACATTAGTGTATACATGTCAATCCCACTCTCCCACTTCATCACACCACCACCCGCAACCCCCCCGCCGCTTTCCACCCTTGGTGTCCATACATTTGTTCTCTACATCTGTGTCTCAACTTCTGCCCTGCAAACCGGTTCATCTGTACCATTTTTCTAGATTCCACATATATGCGATCGTAACAGGTTTTTAAATTTGTTTTCCCATCTCAGACATTTGTGTTTATACCCACCCACACACATACACACACGTTTGAATAAATGAAGAAAAAGAGCAAGCCATCACTATTCATACGTGGTAGCCACTATCACAAAAAGCTAACACTGGCCATTTGAAACCTTTGCAAAGCATTTAAATTGCTGAAATGGACATTCCATAATTTATGTTAGGAAAAAAATAATTTATTGTTACAAACTTGGTGAGGCTTTAAAATTTCTGGTTTGCAGACTTAGAATAGCTCTGTCCTCGAGGAATGACTTAGAGGAACAAATTTGGAATATAAATTGGTCTTTGAGAAGTCCACTGGGTTAGATGGCTGAATGCATGTTAACTGGTGAGTGTGCCACAGTCTTCATGGAGAGACCTGAACAGCAGGACTGCCTGTTCAGTTGAATGTTCCCTTGAGAGATACAGCTTATGGGTGTCGTACTGTTAACTGTAAACTACTTGGGGAAAGAGGAGAGAGTGGGATTTAGAAATGTCTGGCAGCTCAAGGATCTGGTTTGAATGCCAAGTAGCAGCTGAGACAACTGTGTAATAGCTTACATTCCCAAAGGAGAAGGGATTAAAAAAAAAAGACAGCTAGGTTCTTGTCAACTTTTTTGAGAGTAGGTAAAATCAATGCTTCTCAACAAGATCCTTAGTCTTGAGTTTTAAAAATATATTATTTTAAGTATAAACATATATAAATGTATGTAGATACCGAAATTTTATATATTTATCAGTATATTTCACATGCAGGGCAAATTAAGACTGACTTTACAATCATTGTGCCTGTCTAAATGGAATTATATAAATCTGGCTATGTAATACACAAGCTACTAATGTTATATCCTAAAGACAGCGTGCTGTACAAAATATCTGGATTACTATATTCAATTATTATAATACTTTGTGCAGTGTAGAGACTGGTGTAGGCAAATTTTATACAGGATTTTTTAAGTGTTCCCACAATATAAAAATACCAGCATCTGGGGCTTCCCTGGTGGCACAGTGGTAGAGTCTCCTCCTGCCGATGCAGGGGACGCGGGTTCGTGCCCTGGTCTGGGAGGATCCCACATGCCGCAGGGCGGCTGGGCCCATGAGCCATGGCCGCTGAGCCTGCGCGTCCGGAGCCTGTGCTCCGCAACGGGAGAGGCCACAACAGTGAGAGGCCTGCGTACCGAAAAAAAAAAAAAAAAAAAAAAAAAAAAAATACCAGCATCATTTTATTTTAAGCAATCATTGTTTTTATAAAACTACTGTAGTCAGCAACATTTCAAATTTAAGTAGAAACTGGAAGATCAACACTGTAACACGTCAGCTGCTCGTAATATAGGATTAAATGATAATTATAAACAATAAAATATTGTAACATAACATTTATTGATATTTCAAATTTTTTAAAAGTTAAAATTAGGATTTTTTTAAAAAAACTACTGATAAACAGAAATGTATGTGATAACTGGAGATGGAATTTTTCTAAATGTTTCTTGTTTTAAGTTGTTTTGTTGTTTTATTGTGACATAACTAATTTGTCTAAGTAGAATTTGAATAATTTGCCTAGGTGGCCTATTAGTAACCTCATTGTGAAGAACATCAAGAAATTCGTTTTAATACATACCCTACTTTCCAGCTTTGAAACTGCAATCAGAGCTTCCAGCAGATGCTCCTTCAGTTTAAGAACATGAATCAGCTTTTGGCTAAAGTCAGAGCATCCTATTTAGGAAAATTTCTCTTGGAAAAAAAAATCTAATGTGATGGCTTTGGTGCAAACAAGGAGTTAAAAGAACTTGCCACTGACTAAGCATGGGGTTTGTGCCCTAAAGGGTGAGTTAGCATTCATTCTTCTACCCTAGCCATCTGCTCCTGTCCTAACTTCTTTTAATACCTGCCTGTCTCTGATTCCTATAGCTCATCAGCAAGGCAGTAACTGTTGGACTGTCTCCTTGAAGATTCTTAAGCCTCAAGCCTAAAACGTCACATAAAAGGAAACTAATTTGTAAACATCATCACCCTTCAATCTCTTCATGTCTGAATCATGGGGAAAACCTGAAGTGATTTGTAAACACACCAGCATACAGAAGTGTTCCCTATTTCACACCTTTTGTTCCATCTTAAGGAAAAGCAGGGTCCAGATGCTTATGAAATTCTCACTTTAACCCCACACATTTTAAAAATTATGAAGGGCAAGGATGGAAAGGAAAAATACTTGGGTAGACATGATGCAGACCGCATGCACCAGATTTCAAGTATTTTTCATCAAGCATTAAAATATTCCAGAAATTTCAAAATTTTGCCTCAAAAATGCCTATTTTATCCTGACTCTCATATCTGGAAAGCCATGCGTTTTCCATTCCATGTCTTCATTAGTTTGGAAAATAAGAGTCCAGAAGGGTTTGGTAGAAAGCCTGTGGGCATATTGTGAAAAGTCTCTTCTCATCAAATTAGCACAGTCATTTAGACTCACATGGTACAAGCATATTACTTTGCACACAGTATGTGCTTACCAACGCTAATTTTATTTAATTTAGCTCAATGATAAATGTCATATGGATAATGATACCCAGTCAATGTTATTCTACATCACTCAAGAATACAGACTCACTGAACTTTAAAGAGACATGTTTTCACAAGAAAAAATTGCAAACAACCAGCAAACAGGACATTTTTACCATAAATAATGAAGATCATCTTAAATGATCCTATATACAAGGACAAAGAAATATATAGTAAAAGACCACCCATGCCACATAACTTCAAGGTTCCTAAAACTCATGTAATCCCCCAAAAAATGTCTCCATCAGCTTTACCCTATACCAGAAATATCTGTCATTATTCTTCTTTCTGTTATTAAATGTATGCATTTTCAGAGGGTGCTTGTATAAAGGAAATACATCATCCAGAATGTACAGCAGTTTATCATTTTAGCCTTCATGATCTCATTTGGTAAAATTAAATTTTTTTTACCTTTCCACCATAGATTAAGAACTATAACAGGATAAGTAGCTTTTAAAGAGAGTGTGTACAGTTTTGGTAAAGTCCTAAACACAATAGGTATTCTAAAATGGTACACATAATCAGGGCGGAGGAAGATCCCTTGGGCAGCCAGGAAAATGAGCTCACTGTATTTCCATTAAAGGTAATTTAGGAAAAGGAACAACTAAAAAAACAAGCTTTTTGCTACATCATTGTTTTGGCCTGAACTGTGTCTCCTCCAAATTTGTATGCTGAACTCTTAACCCCTAGTACCTCAGAATGTGACTGTATTTGGAGATAGAGCCTTTAAAGATGTAATTAAGATAAAATGAGATTACATGGGCAGGTCCCAATCTAATATGAATAATGTCCTTATAAAAAGAAGAGGTTAAGACACAGACACACAGAGGGAAAACCATGTGAAGACACCATGGAAGACAGCCATCTACAAGCCAATGAGAGAGGCTTCAGAAGGAATAATCTTGCTGACAGCTCAGATTTCTAGCCTCCAGAACTGTGAGAAAATAAATGTCTGTTGTTCATGACACCCAGTCTTTGTTTAGGCAGCCCTAGCAAACTAAGACAGTCATTTCTTTGTAGCATTTTGGCCAGGATAGAAAATAACCCTCAGGCCTAATGGCACATTACATAATTAAAGATTTCAAGCATAATTTAATGCAGTTCAACGAGGTCAAAGAAGTAATATTCAAAAGGCATCATAGATTGAAGTCAAAGGAAAGAAAGAAATGATAAAATAGGAAGAAAGACTCCAAAAGTCCAAGTCAGAAAATTGTGAATGGCATGGCTTAAAACCAGAAGAAATGAGACAAGGGAAAAAACATGTTAAGAAAAAATAGTAAGTAGTCTACAGTGGTAATACTGACCTGGGATTGCCAGTGGCATAAAGAATATCAAATGAAGTAAAATATGATGTTTTGATTTCCTGACTAATGGATAAGGACAAGGTGTCCAAATTATAGCTGTGAGAACTCTATTTTACTTTTTAAAAATAGCATTATAAGTAAAGTAAAGAAACCTTTACTTGGAGTTTTTTTTTTTTTTTTTTTTAGAAAGGCCATTTGGAATCAATGAATAAACTGAATTATAACATATTTATAAAACATACAACTCTATTATGTACTTTTCCTATACAGTTCATCAAACTAGCCTGACAATATTGAGAAAAGAATTTAAATATAAAAGTGAGCAAAGCCTGTAGCATCCTTTATTATACTGTATGCTAAATTCCATCCTACTAAATGATTTATTGAAAATAGTTTTCTTAATTTTTCTGTAATTTACTTGCACTATTTATGTTCAGTATAACTGAAGAAAGAATTGACAAGTTGTAGCATTTAAGATTAAATCAGTATTTAATTGATCATTCCCATAAGACATGAAAATATGACATGAAAATCAGTATGAAAGCCAGGATAAAAAAACAGAATGGGGTAAATATATAGTATTTGGGGTTAATTTTAAACGAAATAGGACTTGAAAGATAACAAAATATGGCTAAAATAGCTTTTCTAAAAAAGTCTCTTCTTAGGTATTCCTGACCAAAAGAGATACAAAAGTATTCATCCAATCCTGAGAGAGAAAAAATTGATCTTTTCTCTGTCCTGGAGCCCATTTCTCTATCATGGTAGTTAACACCCTCTAGTAAGTATCTTTAAATGTTTATCCTCCCTACCTTGACTATGATTTTGATACTGAGATTATCTTTTTTTTTTTTAATTTTCAACTTTAAATCTTCAACACATCCTCTTGTTGAATATTGTACTAATTTAGAGTGTATATCTGGATATTTTCTATACCACGAAGAGGTTGATTACAACGGAATGTTTTGTGGAACATGTCATTTGTGAAAGTCAGGAAGCCCAGTCCAATCCAAGATAATTAGAAAGAAAAACAAAAGGTAGAACTAGTGCTGAATACTTTAAATAAACATTATTCCAGAGCGTCAGCATGTCTTAGGAAGGTAGTGGACTGGGGCCAAGAACTTAAACAGAAAAAATGATTGATTATGATGCTGATGCTGCCCAGGAAAATGAAGGTGATGTAAATAATATAGCTGTAATAATATGATTATGAATTCGAACAAACATCTTGAGATTCCTGATATAGTCTATCTCTTTTTTTAGGGCACCATTGTTCAGAAACCTATTCTTATTCTCTTTGTTACTAACTGGTGGTTAAAGAAAAGACTGTCAATATTGGAAATACTGTATATCTTTCCTTCTTTCTGGGAACCAATGTTGATTTCTTTCCAGCCCCCCTATAGAGTTGCAAGTCTAGCTCTCTTTGGAAAATACTCCAGAGTTTTCAAGATTGTCTCACTTTCCATAAATAAGAAAATACAATTTTACAACCCCTCATTTTGTTTAGTATGTGACTCTATAAAGCACATGAATAACTACAGCTTATACCTACAGATTCATTCAGAGCCTAACTTCTCAAAAACAATAAACATAGCTTATCAAGGCCTAGCACAAAAGTCATTCTTGGTAAGTACCTGAGGGATCCATCATGGGAATACTTAAGTTTCCCTTAAAATTATGCTATTTTCAGTAAGAATTATGATTCTTCACTTAAGCATGAATTTTTTTTAAATTAAGCTTATTGAAGATATAAATGTCTTCATTCTTCAAAAAAACATTTTATAGCTTTAAGAAGTCACCTAAATAGCACACTAGATGACATCCTTAGAAATGTCCCTTGAAGATTTTAATAATATTTTTTGAACTTTCTCATCTAACTTTTACCTTTAATAGTAATATTTCTGCCAAGGGGGATTTCTTGGCTGTACATGATCCTTTCATATTAATTGTATAACTTATTTAGATTAAAACACTGTTAAGCCCTTTACTGAAATTCCACAATGAACTGAAAAAGAAAATTTCTCAAAGTGCCTCACAAAAGTAGAGTGTCTAAAAACTAAGAGAATCAAGATCCATAAAATCTAATTCATAAGGAAAGAAACTGATATGCTACTAAGTAAAGACTGCCAGATTTACCTGTGGCACTCTATGAATTTTTTTTTAAGCTGAAGAAAGCTTTGAAGTCCCTTCCTATGAAAATTTATGTTGTTGTTGTTATTTTCACAGTTTAAATGTGTTTGCCTGAATCCTTAATACTGTAATCTAGAATTAACCAAATACATCTACTGAGAATAAGGAAAATAACAGTAAGATGACTTGATTTTATCTCCATGATTTCTGCCTATTCAGGGTGACTGGACAGAGAAATGGTGACTTCCAGTGACAATTAAACTATATGAAAGTGTCAAAATAACATGATAACAAGAACTTCATTGTGCTTAAACGTGCCAAAAATAAGTAGGCTGGCCAAAATGTCAAATAATAACTAAATACATGATCAATGTGTCTTATTTTGGGCCTAATCATATGATGCTGCTAAATATTGAAATAGAGAACATGTACATATGTAGATATATTAATATATGTCAAATTTAGAGATGCATACCCCAAATATTTTGACTAAGTGTTAAAAGATTTTCTTCATTTGGATATAGTAATATCATTTAGTAGAATTTTATCACATTTGCATCCAGTCACTTTCTTGGAAATAACCCAAATGATATTCTGTGAAAAATCCCTTTACAAAATGATCAGATAAAAGAGAATTATTCATCTTAACAATCTTTATCCCACTAATGTTAAAATATCATACAAAAAACTACAATCAGAAAAAAATTTCAATTTTTAGATTGAAAAAGAAAGACACAAGTTAAATATTTCCTTTTTGATCAAAGTGCCATGAACTTGAAAGGATTTGCAAAGTGGAAACAGGTGTAGTCAACTGTTGGAGTATTTTTTAAGTTGTTTGACACATTATAATAGTGTGATCCAAAACTGAAACTTGACATTACTATAAGCATTGGAAGATCATAAATCACTTTAGACAGCACACTGTAGTCATAGTTTTTTCACACTGGAAGTATGTTGTAATACTTTTTAATATGAGAAAACTTTAATATTTTTAACATATGAAAACTTTGTATTAATTTTACTAATATAAGGAAATTTTAATATTTTTAATATGAAAAAATTTTGCATTATTTTGTTTCCTAATAAGTAATACAAAGTTTAAATAATGATAAGATGAAAATTTAACTTTCTTCCCTTATATTCAATACATTGTATATAATTCCACATTGTTTGTAAAGCAATTAAATATTCTTTCTGCTTTGGCATATTATTGACATTTTATTAAAGGCTGGACATATAAGAATGATGATTTCAAGAGGACTTCATACACATCCACATTTTATAGGTAATTTAACTGATGCATAATTAAAATTACAAAGAAATTAAAAGCCCAGTTAAAACAGAAACTTTCATCTAATTTGTTTTTGTAAGAAAAGACAATTTCATGTAAATGCTAATAATTTCATATTTTACAATAACATCTTTCCAAGGACTCCAATTTTTTTCATAGGAACAGTCTTATAACATCTTTATTTATCCCCATAATCTCACAGTGACACGATAAGTATAAAATAATTCAGATCAGGAAAATGGCATGAGGGATACTGGCTCCTTCCCCTACTCTATGCATCATCACTCTTGGAGTGATGGTCCCACTCCAAGCCAACTTTTCAAAAAATTGCCAGTCATGCCAGATGCTTAAGATCACTTCAAATGGCTCAAAAACAACTTATTATTGCTTTTCAGTATGTTAAGCAGTAAGAATAAGTTAAACCCATTTATTTCCATCAAAAATAGATACTTAACATAAGCTAAAAATGTTTAACCATTACAGAAATTTAATTAAGCAATTTGCTTTAGGTTAACCCAAAGGGTATATTTGAAAACTTTACTCTTGACATACATATTATATCCAATTCACAAAGGAATAATGCAAAGAATTTAAACATTTTTAAAATATATCTTTGGCATTGTTCACCTGCTTTGTTTTTCCCCTTCTTGTCCCAAGAAATTTCTGCTGTTGTCCATTCAATTGCCTCATCTCTTTTTAATTCCTAGTTCCACTTCATTCAGACAAACACACAGTATGAAGAATAAAACTCAGATAGCTATTTTTAACTTTAAACTATGGTTTTCTAATGCTTAATGATACTACCAGTATATGCTATGACTTGATTTTTTTTCCATTTTCTAAGGAATCCCTTTCTGTTGTGAAGTTTTCAAAAATCTGAATACATTTCATGGATTGAAGGCATCCAAACAGTCTCTAGCAGGAAAATATATAGCACACAATCCTTTAAAAACGCATGTAATAACAGCTGGGATTTATAATAACAAACGAAGGGAAAGATGAAGGAAATACACAAATCATAAGCTTCAAGAAACACATAAATCTTTTTGAAGTTTTATCATAACTCAGAAAGAACGTTATCCTTTCAAAACCTGCCAGATCACGCCAGACATTATACCCAGTTTTAAAACTCAGGTGCTTTGAAGTTATCTTTGAAGTCCTTTCAGCTTTGGAGTTTTGGTCACTCCTCAGATCACACCACGCATGCATTAGTTCTATGTTGTCCTATTGTTTCCCTACATCAGTCATTTTTTCTTCTTCTGTTTAACACAGAAGTATATAATTTTGTTATCTATAATATATAACCTGAAAATGTTAAACTTTTTTGCATAAAAAGGTTACATTTATAAAAGATAATGACATAAACTGGACTTAGTAGACTGAAAAGAGAAAATTTTTTTTCTTTCAAACTACTGTCCCCTGAAAACTCACTGTCTACTTAGTTTTTCTTGCCTGCGGATTAGATTTTAGCCAGAATGTATCGCTTTTCTCATATTAATTAATTTATTCATTCATTTTAAAACTGTTGCAAGTGTCTACTAAATGCCAAACACTGTTCTAGGTGTTTAGAAATATAGATGATCAACATCAAAGATTCCTAAGGAGCTTATATTCTAGTTGGGGAAATGCATCAAAAGTGATTAATTCTATGGAAAAAATTAAAATAATCAAGCATGATAAAGGAAGACAGAAGGTTCAGTTTGGGGGTGGGGAGGAGTACCGGAGGTATATGGAGGGTCAGTATTCAGTATTAATTATGGTCATCAGGGTAAGCCTCACTGAAACAGTGGATTTAGATAAGGTGATGAGTTTAGCCAAATTGCTATCTGGTAGAAGAACATTCCAGAACAGATAGAGCAGAAAGCTAAAATAAGAACATGTCTGACGTAGAGAATGGACTTGAGGACACTGGGGGGGGGAAGGGTAAGCTGGGACGAAGTGAGAGAGCAGCGTTGACATATATACACTACCAAACATAAAATAGATAGCTAGTGGGAATCAGCTGCATAGCACAGGGAGATCAGCTCCGTGCTTTGTGACCACCTAGAGGGGTGGGATAGGGAGGGTGGGAGGGAGGCACAAGAGGAAGGGGATATGGGTATATATGTATATGTATAGCTGATTCACTTTGTAATACAGCAGAAACTAACACAACATTGTAAAGCAATTATACTCCAATAAAGTTGTTTAAAAAAAAAGAATATAATCAGACAAAATGTAAAAATGCATATCTTAGATGTTTATCAGAGCCTTGTTAATAACAGTAAAAATGTAGAAACAGCATAAACATTCAACATTAGAGGTTTGGTTAAAAAATTACAGAATAGGCAAAGCCATAGAGACAGAAAGTAGACTTGTGGTTTCCAGCAGCTGTGGGAAGGGAGTGACTGAATAGGAGTGATTGAATGGGTATGGGGTTTCTTTTGGGAGTGATGAAAATGTTCTAAAATTAGGTTGTGGTGATAGTTGCACAGTTCTGTGACTATATTAAAACCATTAAACTGTATGCTTTAAATGGGTGAATTTTAATGGTATTGGTTTATATCTCAATAAAGCTGTTTTTAAAATTAAAAAAAAAAGAACATGTCTGAGATGTTCACACAATATCAAGGAAACGTGTGCAAATGGTAGGAGAAGTCAGAAAGGAGAGGAGGGCAGCAGAATATGAGAACCATACTGGCCATTTTCTGGACTTAGGCTTCTAACCTGAGTGAAATGGAAATATAACAAAATCTGACATATTTTAAAAGTATAACTCAGTATCCAGGTAAGAGATGATGGTGGTACAAAAAAAGGAGGTAGTAGTGAAAGCTATGTTTTGAAGATAGAGCCACCAGCATTTCCTAACATATTTGATATAGCATGTGAGAGAAAGAAAGGAGGTAAATATTGCTCCAAGGGTTTTGGCTTGGACAACAGGAAGAAAGGAAGTGAATCAGACGTGCAGGAGACAGTGGGAAGTGAGGGAGCAGATGTGAGACCGAATATTTGGAATTTCAAAAGTTTTATAATGTTGCATTTGTGATGTCTGCTAGCCAAGTAGACATGTTGAGTGGGCAAATTGGACATATGGCCAAGATAGCTTAAAAATTTGGGAGTCATCAGCATACAGATAGCCTTCAAAGTTATGAGACTGGATGTTTAACCATGGGTGTGTAACTAAAAAAGAGAAGTCTAAAATCTAATAAGCTCTGGGCCATACCAATGTCAATGGGTCAGTTAAAAGAGAAGGCATAGACAACAACAACTGAGAATGAACAACCAGTAAGTCAGGAAGAAAGCCAATCAAGTGCAGTGTCCTGGAAATAAAATTTTAAAAGACTGAAACTTCTGATTTTAGTAAAGATATTGCTCCATACATGTGACATATCTGAACTGGATTTCAGCAACCAAAATTTCCATGATATTGGTGGCCGCTGAATCTGAATCTACAATTTTTAGCACCTTCCAAATGCATTTTGCTCTTGAATAGAAGGAATTTTGGAGTAAAAAACTCTTTAGCTTATTCTTCATTCTCTAAAACCTTATAGACTGTTTCAACGTATGTTCAATACCATATTTATGGTTGTGCCTGACTCTAGAAAACGGACTGAATTTAATCCTCTTGTTATTACCTTTGGGAATAGTACACAAGTACGTACTTTGTTTTTTTTTCCTATTATTGAAGCTTAAAAGACCATAACAAAACTGTGACACAATAAAGGAAGTCTGCCAAATGCCAATCAATCATATTCCAAAGGGAAGTTACAGATGAAACACTTCCTAAGTGTTTTCCAAATATTAACACTGAAATTTTTGAAGAAAAATCTAAAGGCATTCTTTAGATCTTCTGGAGTATGAATTCATACTTGGCATCATTCTTCACTGATTCTCTCCACTGACCCATCCTAAACCCAGGACCCCAAGACAATATCTTGCCATATCAAGAGAGATTGCATAACTAGATTTTACAGTAGTAATTACAGATTTTATTTTTAAAGATTTCTCAATTAAACTTAATCATTTAAAAACTCTTTTAAAAAAGCAAAAGATTTTCAAAGTGGTTCAATGTAATCAACCCACCTCCAAATAGCTGGTTGATCACTCCAGGGAATGTGAGAAACTCAGTACTGGTCTCTGATGCTGGCATATTGGACATTCAGCAGTGGCTGTAGCCAGGTTGGCTCTGGTGAGTGGAAGTCCATGTTTCTGAGCCCATACCTACCCTCCATTCCTGCCACCACGGCCACTTCGTTCATGAGCCTATTGGGTACTGATAGGGGTGGCTAGGAAAAGAGGCTGACCGGTATACACAGAATGGGTCGTCCTATCCACTTGATTATTAAAATTCTCCTCTGCTGAGGTCACTCTTTGGTGAGCATTCATATGGGACACAAATACCTTCACACTTTCACCCATTCAAAGAGGACCATCCATATACCCCTTCCCTATATCTCCCTGTCATCAATTTTCCAATTGTTCCTTCCAAGTCTGTAACCATCTAGCCAAACCATTGGCCACAGCCTATGAATCTGTATACAATCGCACATCTGGCATTTTTCTTCCCAAGAAAAAAGAACAACCAGATAGACTGCTCGAAGTTCTGCCCACTAGGAGAATTTCCCCTCATACTGTCTTTCAAGGATGTCCTAGAAAAGGGCTATAGGGCGGCAGCTCTTTACTTCCAGGTGGTACCTACCTATTACAGACCCACTCACTGTAACTGAGACCCAAATTTTCTCTTCCCTTATCAACTGATCATAGAGAACTCCTGATGAGGCCAGAGGTGTAGGCTGAGAGAGATAAAGTAATGGGCCACTTCTTCATGGAACTTACCTGTGCCTTCAGAGCCTGCTCAAGCCTAATCCTATAGGCACTACTTGCATTTGATGATGGATTGCTACTGTATACTCCCAACTTTATGACTTGGTAGGTCAGACAATGCTCAGTTCGTGATGGACATCTCAGGTTGCCGGGTATCTTAGTGGTCCATGGTTAACATTCAGTTTCTACTAAGGCCCAAAAGCAAACCAAAAGCTGTTTCTCAAAAGGAAAGTAGTTTCCACAGAACTACTTTTGACAAGGTTCAAGGTTCGCTCCAAAATCTGAAATTCTGAGCTGTTATTCATTGATAGGTGCCTATGAAAATCCTTCTCTGCCATACCACATTAAGCACCATTGGAACTACTGGATCATATGGCCCAAGTGGCAAAGCAGCTAGGCATAACAGACTGGACCTGTTGCAAAGCCTTCCCTTGCTCTAGGCCCCAATCAAAACTAGCAGTTTTTTGGTCACTTGGTAAATGGGCTGGAGTGACACACCCAAATGAGGAATATGTTGCCTCCTAAATCCAAAGAGGCCCACTACTCATTATATCTCTTTTTTGGTTGTTGGAGAGGCTAGATGGAACAACTTATCCTTCACTTTAAAATGGATATCTTTACATGCTTCACACCACTAGATCCTTAGAAATTTCACTGATGTAGAAGACCCCTGAATTTCTGCTGGATTTATTTCTCACCCTCTGACATGCAAATGTCCTACCAACAAGTCTTGAATTGTTGCTACTTTTTGCTCAATAGGTCCAATCAGCATAATTTCATCAAGGTTATGAGTCAGTGTGATATCTTCTGGAAGGGAAAAGCAATCAAGATTTCTGCAAACTAAATTATGATGTAAGTTTGGATAGTTGCTATATCCCTAAGATATGGCAGTGAATATGTATTGTTGGCTTTGCCAGCTGAAAGCAAATGACTCTGGTGGTCTTTACTAACAGGAATGGAGAAAAAAATTTGCCACATCAACAGCTACATACCAGGTACCAGGCAATGTGTTAATTTGTTCAAGCAACAAAACCACATCTGGTACAATAGCTGCAACTGGATTTACCACCTGGTATGCGTACAATAATGCACTGTCATTCTCCAAGATTCATCTGTTTTCTGCACAGACCAAATAGGCAAGCTGAATAGGGATGTAGTGGAATCACCACCCCTGCATCTTTCAAGTCTTTGATGGTGGCACTAATTTCTGCAATACCGCCAGAGATGAGGTATTGCTTTTTATTTACTATTTTCCTAGATGGAGGCAGTTCTAGTGGCTTCCACTTGGCCTTTCCCACCATAATAGCCCTCATTCCACAGATCAAGGAACCAACATGGGGATTTTCCAGTTGTTTAGTATGTCTATTCCAATTATGCATTCCAGAGCTAGAGAAATAACCACAGGATGGGCTAAGGGACACACTGGACCCACTATAAAATGGATCTGAGCTAAAACCTCACCTCCAGAAGCTCCTACACTGACTGGTGGACCAAACTGGCATTTCGGATCTCCTAGAAACAGTGTCAGTTCAGAGCCTGTGTCCAGTAATCCCTAAAAAGTCTGATTATTTCCTTTTCTCCAATGCACAGTCACCCAGTAAAAGGGTGATCCCTTTGGGGAAGGCTGGGAGAAAGATTAATAGTATAAATTTTTGGCAGTGCAGCTGGGCTTTTACTCAAGGGGATGCAGCCTCCTCTTCATTCAAGGGGTTCTGGGTCTGTAAACTGGCTCAAGTCTGGGAATTGATTTAGGGACCATAATTCTGTTTTTATGATTCCAGTTAGACTTTTATTTACTTGGCCTACAACTTTTCTGCTTATACAAATCAAGTGAAAATTTAGTAGACTTCCCATCTATTTCACTTCTAGGAACACCATGATTCAACTAGCCAATGCCAGAATCTTTACTACTCAGACTATTCTGATTATTGCTTTGACTCTGATGTCCATTATGATAACCACACCCACCTTGCCTTTGGTGATTAATTGTTACCATCTGGCTTCTGCCACCCCATGATCCAACAATCCTCACTGCATTAAGGTTTCCCAGTTAAGTTCCCACTATAATTTCCGACCTACAGAAAAGAATGACCAGGGGCTCTTCAAAGATGCTAGATGTCACCTAATTTATCTCACAGTTGTAAAAGATGTGTCCTCTAGATTCTTCCAGGGTGGGTGAGCAGGTCTTACATGATAGATGTGCTCTTATATTCTCTTCTTCCTAAGCCTTTTGATCCCCTCCCCTACTATATACCAAGGCAGCTCTGCTGTTTCCACTTACTTAATTCAGGTCACCTTTTGGTCCATGTGTCAGCCAACCAAACTGCTAGAGCCCTCTCTAACTCCCTGAGCTGCAACATTAAATCCAGAATCTCTGCTTATTGATATATATTAATAAATTCAGCCTTATCCAACTTTGCATTCCTTCTACTATTATCTAAAACCCTTAATATCCATTCCCACACATACTTCCCTGGATTTCTGTATGTATAAATTGGAAAAGTAGTTCTTTCAGAGTGCAGCACTCTTCTTCATGGTCATACTTTGTACCTCACCTTTCAGGGCCTACTGGGGAGTGAGTCTAGTTCAAGGTCTAAAAGCAAAAAGGGGTCCTAAGGTGGATCAGCAGTGTTTTGCAAGGCAGCTGATTCATGGGAGGCCACTGCAGTCTCCTAAGGTATATCAGCCTTACTCCCCTGAGGTAGAGGTGCAACAGCTGCTTCTACTGGCAAAGAAGACTAAGAATTATTAGAGGTTCCATGTCCCCAGCCTCATCAGGATCTTCCCATATGGCCCCATTCCAGTTTTCAGGATTCCATTCCTTCCCAATCAATGCCCTTACTTTACCAGGAAACACCCTGTAAGATTGGGAATTCAATTTGTGTTATAATTAAGCACTAGCAGGATGAGACCCTAGGTCTGATTTTCAGCAACCTCTGTGGCTCTAGGAGATAAAGGTTTCTTTCAGAGCAGACACAGAAACTTTCAGGTCATTTATGTGGGGCTTAAACTGGAAATTCAAATCCTTGAGCTCGTCTTTTTCTTTCCCCACTTTTTCCAACACAATTAGGAGCAGCCAGATAATCTCATTGTACGTGTTAATTTGACAAAAATGTGCTAAGGTACCAAATACATGGTCGCCCAAAAACCTGCCTTCTCTAAGTATTTGTTTAGAAGAATCCAAGATAATATTTTGCATATCTTTATTGCCACATCATACCGTGAACTATCAGTGCTCTCTTTACTACTGGAAATACAGTCATTAGCACCTTTATATCTAGTCAGATCAGAGAACCAATTCCAGAAATCCCAGCATCAATTCAGAATCCTTTTTATTACTCTTCCTTTTGCACACAAAGCCCCAACCATACTGACCTTCTTGCTGGTCTATGAACACAACAGACACTTTCCTCCATTAGGATCTTAACTGTTCCTTATGCTGAAACTGCTCTTTGCCAGATATTGGCTTGGCTAACGCCTTCATTTCTTCCATGTTCTTGTTGTAACTTCTCCTTGATGAACCTGCCCACCCCATTTAATAAGGCAATCCACCAAAGTCCCCCTACTTGTTCTAGTTTTCTTTTTCCATAACAGGTATGGATTCCTAACATAATGTTACATATTTTGTTTCATATATATTATTTTTTTGTTATTGTTTCTTGTTTATGTCTCTCTTCAGTAAATATAAGCTGTGATCTTTGCCTATTTTGTTTAACAATGTATCCCAAGATACTTGTTAAATAAATTACATAATCAGATTTCTGCTTCTGTAACTTAAATATAAGAAATATGAACTTTGTGTACATCACAAAGTATACAACAATCAGGAAATGAATATGGAGTGAACTATAATAAATATGAGTTCCATTCAGAAACTTCAAAATCTCTCAAAACGTGTAGCCTCAATATCAGAGCAAATCATAGCAGGTGCAAGCCGAGGAAGTGGAAGCCAAAAAAAAATCATTTTATCCAACCTCCTGATTCTATTAAGGAAGACAATTAAGCCCAAGGAAGTTAAGTGTATTGAAGAATGGTGAAAAGTTACCTAAGGGCAAAACTAAGATTAGAATCAAATCTTCTAATTACCAACACTATATTCTTTCTATTTTCTCAAATCGACAAATTCACTGCTCAAACAGGATTTATAACAATCAAATAAAAGGATGAAAGAAGAAATTTCCAACATTATTGAGTATTTTAAAATGTAGGGCTTTGAAATTTAAGCTTGCAGTTTCTAATTTCACCAAATTGAAATCCTATAATCTGGTATATTTGTTTCTCAGAAACAGCACATATGACTGAGGTTTAGCATCTCTGGATGTAAAACTCTATTAGAGGAGAGAGACGCCTTACTGAATCTAAATTTACAATCATATGGAACTAAATTATTGGCCTCTGCCAGTCCATGGGAATTTCATTTTCAGAACTGAAATGAGCTTAGTAAAAGCTACTACTGACAGAGGGAAAGATTGTATCAACTAAGGATATAAAGGAAGTAGAAGTTGTCACTATAAGGGAATATCTCCTTAGTCTACCTTGCTATTGAATAGTTTCAAAGGACTTTTTTTAATATATAAAGGACCAGGGAATTAATTTAGCCAGGAGAAAAGCATCTGTTAATTGTGGTTATGCTTCTACAGACTCAATTTTGCCAGTGGAGTGTAACTCTCCCACAGAGTTTTATAGAATGAGAATCTGGGTCAGTGTTTTATATGACTGGCTTCTCCGAACAAAGTAATGTGATACTCCCACTTTGCTGAAACTGAAGACCAAGAAGTTATAATTTTGTAGTAAAGTTTATAATTTTCTTTCCTAGGCATTTTGCTCTTTTGGTCTTGTGATTCTTTCCCCACTTTAATGTTATGGCTAATTGAGATATATTTCTATCTGATGAAGGCTGAATGAATCTTCCCTGGTAAAAATTTCATACATTTATAGCTAATAATGTCCATATATTTAATTCCCACTTCACTGGTAATGAATTAGTTATTAGGTTTTCCATATGAATTGGCAACAAAAAGTTCATAAACTAATCATTTAAAGGTCAATGTTTATATAGTTTAAAAAATTAGACAGCCAGTTTAATTCTCTGCTTTACACCAATTAAAGAAATATTCTTATACTCAGAAACCACTATAAGTCTATTCTTCAGAATAATATTAGAATTTGAGTATCATCTGCAAATTCTCTCACACTGAAAGTTAATTATATTAGTATTAAACTGATTTATTAAAACTTGAAATGTTACAGTAAGAAGACATGAAGAATCTTTTAAACTCTAGTATCAGACTGTTCTCACTTTCAAAAAAACATTGCCTCATGTATTCAATGTAATTTGGTTAACTAACTAAAATGCTAGAATTCTTTATCCCCATTATTGTATGAACATGTTAAACTATCTCTTTAGGAGTAAAAACATAGTTTATGACAGTCACTTTCTAAATTTTAAAGACTAGTAACTTATTTTCCCAGCGGTATGCATTTTTTATTTGAAAAACTTGACTTCCACTCCAGGTACCTCAAACCTTATTTAAATGCAAATAGTATTCTGAAATACTTTCCCTCAACATACAATTCTCAATTGGAGACATACGTAGTTTAATTTTTTTTAAAACTGATAAGCAATTTATTAACCGGAGATTTTTGTTAAGTTAATGACCTTCCTGAAACTACTTTAATTCAAATACATGTCACAAAATATAAATTAAAATAATGTAATACATTGAAAGGACAGTGATACAACGACTCACCAAACTGCCAAAAATCTGAACATGGTTTTATTCTCAGCCTTATGGCAAGTTTCTTCTTTATGCCAGGAGCCTCAATGAATAATCAGTAACATTCTAGGAAGAAAGTAGATGCAAAAATATTGCAGAAGATTGTGGGACTCCTCAAGAAAAAAAAAATCTCTAATGTCTTTGAATCATGCATGAATTACGCATATAACAATGATAGAATTTTGTTAAAACTTTAAAAGCTTGAAAGTTTCCCCAACCACATTTTCTCCTAGGATCAACAATGAAGAGGTCTACATTTAATATAAAAATTCTCCTAAATTCACATACTGGGTTTCTGTATTATTTAAATTCTTAGTTCTTAAAAAAGGGGAAAAACCATCTCTTTCTTTCTCTTTAATAGAGTCAATTATTCTAAAAAAGTAAAAATAATAAAAACATGTCAGCATAACCAAATCAGCTTTCGGTTTTGCCTCTAAAATTTAAAAGAAGCTTTAGCAGCATGAGAAAATAGTACAAGTTCTGACTATGTGCTTTCTAGCTCTCTATTTCTATGTTCTGGAAGTGAAAATGCTAAGATGGTCCACTGCAGACTAGAAACATAGAACATACTTCCATTCTGAAAAGACGGTACCAAAGGTATATCTTTTTTTTTTTTTTTTGTGGTATGCGGGCCTTCCTCTGTTGTGGCCTCTCCCGTTGCGGAGCACAGGCTCCGGACGCGCAGGCTCAGCGGCCATGGCTCACGGGCCCAGCCGCTCCGCGGCATGCGGGATCCTCCCAGACCGGGGCGCGAACCCGGTTCCCCTGCATCGGCAGGCGGACGCGCAACCACTGCGCCACCAGGGAAGCCCCCCAAAGGTATATCTTTAAAAAATAGAAATCTACAAACCTGGGTCATCTGGTCAACCCTGCCTTGCAGCATTTCACACAGAGTGCAATTTATCCTTTAAATTGAACAACAGTCTCACAAAAGAATAACACTATAAAAATAAACAGGGGCTTCCCTGGTGACGCAGTGGTTGCACGTCCGCCTGCCGATGCAGGGGAACCGGGTTCGCGCCCCGGTCTGGGAGGATCCCGCATGCCGCGGAGCGGCTGGGCCCGTGAGCCATGGCCGCTGAGCCTGCGCGTCCGGAGCCTGTGCTCCGCAACGGGAGAGGCCACAACAGAGGAAGGCCCGCATACCACAAAAAAATAAATAAATAAAATAAAATAAAATAAACAATACCCCTGCCCTGTAGGACCTCAATATTTCTTGCTAAGAGAACGTACTCAAAGAGAGAACAGAAACTCACAACTAGAGTGGGAAATAATTTTTAAAGTATGTATTTCTCCACAAATGAGTAGCAAGAAAACAGAGAAAGAAAATCAACTCAACAAACTGTTTCAATGAGGAACTATCAAGTTATATGATAAGCAAAAATTTTCAGGACAATAAGCCCACTATTTTCATAACAAAGGAGACTTGGTGCTCAGGATCTTTAGGACAATAAGGAGAGGAGCAAATATTTAAAGATGTCTACATTTTTTAAAATTTTAATTGTTTAAAAAAGGAAGTTTTATGGCCCACAACACAGAGAAAAAGCAATCACCAAGTTATAGAGTGTTTTCCATTTCATTAAGCTTGATGGTACCCTCAATAATGGTCAAGTAAGGCTCTACATTTGGAACTAATGATTATATATTACTGTTAACTTTAGATAATAATAGCAATAGCTAACACTTATTAAATGCTTACAATGGCCAGGTGGATGCTGTTCTAAGTAGTAAGTTTTTAGTTCATGTAAATCCTCACAAAATAACTTATCTTACCTATTTTATAAATGAGATAATAAAGGCATAGAGAATTTAAATGATTTATCCAAATCATATAGCTAGTAACAGAACCAATAACTGAACACACTTAGTCTGACTCCCAGGTCCAACTACTTAAACAAAGTTCAGTATGTCTTAGGAAGCTTAATGAAGTCAAAGGAGCTTGGATGGTAGCAACAGAAGCCTAAAACAAATTTTAACTTTTATGGTCAATTCCATTTATTTTTTTTCTTTTATGATCTTGTATATTACTTTTTTCTTCTATTATATTTTAAGTTCAGAAAACAGCTCCACTTGCAAAGATTGGAGAATATTCATTTTACTCAAGGCCATAAATGACGCTACCAAATCCTCCAACATCTTCTTTTATTCTAATCACTTTCCCTGTCTGTACTTTGGGTGGTCCATCTGGGTACAGAATTACCCTGAACACTACTGAAATTATTTGGCCAGGAGCCTGAGACCCTGGTTCATTCTTGCCAGTTTAAGAGCTGTACCAATCTCCACATTCCCCCAGCTCTATGTGGGGTGCATATCAATTAGGTAAGATACCTAGAAGTATGAGTCACTTGGCTGATGCTGACTTGATATAAATAGATTGCCAAATATTTCTCCAGCAAAGATGGGTTTATTCAGGATCAGCAGAGAATTGCAATTTGGGGTCTGAAATCATGGTGAGCCACATGAAAGTACCGGCATGGCAAGGGAAGGAGAACGCTTCCCTTGGCATAGAGAGGAAAAGGAAGTTGGGAGGGCTACAGTAAACAAACAAAGAGTCCATGACTTTTCATTGACTGAGTCCTTACCAGGGAAAAAGAGGAGACTTTCTTCTTCCTGTTGGAATCTGCTACCATCACAGGGTGTGAGGGCTCCCTCTTTTGTGCTCCCAACTCTATTTAATTTAGATTTCTGTTTACTAATTTTTTTACACTGACTAGATTGCTCATTGCCCTGTCATACTAACCTAATTCTGTGACTTCTCAACACTGAAGTAGGACAGAAGAAAACTGAACTCTATAAAACACTATACTTAGCCTAACTGAACGCCTAATACCTGCCAAAGTTTGGAAGATGGGCAGCTACTGAAGCCCAGCTTATTTCTCTTTCTGTATCAACCTGTGTTGCTGAGAAGTCTCATGAGCTAACACAAAGTATGAAAGTCATGACAGGGTGTCCAGTTCCACATATAAGGAGCTAAGAAGTTGCCACATTGCCCTAATAACAAGTAAAAAGCTGAACAGACTGAAAAATCAACAACTCTTCTGGATTCTTGGATTCATAAGACAGATGAGGACACAGCACAAACCACTGCCCCCAAAACTGGAGAGACAGACAAATACAGGGAGTCTCAGCTTACTGGAACCATTCAAAGCCACCTCAGGGACCAGTGCTGGACTAGGAAAACTTGAACCTTTATTGACAAATTGCTGGAAGCTCAGTGCAGACAAGTCTGAGAGTTAAAAACTCCAGGGGGACCCAGTTATAGGAAGCCCCCACGCTTTTGAGAGTTTTACCTCCAGGAGCTCAACCAAGTTCTCACAGTAAATATCAGAGAAAAATTCCCCCATGCTTCTGGGAAAAGGAACCATTTTGAAATATTCAAGAGCACTGTGTTCTCAATAAGGCCTGACTTCAGGAAAAATTTTTAACCAGAACCTAACCTGATGGGGTTTTATCAAAACCTAACTGACCTGCAGTTTGGGAAATACCCAACTCTAGCCCACTCTAGCCATCCTTTTTCACCTAAGAGGGGAGAAAAAATACTGAGAAACATTTGTGAAGTCCACTGTCTACAGTCATAAATAGGCTCACTAAAAGTGATGATCTATCTTTCCCTCATTTTGTGATACTTTTTTCAGCCTTTACAAATACAACAAATTTATTAGAAAGCTACCAAGAAATGGAGGAAAAGATCTTTTGTATTAGTGTGTGAGCGTGTGTATTGTGTTTGTGTCTCAGAGGGTTGGGAAGAAGTGAGGAAAAGACATTAGAATAAAGCTATATAGAAGAACATGTAGTTAGCTAAGAAGGAAATGAAAAGTGATACTAAATCTAACACTCAAGTAGATAAAGTTTCAAACATCTTCACAGGAATTAAATGAATAGTGCTAATAGCTGGATCCAATTTGTAAGGCCCTAAACGGATATTATAGGAGGAAAGGAGATAATTAATCTTCAGCTAGAACAATGAAAGCTCAGCTGCAGCATTATCACAGTGCCACATTCCAAGAGTCTGGAGGTGTGTTGCCTTCCAATGTATTAATCAAAGACTATCCAGAATTAGGATGCTTAATTATTTGCAAGGATTCTTTGTATTTTTTAATCTCTGCATGAAGGCACTGATTACTGTACATAAAAAGTTTTCCTTTCTTATTATATACTGCATTGAGACTATAACAGCAATATTAATAGTCTCTGAGCATGGAAATGGAGATACCTGATTTCAAAATTATTTGACAAAACTATAGTTTTCATGATTATTTGATAGATTAGATACCTGATTCCAAATTTAATAAAGCTATAGTTTTTGGTGATTCCTTGATTATTTGGTCTATATTTTTTAGATCTTATAATTTAAAACAAATAGTTGCTTTATTCCACTTTCAGTTGATTCAAATAAAAAAGTTAAAATCCAATAGTTAAAGGCAGGAAAAATATGACCAAACATTAATTCCATTTTTTGCAGGAGATTATTTCAAGCATGAGTAACATCGGTAACAAAGAAAGTTTTGTGCAATCGATGTCACTTTACCAGTGCATCAAATGGAAAGGGAAAGTGAAAGCTCTTAACGTTAATATAAGCACATTCTGTACCTTGAAATACTGAACAAGTTTATTCTTAGAAGCGTTGCGAATAAACCTCTTATCATTATCAAAATGACATTGGTTGGCCACTTTTGCAATGAACAAGTTTTAAAAACAGGGGTGTCCTTTTTTCTGCCTCTCTAACACTTACACTTTCTCATCCAGTTTCAAAAGACTTTGTCCAAAGTCTCTAAAATCTTCCACTCCTTTCTATTACCTTGACTCTGCCCCTAGTATATTTCACAAGTATGATTACATTTGCCTTTTAACTGTCTCCTTAACTCCAACTCTTTCTCATATTTATTTTACAACAGTCAAGAGGTTCTTATCATATGTAGATTGATCATGCCATACTCTTATCTATAAATCTTCAAGGTTTTCTCTTTACCCTAAAGATAAAGCACGAACCCCTTAGCAGAGCAGTCACAACTTGCCATGGGTGGGCCCCATTTACCTATCCAGTTGTACCTCCTAATGCCATTCTCTCATCTGTGATTTATTTCAGTCAAGCTACAAAATGTTTCTTGAAATACTCTGTAGATGTTTGCCTTTACTCACCCTTCTTTCTTTATAGAATTCCTTTCCCCCTCCCACCTGAATTACTCTTGGAAAACCTGCACTGTGCTTTCAAGACCTGCTCTTTATCTGATTCCTACTACCTACCCAGAGTCAGCTCCTTATCTGAAGTGCCATCATATCAACAGATACTGCATTATAGTTACTTTACACGCCTTCCCCCTTGCTCTCCTATGCCGAAAAAGTGTTTAGCACATTGTAGGTATTCAATAAACACATGCTACATTAATGAATGAACTCTACCTTATTAGTAGATCAGCATGCCCCAAATACTGGTAGGCTGAGCTGCCAATGACCTTTTCACTTTTGTACTCACAGGTCCACCTCTAACAGGCTCACCATTTTCTTATTCTTCTCCCCATGACAGACTCTACTCTAATCCATATTTTTACTGAATAAAAGTAAATGGAGTAACATTTTGGTAAGAATATAAAGGAAAAGATCATTACTTTTAAGAAGCAGTTATTAGAAGACAATTCTCCAGGAATCTTTTGCATTTCTGCACAACTTGCAAACAAAGGTACTTATTGCCCTTTTGTTCCAAACCACCTTTTCAAGTATGTTTTCATAGAAAACAGCCTTGGAAGATAGTATCTCCCTTCAAAGAAGAATGCAGGTTTGTAATTATCCAGTATAAAAAAGATAATGGGTTCCTCCAGGTAAAAGATTGGTCAGAAGTGCTTGTAGCTCATTATAAAAGATTCAGCTTCCCGAAGCTCAGTGTTCCTCAGCTGTGGCATAGATCAAACCCGTGCGCCTTGGTGGGGTGGGGAGCAAGGTGCACCACTGAAAACATGAGGCTCGTGTTTCCTTCTGTGCTGTGAGTAACAAAGTCCTTAGTTCCTGACTTGGAATCTCATGTGCTCCTCCAGCTTCCATGAAAGTATGCTAGGCTAACTTATTAGTTTGCAAGTACATTTCATCAATGAGTTTGGGATGCTGACAGAGCCATGACTTCCTGGAAGAAAAAGAATAAGCCCTCATGGGCCTGTTTAGAAACATGAGAAGACTCCCTGGAATGTGGAGAGCCAAGAAGCGTGGGGTTGGGGAGGGAGGAAGTGTCTCCTACTGTCCTACCCGTTAATGAATATTTAGAGTGATTGATGAAAGGTAGGATTGATTCAAGCTGTTCCAATAGTGATGTGATGCTTGGTCACTCTCCTCCAGGAAAGAGAGGTAAGGATTTTATCATAACAAGACAGCAGAAAGCATCAAAACTCTGGCCAAAAGGCAATATGGCTGTAGCTATGAGTCAAGGAGTCCCTCAACTTGAAATAGATGGTGTCAGTAATGATGAGCTTGCCACCTGAAACAAATATTGGGTAGGTCAAAAATATTAAAGGTCTTTTCAGTTGAGCCATGTGCAGTTCAATGACCACTTGAAACTAAAAGTAGATGTGCCATGCTTACTGGTGTGGAGTCATTCTCTCCCTCCATGCATTCTATCCTTCTATCCTTCCCTCCTTCCTCTACCTTAATCTCAGTTGCTTTATGGCAGAAGATGATTAGAGGTGGGCTGAGGCTGTCCCTTCTTCATCACGTACCTAAAATCATATGCACCTATACAAGCACACTTCAGGGACGGGAGAAACTCAAACTTTTATGACTCTGTTGCTTATAGGAACCCAATTCACCATCCTACCCAGTTCTGCAGAACAAGAAGATAACCAAATTCAACCATTGCTATTTGGACAGGGTTCATAGTGAGGGGGGGAAATCTTTGTAGATTTTGTAGGTGAATCCTTTGGGACCAATTCAAAGCACTGTTGATGCCTCAACATCTGAATGTACAGTAGGATTGATGTGTTATATTCTTGTACTTCACCATTCCTTAAGTGCCATATGGGGGTTCCCTCAATCAGGGAAGAGCCAAATGTAAAGAAATGTTAGTGGGACAAACTCCCCTGAAACTTTCTACCAGTGGATGGGTCAGGAATTAGCATGCATGCCTCTCCCCTCTAATGTCCAAAGCTTTCACTACACTGATGATGTCCTGTTGGCTGGCAAGTCAAAAGTCCAATCTCAATGATCCTTAATGTAGTATTTTCATACCTCTTCAGCAGGAGTGGCTAATAAGTTCTGAGAAAAACATGTACCTGCATGCAAAGTAGTTTCTTGGGAGTATTTAGGTAGACTCACAATACTCAGTGCCTTCAAAAATCACCTTCTTGGTGACTGCCAAGCCAAAATGGGGCCTAGGAGATTCAAATTAATTCAGGTCCGGCCCCTTGGATCTCTTGTTGACTTGACATGGTCTTAGATCTTAAGGATAATGACCATTTAGTAGTCCATTGCTTACTGAGTCCTCCTACAATAATCCACACAGGCCAAAGTGGGGAGCATAACAGGTATCTGTAAGTTTTATAGAAATGCCCTTACTCTTGTAACTAATCTTTTTGGACAAAAGGACTGGGTGTAAGAGGGGGATGATAAGATAAATGTGAGGTTATAGCTATTGAAACAGACACACTGATTTTGTGGATAAGAATGAAGAGCAACAATCCTGGCACCTGAGGAGGCAACACCCAGGATGCCAGGAAGAATGGGGAAGGGAGGCAATTTAATGATCATTCTCTTTCAGAACCCCCTGTGGAATCTTCTGCATGAAAGAAAGTGCCCCAGTGCAACTCTTCAAAACTTAACTTTAGTGCCTTAAAGTCAACTGAATCCCGGGTCAGCCATCATCCTGTTCCAGATGAGTCTGACTGTGATTTGATTGCCATTTCTCTTAATGTTCTCAAGATGTCTATCTGAAAGGGCATTGGATGGTCCTAACTCCCAAAATACCTCTGATGTCTTTCCCCACCCTGATTCCCAGTCATTCTCTTGGGCAGAGGAATATCAACCAGCTGGTAGTGTGGAAAAAGTGATAGTCCCTCTAAAAGTAAGGAATAGAGTCAATTATTCAAACTGAACTTAGAACGCTACAGTTTACAATCCAGCCAGGTGGCTACATTGGAAGCACTCTCAATCTGTGCCTCCTGACTGATGTAGGTTCTGTTTGAGGGGCACCATTATCTATAAACAACACTTTCTTTCCAGAGGCACCTTCAAGATGGTATTTCTATGAGGAAACCAGTCATTACCATGGCTCACTCCCCAAAACATGGTTGCTTAAACCACAGTGATGATTACAAGGGACCTTCAGTGTTTAAGGAAACACTATCTCAGACCTGGAAGACATTCAGGTCAGCCCCAACTCACTGACCAGTGTTGATACGAATGTGAGACTCAGCCTAGATTTCTCCCTTGAAGAACAAAGTGGAGACTGGGCAATCTCTAATACATCTTTCTGCACCTGGCTTAATTCCCCAAGCCAAGTGGAAAGCTCAATACAGAAACTTAAGGAGAAACCATCTGGCTTTCTAAGGGACACCCTAATTGTCAATGGAGGCATGACATGGTTGAGGTAAATAATGCGTGTTAGCCCCATCTTTCTGCTTGGAGTCTTGTTGGGAATATCCTTAATTAAATGTTGTATAAGATAGATATGGTCCCAGTTTCTATCAGTTAGATTAACTAGAGTGTTGTCCTCTTGCGAATATATGCCATAACAAAGTCGATGCAGAAACAAGGAATTGCAATTATTTGGAGACAATTCTCCATGGATATCTCATATCTCTGTACATTTTATGAGCAAGGACACTAACTACCACTAACTACACTTTATTCTGAATTCTTTTCATGGATGTCTGCATAGCAAATAGCCTTGTCAGATAGAGATAATGTGTCTTCCTCCAAGATAGAGTAAACAAACCCTCTAGTATAATAAAGATAACGTCTCCTACAGGGAAGTGGTTGGACAGGTCTGCCTGCAGCTTGTTATAAAATACTGGAGTTCATTAAGCTTGAGGTTCCTCAGCTACGATCCAAATCTACTACATTCACAGTATCCACTCATGCCCTTCTGCATCTCCCTACCGTGATACTTGGGGGACAAGGGGACTGATACACACATGAAGCTCATGCTGCTTGCTGTGCTGGGAGTAACAAGTCCTTTGTCTCTGACACAGAAGTCTCATGTTTTCTGCGAGAATTCATAAAACTGTAGCAGGCTAAGTCTTGAGCTTTCAAGTAGAGTAAAACCTCTCTCAGACCCTTTAAAATTCTTGATAGTGGGTCAGCATTTTCAAAGCAAATTTGTGTAGATAGCATGAGAAATGGGGGAAGTCCAGAATGAGAAAAAAAACTGCATATCATTTCCATAGTTGTTCACTGTTAGTTCATGCATTTTTTCCTCATGGATAAATTTCCCATCTCAATTAAGCAGAGACATATAGAAGAACATAGTTATCACTATTTAAACTCCAGCTGAAAAAAAAAATACACATATTTTCTTACTTAACTTGCAACTTAATTTAAACAGGGAGGCCTTCACTTCATATGTGCAATTTGAGAAATTAATATTTTTCAATCAAAATATTAAGATACTAAATAACAGAGTAGGAATTGTTTAAAAAAAACATTTTAGAAGTTATCTTTAAGGTGGGTTATAATTCTTAGCCTACTGCTTTGCCAGCTGAGCTGAACAAAACATGTGTCTATAACGAACAATTCATACAATTCCAGAAATACTAGAAAAGGAAATACTGTAAGTAGCATCCAGTCCCATGGCAGTTATACTGAACCTCATGAGTGCTGTAGATTTTTGCATTATGTGCAAAGATGTGATCATTTAAATTGTTCTCTCTAGGTATATGCCTGCTTTGAGGATATGAATAAACCAGTATATAATATGAGTAATTAAAGACTGTTATGCTTTAAGATCATCCATGAAATTATTTATAAAACTTTTATAATCTGTATCTTTCCTATAATTGTTGCCAGTTGAAAATGTACTTCATCCTTTCTAGAATGGATAGCAGAAATATATATACTCTGGGACATTTGAGTATAAAGGCCCAAAGGGGACATAGGCCTTGGGAACAGCTGTTTTGGGGGCCTGACTTCTTGGAAATATTAAATCTAATTTTTCCCAATTACAGCCAGCACATATGGATGTAATACTAGTAGGGGCATCTCATTTAAAAACATCAATATAGCTAATATATTTGGGTTCACTTAAAGTTTATAATCAGAACAACATAAGGACAAGGATACAAACTTATAGTGTCTGCTAGTTGGCAAACACCCAAGTAAGATAACTCAGTTGGTTGCTGTTCATGTCTCAGAAGAGTTTTATAATTGATGCTTATTGTTACACAATAGAATCAGAAATAGTCCACAAATAATGTTTAACGAATATTTTAAAACATAGAAATAAGATATCATTGTATATTCTTATGAAAATGCTTCATTATTTTAATTAAATCAACATTAAAATTAAATCAACATAAAATTATTTCACTACTTATACACCTACTAAATTTACATATACAATGATAATATTCAAAAATCAGAACTTTTAAGCTTGGTATTAGTCATAAAGTTCTGAAGGATTATTTTGCCTTAACATTATAATTGAGGGTTCTTTCTTTCAATAAAATTCATGAATTTTAAAGTAAAAATTATTGTCACCAGATGTGTATGTTTGCAGATTTGTAAGGTAAAGCTCAAATTCACTTGATTAATGGGCATCTGTTTATGAAGTCAAGGGTTCAATCAACGACTCCATCATTTTTAACCTGATTATAGGTAGATCTAACGGGTTGTTGAAACTTCTATAAGAAAAAGAGGATAAAAGGGAGGGAGAGAGGAGAGGAAGAGAAAGAGAGAGAGGCAAGGGAGGGAGGGAGGGAGGGAGAAACAAAGAAAGTTAGGAAAAAGGGAAGGAATGGAGGGAAGGAAGAAAGGGGGGAGAGAGAGAGAGGGAGACAGAGAAAAAAGAAAAAGAGGGAGGAAGGAAGGGAGGAAGGAAGGAAGGAAGGAAGGAAGGGAGGAAGGGAAAGAAGGCAGGCTGAGGTGAAAGAAATACAAAAATGCTATACGCAGTCATCCACCAATTAGGGCATATTATTTAATATTTACCCTTTCAGTTCACTAAATGATAACTAGAATCAGACTGTGAAAATAACCTACCTTCCATCAGAAAGCAATATACTTAAGCAGAAATGTTTAACTTTATGTTTAATTATCCATGTCTACGTTTCTAAATGGCATGAAAGTTCAGGTGTGTGGATAATAAAGGGAAAAAGGTTTTCCCAAATGAGAACATGAGAGGACTTGAATATGTTCCAAACAACTATTGTCTATGGAACCTGAGTGTTTGATTCAAATTCCCTGCTAATGTTAAAAACTGAGTTATAGTATCTATGGTCCTGATTTTGACATTCAGACATGCAGGAGAGAATATAGTCTGCCCACTCCTTGAAAGCAAATATTTCTTCCTTTCATCTTTAATGTCAGAGGAATTGTGTACCCCTTTTGTGGCTCTTATCATTTCCTGCTGTCATTATAGTTATTTACAATATCTTCCCTCTATCAGTACCCTCCTCGGGCATCTGATTCATCTCTGTATCACCATACTGCCTAGCACAGGCCTTGCACAGAAATGTCTGTGATATGAAGGAATGGAAAAAAGAATAACTCTTTTATACATTTCACACTTTGTAGGTGGGGCCAGGATTGTCAATTCTACAAGCCTAATCCAGAACTTAATTTGCCCTTAAGTCTGGGCATAATTCTGAATGTCATGATCAGTCACCACTGTTGACTAGAAGCTTCAGGACTATAGTTAAGAGAATGAGCCTTGTAGCCTACTTCTATCTGTGGAACCTTTTGCAAGTTACTGAAGTTCTCCATGCCTTAGTATCCTCACTACATGATTTTTGTGAGATTTAAATAAATTAGTCCAAATAAGGCAATTAGAAAATTGCCTGAAACATAGAAAGCCTTGATATATGTCAGCTATCATCATTATCATTATCATTGGTTTGTAATTTCTATACCAAACACAGACCTATTAAATACACAAAGTTGAAAAGTACCCACAGGCTTTCTCTCTATTGATAAAAGGAGATAAAATCTCCCTAGAACATAGGAAAGACTCAATTTCCTTTTTTGTAAATTTCAGCTTTTTTGAGGTATAATTGACAAATAAAATTGTAAGACATTTAAAGTGTATATGGTGGTGATTTGATGTAATTATGCATTGTGAAAGGATCCCTTCCATCTAATTTACATATCTATCACCTCACATACATATCTTTTTTGTGTGTGAAAGCATTTGTTTTTTTCTCTCAGCAAATTTCAATTATACAATACAGTGTTATCAACTATAGTTACTATGTTTTACACTAGATCCTTCAGACTTAATTTCACGTGACCTAAAATGACCCAGAAAAGGGGGGGGTGGTATTTCACTTTTCTCAGTCAAGTGTCTTTGCCTAAACTTCCTAAAACTGACCAGTCAGATATCAGTTTCAAAATCTCCCTCGACAACCTTTCCATGCAATTTTCCTCCTGCCTAGGCCTGGAGATACTTCTCAATTAGTAACCACTATCTCCATTTAATGAGAAAAGTAGATTTCTCACAAGTTTCTGTAGTATATCTCACTCCATGAAGTTGATTAGAGCAAGTTTCAGGTCTGAAAATAGTTTTCATCATTCATTTTCCAGCATGAATTCAAACGTATGCTTTCCTTCCAGAAGCAAGCTGGAAAAGACAGTGATTCATGACATGTGACTAATTAAATCCTCTTGTTAAATACGTTCCTGGCAGCAGCATTATGATGGATATTTATATATGGATATTTATCCTTAATCTCATGTTTTGACCTTTAATACACCACCCCCTTCCAAAAAAAATCCATTGTCTGATGGCCAAGATAGGCATTTTACACCTTGCAACTTGACCAGATTATCATTCTTGACATGCTCTGTCAGAGAAACCAGAAAAAAAGTTCAGTCTTGAGGAAGCAAGGAACTGATCTATGACGTATTCAAGAAATAAATAGCTCTACTACATTAACAGAATTCTAATACACCTCACCCAGGCTTACATGGAACTTGTAACGAGAGTACATTTAAGAGAAATTAACTCAAGATATGTAAATTGATTGAGGGCTGAACTGTACTGCAGTTGTTAGAACTAATTTCTCCCCTCTGAATCTTATACTGACATTTATACCATTTTAATAAAAATCCATAAGTCTCATATTAGAGGAAGGGATTCTATTAAGTGAAAGTAACCACATATGCAACCAACCAAATGCCAAGTAGAACAAGAAACAGATTTTAAAGGGAAGTTAAAATTCATACATGTAATGAGTGATAATAATAGCTCATAGTTCTGTAATTCTTTTCATTAACAAAGCCCTTTCAAATATCCTGACTCATTCAGTCTTCATAAAATCCTTTAAAGAAAGATATTTATCTAGAGTTTAGGCCTGACATCCTACGGATTGCTACTGCTGTTTGACAATGTTATTTTATGAGGTGGGAATTTTATCATGGCAACATTTAAGAATAATCATTGGAATTGAATTAGTCATTTTTAAATGTCCTAGGAAAGTCAGTTGAAGCTAAAGAACATTACATTCCCTCCTATTTTACCCTTTTAAAATCATGACTAATTTGCATAAGACCAGGTGGTCAATTTGCATAGATAGTTGTGTCACACTATGAAGTTTGGGGGGCAGGGAAGGGGAATGTGGGAAGAATAATGCAGTGTGTGCTTTTTTTTTAATCTTTGGTTTGCTAGCTCAGGCAGTATGAATGGATCAGTGGGGACCAAAAATCTCTTTGTTCATTTTCTGAAACCTTGGCCATTGTTCACATGAGCTATATCATATTTCTATTTTAGGAAACAATGAAGTAAACAATACTAGAATAAAATAATAAAAAATGGAAAGTTGAATACAGAAATATAGCATGGCTAAAATTACAGTTTTAACTAATCAGAAACTTTATTTTCTTGATATAGCATACTTATTTTATCCTTTTATTTAAAACCTACTATAATATTAAAATGTATCCATTGCAGAAACAATATTATTTGCATCAAAAGTTGATAGCAATAAACATGAAAATACTTCAAGCTCCTTAAAATTAAGCTAATACAGTTGTTTTATCTTCATAAAACTGACATTAGGAAATGAGATGTAAACTCTTCTTATATCAGACTTGCTGGATTAGAGGAGAGAAATAAGTGCTATCATTTGTAGGGTTGACTCTGGTAAGAGACAGAACAGAACTTAAAACCACTACAAAATGCCTCCCTTTTCCACTTAAAAATGGCAGTTGGTAAGAATGGGAAGCACTAGTGGAGACTGAAGTTATTTCAGTAATTAAACCTTACATTATGAAAGAGAAATCCCTGGTTATTCATGATCGGCATGGAGAGGAAGTCTGATTTCCCTGAATATAGAAAAATTATAGAATCACTCTAAATATAAAATAACAAGATTTTTCCATTTATCTCCCTGATAGCCTGGGAGACAAGACACAAGAGATGGGTGCAAGTTCTCTTTAGGGAAAGAAAAAAGACCACATCGGGCTTCCCTGGTGGCGCAGTGGTTGAGAGTCTGCCTGCGGATGCAGGGGACACGGGTTCGTGCCCCGGTCTGGGAGGATCCCGCGTGCCGCGGAGCGGCTGGGCCCGTGGGCCATGGCCGCTGGGCCTGCGCGTCCGGAGCCTGTGCCCCGCGAGGGGAGAGGCCACAACAGTGAGAGGCCCGCGTACCAACAAAAAAAAAAAAAAAAAAAAAGAAAAAAGACCACATCAATCTGCAATGGGAGAGAGTCTCAGATGTGAAACTGCACGAAAGAAATTCCCTGTCATAAAGCACGGGCAAAGAATGGTTATTTAAGTAATGTCTGATGTTCAACTTTTTAGTTATTTCCTTTTTAGATTTGTAATTAACCCTCAGCATTCCTAACTATCTACTTAAAATCTCCTACATATAAAAAAAAAAGCTGTTAGATGTGCATTGAAGAATGAAGACATAGAGTGAAGAGACTGCTCAACATGGTCAAGAAGAAAGACAGGAGCAGGAACACAGAGAAGGTCAACACTGTCTCTTCTTGCTACGCTGGAAACCCTTGGAAATCATGTTAATGCACTGGAATTCCCCAAGTTAGCTGGGGTGGAAGTACAAGTTTTGTTTTGTTTTGTTTCCAATATTAAAAAATAATACTGTATATTAAGAGAGACTTGGAAAGTTGGAAAATAGTGCATTACATATGTAATTTTTATTTATATGCAAACATTATTTATGCAATGTTCATTCAAAGTGTTATGGTATTTCATAAGCTGGCAACATAAGCTCTTTCTTATTGTTAATTTGTTTCCTTTATTTGTGTATCCTAGGAAGGGTGGCAGCCCACTGTACTAGAAAGGGTGGATAATCTCTGGCGCATCAGTGGACAGCAATACAGCCTGGTTACCACTCTCTGTGATGTAGTTTCCTTGAGGTCAGGAGTTCTGTCTTCTTCCATACTATATCCCCAGCACCTTGCAGATATGTGATGAATGAAAATTTGTACTTCTCTCTGGCTCATTATTTAAAATCTTTCACATTAAACAACAACAACAACTTGTGTTAGTAGTACCTTAAAGAATGAAAGAATGCATAAAGAGTGATTTACTCAAAGGTTCAAAATAATAAATCCTGAAAACTTTTTCTAAAATGGGGACTCTTTACACTAGATTTTAAGGTAGTTTCAGTTCTGATAAGCAATTATACAGAAAAGCAACTTTAACTTTTAATTGATTGTATCTGAAACTGTAAATTTTTTCCTATAAATCATTCTCCAGATTAATGTCATTTCGAGCATTAACTGTATCTGATGAAAGTGGAATTGTTATTGTTTGGGAGTTTTAAGAATAATTTTGATGTAATGATTATTTCACTGTCAACATAGTATCTTTATATTTCCTATGTATATGTATATACAATTATACTCCAAATGTCACAGATCTGAACACTTGATTGAAAGACAAAATTGCTTTTAAAAATGTTAAAAATAAATTTCCTGTCTAATCAAACATTCTTAATATATACATTAATCTGTGTCATGATTTCTACTCACTCATGCCTACTTGCACCTCCATATTCTAAGGAAAAGTGTTTTAAGAAAATATACATAGGCTTCTGTAGTAGCACAGCTCCTTGTTAATGTTATATCTCATGTTACAATCTGAAACAAATAAAATTACATGGTTTGTGAGTTGTAGCAGGATGGATGCCTATTTTTCCCCTACAGTCCAGCTGTTTAACAAATTTTACTTTTCTGAACACTTCTACTTGATCCAATGCTGCTAGCTAGTATCGTATTCTACTCCTTCAAAGAATGTCTCTAATATTATGCATCCACTGTTTTTCCATTTTCTCTATTTTCACTTCCCTATATTATGCCATTCTCTCTAGTAACTTTAACAGCCTAGCATTACATTCTTTATTCTTTAAATTTTTATAATTAGAATTCTACCACTAAGAGGATTTGGGGAAAATGGTGGTGGCAGAGGCAGAGTTTTTGAATCTCCAAATCTCCTAATAAAAACAGAACTGTGTGAGAAGAAGCTGCTGAGAATGGAATAAACATGCAGTGCTGAAGCAATAGAAACAAGGAAAACTAAAGCTGAAATTAATGTCGGGGAGGGGAATAGAGCCAGAAAATCTCAGAAAGCAAACCACCATATTTTTAACACTATAGAAGTATTTTTAAATAAAAAAGCAGGAGAGGATGTTCTGCAAAGCTAGGAAATCTATGCTAAACCACATCTTTTTTTTTAATGGTAAAATGTATGTTTTATTTTTATTACAGAGACTAAAGAAAACATCTTTATATAAGAAACTACAACATAGATAGAACACGTTATTTTTACTAACTGAATTCTATAATACAGATGGTCTTCTGCTAACACAGAGTGATAGAGTACTAACAAGACCAAGTTAACATGAAGTATGATATGAATCAATGCTAATGGCAGTAGTAACCTTGAACCATGTCATAAAAAAAAAAAAAGAAGAAGGAGGAGGAGGAGTAAGAGGAGGTTGGAATCCCATGTAATGCAATTTGAGCTTAGAATGATCCTGGAAGTTTAGAAATAGTGATTACGAGTAATTGAAAAGACTTCATTCAAACCACTTAGATTTAAAACTTATATTTAAATTCAGGAAAATTCATTTGTTAATTGCATTCAAGTAAATAAGCAAAGTAAATCTTTCTAAAAGGTAAGGAAAACTAATTTTATCAAAAAATTGAGCAACACAGAAGGATCATAGTGAATTCCATACAAAAGTATTATAAGGAAAAAAAGAATAAGAAACAAAGTAATATCCCTAAAATGAAAATAATGTAGCTGTAATATGAACTATAACAAATGTAAAATATAATTCACTATTTCTATAGTAGCTAAAGGATAGTAAAATGGTTATACAAGAAAAAATAACATAAATTTGAGTTAGAAAAGAATAAGAAATCAGGTAGAACTTTGGAAAGAATTAAAAATAAAACAATCATTCAGAAATGAAAACTAAACTAAGAAAAATACATGAGCAATGAATATAACAGATAATGTCTTATTATAAATAGATCAAAGGAAATGAAGTGATAAATAGGATTAAGAGAAAATGATGATTAGAGAAGATAAGATCTATCAAGAAAGATATGTTTTCATTATTCAAGAACTATATAAAAAATGGGATTATAAAGTTTGTTCCGTTTTGTGTCTGGCTCATTTTGTTCCACCTTGTGTCCCTGAGATTCATCCATATAGTTGCATCTGTGAAAATGTATCCATGTAGTTATTCTAGTTTGTTTTTTCCATGGATGTATTCTACTGTATGAATATGCCCCTAATATATTTATCCATTTTTCTGATAGAGATTCTAGTTGTTTCAGTTTGAGGCTGTTATGAATAAGGCATTAATAAACATTCTTTTGGATTTAGTATGATGACCATAAGCACTCATTTTTCTTGGGGATGTTCCCATGTCACAGTACAGGGATTTGCTTAGCTATAGGTGAGACTAGTGTCTTTGTCTTTACAACCTAAGCAATTCTCTGTTTGGCCCAAATTACTACACCCTCTTAAAGGCATTTGCCTTGCTTCTCATTGCAGGAAAACTTCAAGACAAGTAAGAAAGGCCTTGCTGTACTTTTTGGTGACTGCTTTTTCAGCCTGATCTATTGTCACTAATGACATTACACTTTACTCACTGGAGACAGAACTGCTTAAAATCACCCATGCTGTTACCACACTCACATCCTAGCTAATGATGAACCTTCTGCTTAGAGAGGTTTTTTTTTTTCAGAGAGTTTATTTTTCCCTCAGTATTCACTTTGTTACATCCTACTCATCTCTAAAGATGCATTTATGTTTCTATTTCCTCCACCAGACTGTGAGCTCTTTCAGAACATTCTTCCATTCACCTTTTTAAAAAAATTTTATTGAAGTATAGTTGATTTACAATGTTGTGTTTAATTTCTGCTGTACAGCAGAGTGACTCAGTTACACATATATATATGCTTTTTCATATTCTTTTCCATTATGGCTTATCACAGGATATTGAATATAGTTCCCTGTGCTATGCAGTAGGACCTTGTTGTTTATCTATCCTATATGTAATATCTTGCAACTGCTAATCCAAAACTCCCATTCCTTCCCTCCCCCAACTCCTCCCCCTTGGCAACTACAAGTCTGTTCTCTATATCTGTAAGTCTGTTTTTCTTTCATAGATATGTTCATTTGTGTCATATTTTAGACTCCACATATAAGTGATATCATATGGTATTTGTCTTTCTCTTTCTGACTTACTTTGCTTGGTATGATAATCTCTAGTTCCATCCATGTTGCTGCAAATGGCATTATTTCATTCTTTTTAATGGCTGAGTAATATTCCATTATATATATATATCTAGTTGCATCCGTGTTGCTGCAAATGGCTTTATTTCGTTCTTTTTCGTGGCTGAGTAGTATTCCATTGTATATATGTACCACTTCTTTGTCCATTCATCTGTCAATGGACATTAAGGTTGTTTCCATGTCTTGGCTATTGTAAATAGTGCTGCTATGCACACTGGGGTGCATGTATCTTTTCAAATTATAGTTTTGCCTTGGTATATTCCCAGGAGAGGGATTGCTGAATCATATTGCAACTCTATTTTTAGTTTTTTTGAGGAACCTCCACACTGTTTTCCACAGTGGCTGCACCAATTTACATTCCCACCAACAGTGTAAGAAGGTTCTCTTTCTCCACACCCTCTCCAGCATTAATTATTTGTAGAGTTTTTAATGATGGCCATTCGGACTGGTGTGGAGTGGTACCTCATTGTAGTTTTGATTTGCATTTCTCTAGTAATCAGTGATGATGAGCATCTTTTCATGTGTCTGTTGGCCAACTGTATGACTTCTTTGGATAAATGTCTATTTACGATTACTGTGCATTTTTCAATTGTTTATTTTTGTTGTTGCTGTTGAATTCTAGGAGCTATTTGTATACTTAGGAAATTAAGCCCTTGTTAGTCGCGCCATTTGCAAATATCTTCTCCCAGTCCATAGGATGTCCTTTCATTTTGTTTATGGTTTCCTTTGCTGTGCAAAAGCTTATAAATTTGATTAGGTCCCATTTGTTCATTTTTGCTTTTATTTCTATTGCGTTGGGAGACTGACCTAAGAAAACATTGGTGCAATTTATGTCAGAGAATGTTTTTCCTATGTTCTCTTCTACGAGTTTTATGGTGTCTTGTTTTATATTTAGGTCTTTAAGTCATTTTGAGTTTATTTTTGCATATGGTGTGAGGGTGTGTTCTAGCTTCACTGATTTACGTGCAGCTGTCCAACTTTCCCAGTACCACTTGCTGAAAAGACTGTCTTTTCCCCATTGTGTATTCTTGCCTGCTTTGTCAAAGGTTAATTGTCCATAGGTGTGTGGGTTTATTTCTGGGCTCTCTATTCTGTTCCATTGATCCATATGTCTGTTTTTGTGTCAATACCACAGTGTTTTGATTACTGTAGCTTTGTGGTATTGTCTGAAGTTTGGGTTGGTTATGCCTCCAGCTTTGTTCTTTTTCCTCCGGATTGCCTTGGCAATTCTGGGTCTTTTATGATTCCATATAAATTTTAGGGTTGTTTGTTCTAGTTTTGTGAAAAATGTCATGGGTGTTTTGATAGGTATTGCATTAAATCTGTAGATTGCTTTGGGTAATGTGGCCATTTTAACAATATTAATTCTTCCAATCCAAGAGCATGGGATATCTTTCTATTTCTTTGAATCATCTTCAATTTCCTTTATTAATGTTTTGTAGCTCTCAGCATATAAGTCACCTCCCCAGTGAGGTTTATTCCTAAATATTTTTTGGATGCAATTTGAGAGGTATTGTTTGTTTACATTCCCTTTCTGATATTTCACTGTTAGTGTAAAGAAACACAACCCATTTCTGTATGTTAATTTTGTATCCTGCTACCTTGCTCAATTCATTTATCAGTTATAGTAGTTTTTGTGTGGAGTCTTTAGGGTTTTCTATATATAGTATCCCATTCATCTTTATATTACTGATCTCCAGCATCATAGCTGACCTATTATTAAATAAATGAACAAATGAATTTAGGAAATATTCAGAATCAAAGAGTTAGCTGCAAATATATCTCGCCTAAAATAATGCATCTGTTATACAAGCTCCCTCCCTCAGTTCTGTCCCTCACAGTGCATTGCATCTCCCAAGATACAATAGCAAATTAGAATAAACTTAAATATTGTAAATCTCTAAGATTAATGTACAGGCCTACATTTTCAAAGATTACAGTCACTAATTTTGAACACAAATGCAAAATTTTTAAAATTACTCTGTACAACTATCCATGATCTTAATAATTTCAAGATGATGTCCCAAATGTAACTTCCACAACAAAGAATATAAATATTATATTTTTGTAATTTAAGCATTAGGATTTCTGCACATACATAAAAATTTATCTGGAACTAGACTGTACATCTGGAAACATTTTGTAAACTGGATTAGAACCCCATGAGAAATCAAAATGCATTACAGACTTAGTTTAAAATTTTAGCTTAATTAGACTTCTCATACCCTATAAGAAGCAATGCTTTAAGATTGGATTGTCATCAAAGGCATATGGTTAACCAAATGTGTGAAGAAATACAAGGTTTCAGAGTAAAACATTAGCAATGTATGTGCAAATGAAAGTGTTCTATGTATCTATACCAAAGGAGACATATGCTTTAAATAGTTCTCACTCCTCCTCATCACAGAATCATTTCAGTTTTAAGGAGAGGTCCAAGTGTGTTTTGTGTGGGAGCTCAAGAGACAAAACTTTTCATAGCAGAAAAGAACAATTTTTGATGCATTAAATCTCTAGTCTTTGCATGGCAATTTTTACTCTGAAGGTCCAAGGGAAAATCTTATCTCCCCTTCCCTATGTAAAGTTTATGGAAGATGTTTTACTTTTTATTGGTTTCAATTGTTGCTACCAGAAAAAAAAAAAAAAGCATGATGTCTGGGCACCACACTGCACTCGCTGATAATTAACAAACAATTCCATATGTTGGTCCAAGTGTAGAGGTGAAAACCTCTGCTATCATTAACTATGATTAAATCTTTTCCAGGAATCAGGAATAATATTATAACATTATCTGTTTTTTATCTTTAATATAGTTTATGTAAAGAGTGAAATATTAGGAAAAAATTCATATAGATTTTATTTATAGAATGACTTGAAAAGAAATTTTACTTCCAGATGTCTAAATGAACAAGTCGTTGAATTTGGAGAAATACAGAACGATGACAGAGTTTACTAACAGTTCCAAAAGTTTTAGGCATTTCTTAATGTTTTATTACTTTTTAATCCTTTCTCATTTTAAAAACCTTTTCTTATTTTTTTTTTATTAAAGTAGTTCACTGGGGAAAATTTAAAAATACAGAAAATCTAAAAGAACTGGAAAAAGTTCATCTCTACTCCCATCCAGAGAAAACCATAGATAACTGTCCTTTCCTAAAAAGGAAGGAAGTTGTCACTAAAAATATGATAATGGCCAACCAGTTCTTGAGAATTCTGGATATTATGAAGAAAACAGGCAGGACTAAACTTCTCCCAAGAATATCTGAGCAATTCTTGAGTGTCTCTTAAAATAACTGTACTTTAACCAATTGCAAATGAAAACTCTAGGGGTCTGAAAATTCTGGGATCATATGAGCTATATGGAATATGGAAGTAATTAAACCCAGGAAATGGTAAGGAAAATAATAACAGAATAACCACAAGATAGAAAAAGCTGACAAAGATTTTTACGAAAGAGCCAGTGAATAAGTAAATTCCTTAAACATCACCAATGTCAATGACAACTTCTCTCATTGGGCAAACACCTTCAGTAGAAGAAAACTGATCAATTTATTGGGGACATTTCAAACCATGATCTGAGGTTCGGAACATTTTAAGAAAACTGTAGGGCTAGAAGACTGTACATGGGCAGAGAAGAAAAGTAAAAGCTGCTAACTCCAGTCCTTATTCCAGAGTCTGGGGAAGAGTGGGAAGAAGAGGGAAAAGAAAGGAAGGAGAAGGAAGGGGAGAGGGAAGGAGAGAGAAAGTGAGAGAGAATAAACAGACAGTGGACAGAAAAGCTGTCAGAAAGTTCCCACTGAATTCCTCCTGAAAAATTACAGAAATTATAGGAAAGAATATATTAGATGAACAAACAAAAATAATCAACCACAACAAAACCTGCAAAAAAACACAAATGAGACTACAGATTGTCCTGAACTGGTCACTGTGGTCAGGAAAATATTTATATTTTGCCCTTTCCTTTCTCTTGTGTTGGCTTGGGAAAATCATCACTTGCCACTTGGCCACAGAAGCCATATGTTAATGATGGTGGCCTAGACCACCAGCATCCACAGAATAACTTCAAGGTGCTTCAAAAGCCCTGTTGGGATGAGAAGTGGATTCAAACAGATCCAAGCTGACCTTCTGCCCTCCATCATTCATTCTTTAATGCCTTCTTATCCCTAGGGCTAGTAGATTACAAACTAAGGAGACTGCCTTCTCCCTTCCTTTCCAAGAGTTTAAAAATGAGTGCCTACCTTCCTACACTGTTGGTGGGAATGTAAATTGGTACAGCCACTATGGAGAACAGTATGGAGGTTCCTTAAAAAACTAAAAATAGAACTACCATATGACCCAGCAATCCCACTACTGGGCATATGTCAGGAGAAAACCATAATTCGAAAAGACACATGCACCCCAATGTTCACTGCAGCACTATTTACAATAGCCAAGACATGGAAGTGATCTAAATGTCATTGACAGAGGAATGGATAAAGAAGATGTGGTACATATATACAATGGAATATTACTCAGCCATAAAAA
>NC_041214.2:118559893-118562064 GCF_002837175.3 Physeter macrocephalus | reverse complement strand
AAAGAAGATGTGGTACATATATACAATGGAATATTACTCAGCCATAAAAAAGAATGAAATAATGCCATTTGCAGCAACACAGATGGACCTAGAGATTACCATACTAAGTGAAGTAAGTCAGACAGAGAAAGACAAATATATGATATCACTTATATGTGAAATCTTTAAAAAATGATACAAATGAACTTATTTACAAAACAGAAACAGACTCACAGCCTTCGAAAACAAACTTAGGGTTACCAAAGGGGAAACGTGGGTGGGGGGAAGGATAAATTAGGAGTCTGAGATTAACATACACACACTACTATACATAAAATAGATAATCAACAAGTACCTACAGTACAGCACAGGGAAGTCTACTCAATATTCTGTAATAACCTATATGGGAAAAGAATCTGAAAAAGAATGGATATATATATATATGTATAACTGAATCATTTTTCTGTACACCTGAAGCTAACACAACATTGTAAATCAACTATACTCCAATATAAAATAAAAAATTAAATTAAAAAAAGGTAATTAAATAAGAAATTTTAAAATAAAATAAAAATAAAAGTGATTCCCTGACCACAGAAGTAGTCTGACAATAAGCAAGTGTTTTTATCATCAAGGGTCCTCATCTGATGATGATAGCAAGAGTGAACAACAGTGGTTCTATAATGTCTAAAATTCTCTACCCTAAGCTTCACCCATTTCCATTCCCAAATTTACCAGGAGAGACAGAAATTATAATTTAGTCCTCAATGTTTTTTAATACACATTACCAGGCAGCGTAGCTGATACTCTCATAGGATAATGTGCTTAAAGACAAAAGAACAAGTACAACCACTATAAAAGAAAAACAATGAATTTAGCACATATGAATTAAAGCTGAACAGAGGAATTAAAAAATTAAAGCATAATAAATATACTTAAATATATGAAGGAAGATGCTAGCAATATCAAATGGGAACAAGAATTGAAACTGATCAAATAGTAGGTCTAAGAACGATAATGGTTGAAAGAAAGAAGAGATTGAATAAACAGCACAATAGACACAGTTTAAGAATAAAATTACAAGCAGGAAATCTGCTTTAGGCAACCTTTGAGAAAGCAGCAAGAAAAACTAAAATGATATAAAATATAAAATAAAAATAAAGAGATATGGAAAGGTCTAGTTCCAGGTGGTGGGAATCCCTGAAATAGGGGAGGTGAAAAAGGAAAGAAGAAACAACAAGAATTAATGAAAAGTGAGACCTCAGACTGAAAGTTCTCCGAGCAACTTAAAAAAACATATAATAAGAAAGCTTACTTCTAGACACACTATTATGATATTTAAGAATACCAAAGACAAGAATAGAATTCCAAAGAGGAAAAGCAGATAACCTACAAAAGGATAGGAGTCAGGTTACCCTGGGTTCCCTGCAGCTATAATTCATGCTTTAATGTACGGAAAGGAAATAATTCTAATGTAAGAATTTTAGATCCAGCCTTATTATCTTTTAAATACTCGGAAATGATAAAAAAAAATCTTCTTAGGCATACAAAACCTCAAATATTTTGCCATATTAAAGCCACCTTGAAAACAATCTTGAAGAAAGCATTGAAACAAGAAGATGAAGATGGTTGTAAAAGTTTTATATTCAACACTATCAAATGCCTTGATAAGATTTGTAATCTAGAAGGCTAGAATCAAAGAAAAGAAGAGGAAATACACCTGAAAACAGCCAAAAATGAATTCTAGTAACTATCAACACTGTAGTGGGTAATTATCCTGCAGGACAATCAATGAAATCAATAGACCAAATGATTAGAACTAAAAAAGAAGTTGACAGAGATTTCCTGATATAAAATTAAATTGCAAAATTCATTAGGATCTCTTTAGAGGCAAACAATAACAATTAGAAAATATAATAAAAATGAGATACTACCTAAATACTATATATTTCTAGGACTTATTCAAAACACAAATACCCAAGACTCTAGGGGGGAATTTTATGGCATAGATAAGCTGAATGAATGAAGAGATAGACCATGCCCCTGGGTGAGACAACTTAAAAATATAAAGATGTCAGATGTCCCCTATAAATTCAGTACATTCTTTTTTTTTTTTTTTTTTTTTTTTTTTTTTTTGTGGTACGCGGGCCTCTCACTGTTGGGGCCTCTCCCGTTGCGGGGGACGGGCCCCG
>NC_041214.2:118535955-118559764 GCF_002837175.3 Physeter macrocephalus | reverse complement strand
GGCCTCTCCCGTTGCGGAGCACAGGCTCCGGACGCGCAGGCTCAGCCGCCATGGCTCACGGGCCCAGCCGCTCCGCGGCATGTGGGATCTTCCTGGACCGGGGCACGAACCCATGTCCCCTGCATCGGCAGGCGGATTCTCAACCACTGAGCCACCAGGGAAGCCCTCAGTACATTCTTAACCCAACAGAAATTTTTGAAATTTTTGATATATTCACTCTAAAATTTATATGGAAACAAAGGTCCACAAATGGTAAAGTCTGTACCAAAAAAAGAAGAGAAAAAAAGGGAAATTTGATAGGGAGGGTGGGAAGGAGGGAGATGCAAGAGGGAAGAGATATGCAAACATATGTATATGTATAATTGATTCACTTTGTTATAAAGCAGAAACTAACACATCATTGTAAAGCAATTATACTCCAATAAAGATGTTAAAAAATAAAATAAAAATTAAAAAAAAATTTTTAATTAAAAAAGGGAAATTTGGCATATCAGCTATTAGTTCATACTATACAGCTTTAGTTAAATATATATATATATATATATATAGTGGCAGTATGTTATGGTATAAGAACAATGATCCAATGGAAGAAAATAGCTCAGACTCTGACCCATGAACAGAACTATATGATAAAGGTAGCAGCACAACCAATGGGCAAATGGTGGATTGTTTAAGAGACAGAGTTGAGAAAAATGTTACTATATGGAGAAAAATAAAACTGAATCTCTGTCTTCGTCCATTCATGCTGCTATAGCAGAATACTTTAAACTGGGTGGCTTATAAACAACGGAAATTTCTCACAGTTCTAGAGGATACGAGTTTGAAGATCATGTCACCAGCAGATTTGCTGTCTCGAGAGCCTGCTTCCTGGTAGGAGACAGCCATCTTCTAGCTATGTCCCCAGGTGGTGGAAGGGGCAAAAGAGCTTCCTGGGGTCTCGTTTATAAGTGCACTAATCCCACTCATGAGGGCTCCACTCTTATAACCTAATCACCTCTCAAAGGCCACACCTCCTAATATCATCACACTGAGGGTGAGTATTTCAACATATGAATTTGGGGGAGGGGAGACAAACATTCAATCTATAGTCATTCACAATCCACACAACATATAAATGCAGACTCCAAATATATTAAAGACTCAAATATGTAATGAAAAACTATAAAATTAATAGGTAATATGGAAGGATAACTTAGGGACATTTGGTGGGGAATGACTTTTTATACGAACCCTAAAACCACACACACACAAAATAGACACAACTTATTACATCAGACTTGAGGATTTTGCTCAAGGAAAGACCTCGTGAAGATCAGAGAAAAGGAAGATATGAAGATCAGAGAAAATGGGAGATTGTAAGAAGTTTTCAATGTCTAAAACTATCAAGGTTCTAATATATAGACCCTACTAAGAAAATCAAAAAAGGAAAAAATATCAATCCCAGTTGAAAACTGGGCAAAGTATACATTCTAGCAATTTACAGAGGAGGTAATCTAAAAGGCCAGCTAACATATAAGATGTTTAAACTCATTAGTAATCAGAAAAATGTGCAGTAAAACAATGATATAGCAATAACAATGAGATATAATTAACACCTATCTATTTTACACCTATACTAACAAAAATTAGCCATCTAGATAATGCCAAGTGTTGGCAGATTTATGGGAATATGAGAACCCTCAGGAACTGCAGGTAGAAACACGGACTGATGTAGACATTCAGAGAATAACGTGTTAATACTTATTCAAACTAAAGATATATATAACCTATAACCCAACAACCCTGTTCCTTTGTATATGTCAAAGAGCTCCTCACGTATGTCTATAGGGATCATACAGTTTTGTATGTGGGAAAAAGGCTGCAGACATTATAGGTGACAGGACCCAGGAAGTGGGTAGGTAACACCTGGTGAATGCACACTATGGTCACTATATTACACACAGTCACAGGAAAAAATCTTAAAACATACTATTAAGTGAAAACCATAAGAACAAAAATAAGATATCTTCTAATGCCATTCACATAAATTAAAAATAGATGCATGCGAAACAGCAATTCATATTTTATAAGACCATATGAGCAGAAAGATACACATTATGGTTGTCTTTTGTGAAGGAGGGGTTTGAACAAGGGTAAGAAAAGCAATGGATCAATACATAAAATAGGAGAGGGACCTATTTCAGAACAGTGTTGAGAATGTCCCATATACTAAGGAATATGATTAACTTAACTTCTTGTATAATTTTTTTTAATAGGAAGAAAAGAAAGTATAAGACAAAAAGAGATAAAAAATAAGAACATGAAAAGATGAGACTCAAATAAAAATCAATAGAGTAGGGGTGGTGTTCTTCACTTTTCTTTGCCCTCATTGAGGGACACAGATTTTGTCCTTTTGAGAGAGCAAGTATGATGATGTCATACTTCTCTTTTGCCTCAAGGACTGACAATAAGAGACTTGCTTCATTTGAATAAGAATGTCCTATGTAGTTAATTTCCTAATTGGTAATTATAAATTATAATGAATACAAAGATAGTGGTACTTTTTCCTTCTTTTTTTCTTTTCCTTTTTCTTTTTAAATTTTCCTTTTCAGGGCACAAGCATCATCACATGACTGTAATAGTCAAACTTCTTAAAGATTCAAAAATAAGAAAATACATGTGCTTGAACTATCCAATCATTCATCCTCTGAACAAACATGCATTGATATATATATATATATATATATATATATACACACACACACACATCTCACAGAAATATAACAGGAAAACAATATACAGCAATTAATTAGATGAACTTTCCATACTGTAGAGTTAAGATCATTAACACAGAAATTTTAATTTGAAATTTGAAATTATTAATCTAAATTCATTAGGCCATGTACATGTATAGAATTTATACAGTTTATATCATGTCTCAATGCTACATTATTTTTTAATTTTTTTTTATTGGAGTATAATTGCTTTACAATGTTGTGTTAGTTTCTGCTGTACAATGAAGTAAATCAGCTATATGTATACCTATAACCCCTCCCTCTTGGACCTCCCTCCCACCTCCCCGCAATCCCACCCCTCTAGGTCATCACAAAGCACCGAGCTGAGCTCCCTGTGCTATACAGCAGGTTCCCACTAGCTTGGAACTAGCAAGTTCCCATCTATTTTACACATGGTAGTGTATTTATGTCAAACCTAATCTCCCAGTTCATCCCACCCTCTCCTCCCCCCTTATAACCAGACCAAAACCAGCCTTTACAACTTATCTCATTGTTTCTTTCAATGTATATAATACATATCAAGAATCTGCAGTGGAGAAATGCATTTGGAAAATAATCTCCTGAAAATAATAATCTCTCTTTCCATGCCTGGCATTCTGGTCCTTATTACTCCCATAAATCTGGTCTTTAACACAACAGACGAATACAATTTTATTAACTGTGAATCTATTTGGCGGCCTTTGAATGGCTTTCTCAAATTGCACTGCTCTCACAGTGCGACAAGTCCTTTCATGTTGATTAAAATATTTGAGGGATACAAACAACAACAACAGAGTAACAGGAAATCCAGTCATTCCTTTCATCTTCCCAGTGGGAGCCAGTCAGTGCAACTTGACTTTCTTCAAACAAAACTCCCCTTTTTGTGGCTGAAGAAAGCCTTTGGCAAACACTTATCCTTTGATATGATATGCACTTGACAAAAATCACAGAGCAAATCAAGCCACTGCTTTGAAGAAAATGCTTATTAGAAACCTGAAGCTCTTAAGTGCACTAGGACTTAATGCTGTTGCCAGCAACATGAGGCCAAATGTGTCTGTGGCGTCGATTTAAAGTCAAGTCCAAGTGTATTGACTTCAGGACTGCAGCTGCCACCTCATTCCTTAGTTTAAAGTATACCTTGAAGAATTGTTTAGTTTTCAAGTACATTCTGGAATGTCAGTTCTATATTTCATTCTGGTGAAGCATACATTTTATTATTAGAAAGGAATGTGAGAAAACCCTTGTTCTATAGCGTTTGCTCAATGGCCCAGAGCCTCCAGTAACATGCTAATTTCTTTTCCAAGTAGAAACTCAGCTTCTGAGGTGAGAATGCTGAGGTGTCCAGGGTCAAACCAGAATTCCAACATGAAGAGCCAGGGCTGGAAATCCTCATACACTTTTGGATCCCACAATAAACAGATGGCACATTCAAATTAGGATAGTTTATGGGGAATTTAATAAAAAGATTTTATAAATGTACAGGCAGGGGTGAAAAGCCCAGAAGGGATGAGGCAGCAGCCCTGGCCTTTTAATAGGTGGGGCGTTAGCAACCCTAGGTCTGCAGGGGAGTGAGTAAGTGGTGACCAAAACCCAGAGACAGAGAGGCTGGGTAGACAGCAGCCACCCCTAGCAACCCCACAGGAAGAGAACAAGAGGAATAGGTCCCAAAGTTCATGTTCCTCCCTACTTCCTATCTCCCACTGGTTTTCCCCACTGTCCTCACCTAACCAGGAGACAAGAGGGCAAGGGAGCCAGCTGACATGGTCCTTACAGGTCAGTTTTCCAAGTGGATGTGGCTCTGTGGAGCACAAAGAAGACAGTCTACCAAAAGACATCATCACTTCCACCTAAATCACCCCGGAAGGTAAATGGCAGAAACCTTCTCTAAGTGTTGACCTCAAGTAAAAGGAAAAATTCAAAACTCTCAGATTTTCTGTGATAAAGCCCATGCAGTTTTCCAAATGGAAATGCAGAAGTCAAGCCAGGTTTGTAATTAAGTTAAAAAACATATTAAATAGCTCTGTTAATGATTTACATACACCCAAATAACACAACTATGTTTTTTAAAATACGAATAGTATGCTTCACTGAAATAACTATAACAAAGGTATATAAACATATATGAAGAAACTAAATTGTAAATATTCCCTGAAAGAGCGTATTTCTATAATAAATAGTTTTATCAAAATGTTTTCCTCTTTGATTCAAGAAGTCATCACTGAAGAGAATTGTCTACATAGAAAACGTTTTCCCCAGTAGCTCAGCTCTTGCTAATCTCTAGACATTTCTGCTTTGATCTCTTCCTGACACTTCAGGTCCAGCATGTCTGGAAACAAATCTGTGTTTCCTTCTCTCTCTTTCCACCCCATGACTACTAACTCTCTGAATGATGGATCGTGGTGGGAGGGGGTTGGTACGTACACCTGCACTGAGCTTTCAATATGGTAAATATTCAATTAATATGTTTATTGATTATTGAACAATTATGCTTTTTTAACATCTACTTTCAGTGAATAATGAAACTTTGCATGAAAAATATAAATGAGAAGCATAAGCTGAGAAGGCAGTAATTCCATTGCTATCCATAGGTGATCAGGATTTTGGAAGAATGAGCAATGATTTACAAATGAGACCACTCTACTTAGTAAAGTTAATGGAGAATCTGACCCAAGAATCTTTTTTTTTTTTTTAGAAGATGTTGGGGGTAGGAGTTTATTATTAATTTATTTTTATTTATTTTTGCTGTGTTGGGTCTTCGTTTCTGTGTGAGGGCTTTCTCTAGTTGTGGCAAGCGGGGGCCACTCTTCATCGCGGTGCGTGGGCCCCTCACTATCGTGGCCTATCTTGTTGCAGAGCACAGCCTCCAGACGCGCAGGCTCAGTAGTTGTGGCTCACAGGCCCAGTTGCTTCGCGGCATGTGGGATCTTCCCAGACCAGGGCTCGAACCCGTGTCCCCTGCATTAGCAGGCAGATTCTCAACCACTGCGCCACCAGGGAAGCCCTGACCCAAGAATCTTTATCAATTAAATTAAAATAATAGTCTGTAAAGGAAATGAATGAATGCATTATTAACCTGTCAAAATCAGTAACTCTCAGAGATGTGATCTTACATAATTGGGAGACAGTAAAGCTAGCAAACACAAAAAAAGACTTCAATTTAAAAGTATGGTAGTGGAAAGAGCACTAGCCAACAAGCAGGTGTTCCATGCCAAAGCTGGGACCAATTACCAGTATGACTATAGGCAGTTCTAAAGTGCATGGGGTATAAATGAAACAAGACGAGTCATGAGTTGATGACTGTTGAAGTGGGTGTAAGAAAACGGGGATTCTACGCCAGCGCAGTCCAATAAAAATATAATGTAAGCCATATATACAGTTTCAAATTTTCTAGTTGCCACATTTTGAAGAGTAAAAAGAAATAGGTGAAATTCATTTTAAAATATATTTAACTCAATATACCTAAAACATTATCATTTCAACGTGTCACTAGCCACCTTTGAAGTGCTCTACAGCCACGTTGCCAGTGATTACCATATAGGACAGCAGAGTCCTGTGCTACTCATTTTACTTTTATGCATGTTAAAAATGTTTTTATAATAAAAAGTTAAGAGAAAAAAGTAGACAAACTTGTGTTTATCTCTCTCCACAGCTCAGTTTCCCCATCTATGTGTTGAGGGAGACGTACTGGTCATTGGATAATTTCTAAGGTGTCTTCTAATTCCTTATTTCCTAGTTTCCCCTTTCTAAAGTATTCTTTCTGATTTTTCTTACTACTCTATAGGAAGATGTACCTTTTTAAAAAAGAAATTCCTTTATGCTGTCAAAAAGATATGACCTGAAAATTACATTCTCAATTTATCTAAGAAATATTTCGGGACAAATGACCATTTATGCATAAAATAATTTTTCTACTGCTTCAAGACCAAGTGGTCATATATGAACTCATTTACATTTACCACTATTTTGTTCATTCGGTTTTTCCTTTCATATAAGATTAACCACTCGACCCTGGTGAGAAATGGAAGATGTAGATTAAAAACACAAATATAAATCAGAATTCATGTTCAGTAAGTGATTTTGAAGGAATAGGAGTTAAACTATTTAGGTACTTATTCCCATTATTTTTGAAAATTTTGTCCAATAACTTCACGGATTTATCTCACGTGTTCATTTGATTTTTTGTATTATGTTTTATAGCTGTATTTATAGAGCCTCAGCCTCACACCATTCAAATGTTTTACTTAAAGTAAAAATTTCTGTAAATGATTGAATGTGTTTAGTATAAAATATCCATCTTTATGACTGACAAAACTGTTTAATTTTAATTTGATTGCTTTGATGGCCTGCAGACCCATTCCAGACCCATTCTATCCTCTTATCTCAATATTTAGGTCAAGCTCAGTGGATGCTTCTAGTGTCATTTAGAAGAAACACTGTAGGTGTATCTTTTATTAATCCCAAATAGAAGGAAGTTGCATTTTTGACCAATTTTTAAGAGATCTCGATATATATGAAAAATTCTGGCTTACTAAATATAATTTACATTTTATCTATGTAAAGGTTATTTGCAATATTTAAAAGGTTAATTACCAAAAACACTCTGCAATTTTTTTAATAGGAAACTATTTGGGGTACCCTTACATGATAATTACATTTTGAAAATCAATTTGCACACAATTATTTATGGACACTTTTACTACAGTAAATCAGTTTAATTATTAATCTATTTTCAAAAATAGAGAGCTAAAATCTATAGAAATATCTACTGAGTTAAATGGTATATACCTGTTGAGATTTTTTTTCCCAATCATACTGCAAGCCTTGGGTAGACATAGGATTAACACGGTCTCTTACCAGTCCTTAGAATGTGAAGTAAGATGTTTTTATACCAGGTACACTATCTCTTTCAGTTGTTGATTTAAAAATTGTGGTTGACCTCCTCTTATAGGTTGAACAACATGCTCTAAACGTAAGTGAGTGTTCAGGGTATATGAGCTAATCCCATAAAATAATAAAATACATAGCCTGAAATCAGACATACACACATATAATTTCTGTAGGCTCCTTCACTATTATTCCCACGGAAGAAAATTTAATTACGGAGACTTTTTTGGACAACAAAAAATCATTACCATAAATCAATTGTTTTCTTTATGGTTTTCTTCATTTAATCAGTTTGTCTGGTCTTTATTACCTGTGAGGTTCCAGCCATCTCATTCTACAACTTTCACAAAAATAAAGGTCCATTTCCCTTAACGGAACTAAAAATTTATTGGCATTAACAAGAACAGAAGTCTCTATGCAATTATGGGAATAAAGGTTGGTTCTCAATTATGGGAAAAAAGGGTTGTTCCCCTGAATTGTCAATCCTTAAACATAGCATGAAGGAGAGAAGTTAAGAAAAGAGTGAATAGAATAAAAATAGAATTATACTACTAATTATACCCTAAGCACACATTTCTACTTACCTAATAATTAAAATACTTAAAGATGCAAATTGAATTAATTCAACAAGCAACTTTTCCCTGTCACCAATTTATCCTCAAGGACCTCAATGTTTTATCACATAAGTTCGGCATCTGTAGTTCCTAGTCTGGCAGAAAGTTTTCCAGGAGAATATTCTTTTAAAACGGAAGCCAAAGGAAAAATGGAAAATCTGTGCTATAACTTGGAGCTCTATGCTCTCTTTGTAACAGATCAGGTGTCCAAACACTGGCTCACCTTCGGGCCTCATATGTTCCAGCAGTTGTCAACTGCAAAAGCAAAGGTTCTCTGGATGAAATGCCAACTTTTCTGCAAGAAAGTTGAGACCCTCTGGCAATATTTAGACTTGTATTGTTAGTAATAGCAAGTGTCAGAAAAAATTACTGGATATGATAACTCCAGATGTAGTACCTACAGAGAACACCCAGTTGTTCTAGCAAGAAGAGTAAGATATACAATAAGAAGTGGCCTTCAAGGTCCAATTTTAAGCATGATCTATTCAATATTACGGTCCCCAAACTCATAATTAGAAATACATCCTAGGTATTTCACAAAATGGACTCACTACCTCTTTGATAGTTTTTCCCACTTTCCCCCCCACACATGTTCTCATTTTTAGACATAAATTCTTCTCCTTATTGCCAAGACATTACTGAACATCTCTCCCCAAAACGTCCTCTGCTCTCCATTCCAGAGAATGGAATGTCTCATTACTTCAAAGCCAGAGGCAAAATTCAATTTTCTAGAGTCAATCATGACAGATCTAATCTAAATGGAATCACTCACGTTTCTAAATTCCTATGGTGTCTTCCACACATTTTTCAATTCTAGCTCCCACTAATAAAAGTGAGACTGTTAATGCTGTCGCTGATAACTTATGTCATTCACTTCTGATGTGGTATAAACAAGACCTCTAAACTGTTACAGCAGAATGAGGAAGGAAGAATAATTGATATGAGAGGAAAAGTGTTCACCTATAACCATTTCATTATTGCAATAGCATTAAAGGACAGTGAGCAGGGAGTGATGCAGGGCAGGTAGCAATAACTGGATAGTAGTGCAGTCAAGAAGAAATAACAGCAAAATCAAAAGAACAAGAGGAAATAACTGGCATAGCATCCAGTCACTCAACAAACATGTAATAAGGATCTACTACAAACCGGTCAATGGGATTAACATTTACAAAATAAAAATGTAGACCTCTCTCTCAAGGATCTCTAGTAGGAAAGACAAAACCTCATAAATAAATGTAAAAATAATAATAAATAAATAAAACATAAATCATAAGGGAGATTTAAAGAGCTTTGCTGGGGAGGGGGGTGGGAGAGGGGAAACAGGGCTAGCCACACAGGCAGCTTGTTCTCACTGTGTTGCCTAATTTAACACAGCACCCAGCTCTCTGTGGACACTTAATAACTACCGGTTGGCAAATGGATAAATGCCAGTGGTTGGGGAAAAGAGATGAGTGCGTTATCTCCCCGGCAGCCCAGCAAGCTGGTGTGGATGGTGTGGGGGGGCCTCCTTAGCTGTGACAGCTACACAGTGACTCCCAGTGGTCACAAGTTGAACCTCATTTTTGATCACAGCATAATAAGTACATAATTTAGTATAAGTACATATATATATATACATATATATATATTATATCATTTAGTATCATTACTAAAGCCATCACCCTTTTAACAAACTTTGGTGTTCATTATGCTTAAAAGGGAATAGTATTTCTCACAATGATGTGAGCTAAACAAACAATAAGTTCCTTTCCAATCCTGAAAGCCGGATTCTATTATTTTAAATTAATTTTCTAACATGGCCAGTGTGATGTTATACTTAACATGAAGGCTGTTCTGAGAAATAAGCCTTGTTGTCTCCAAACTAACAAGAACGCCCTCCTCGGAGAAAGATGGGAATATTTCTGAGTTTTACCTAAAAATTAGAGGCATTTCTCTATTCTCAGAACAATTATTAGCTTGATAAGAGTTCCAAATTGTCCCAATTACTTTAAACTATGTACATTCTTCTCCTTCTTTAGAAAGAAAAAGAAGAATGGGTCATTATATTTTTGGTCATAATGCCATGGGTATTTCCATTGATGTTTAATATTTCTCTACCAATAAAAATACTATGTAGTAGGTCATTCTGGCATATTAGTATTTACTGAGTTCAGTTCAAAAAACACAATCAGTGCCAACTATGTGTCAAACATTGTGCTAAGTACTGGAAGAAGAAAGATGGGTAAGATATAGCCTCTGCCTGGGAAGGACTTACAGTGCAGTGAGGAAGACAGACCTCACTGTCTTCCAGATACCAGAGGAAATGTGGGGAAAAAAATACTGTAACAGAAACCAGCAGTTTGATAAGGCATCATAGTTAAAAAGCCACCCTCATACATAACTCCCACATGTCAGTCACCCTCCAAATCCAGTCATTCCGTGAGCAACTGTCATCTTCAGTCCCATTCATAACGGTTTGGGGAAGACCCTGACCTATGCTTCCACTGTTGTCAGCCATTCTCTTGTTCTTGCATATTAAATTAGATGAAGGCTCTGAATTGACATCAGAGAGAAGAGAAACGAGACAGGTAAGGGAAAAGAACAGTTAAGCTGTATATTGAAATCCTTCGAGAAATGTCCTGTCAAGAGTATAGCTAGAAAATTCAGGATGCAAGATGCTGTATATTACCGTGTAAGTGTCCAAGGAGAGTCTTCTATCCCCAAATGAAAAGACACTGCATGAAATCAAATGATAACACTGTCCTAAAACTGGACACCTAAGTGATATACATGGACATCTGTTCATGTAGACTGACCCCTAGTGGTATAAACTGATTGCTGCAGGAACAATAGTCTCAGAAAACTGTCTTTTAAAAAAAAAAGAGAGACCAAGATCACTCTCTTCAAAATGTAGTGCTATATAGCTTCATAAACATGTACATTCTAAGTGAGATATATGGCCATACTGTCCTCTCTAAAAACTGAATAAACAATCTACAGAATTTATAATGAAGGTGCAAACAATTTAACAGATAACAGACCTATCTAGATGGGACTATCTCCCTTAAATGACCAGCCATATGTTATTCTATGTGGCCTCTACTATTGTCACCACATCTGTGTCTCTATGAGACAGTATTTTGAAAGTCTTCATAATTGGTTGCAAATGACTTATAACAAGATTCTTTTCAATTTTCTAATTTTATTTCAGTGAATTTTGACATACCACAAAATAACCTAGCCTAGTAATTATGAAATACATTCTTAACAAAGTAGTTTGTAAGTTTCTAAGTAATAAAAACCTAAAACATACATCATTAACATGTTAACTACATAATAATTACAAATAAAATTGACAGTGTTAGTTAAAATGAAGAGCAACTTATTTCATATCCTATGTGCTCCTTTTTATAATGAAACAAGAATTACATATCAAAGTCAAAATAATGTTTAGGTTCAAGGAAAGATGAGAAAAGAGTAAGTAGATGGTTTTAAACATATAAAACTAGAAATTAATAGCCTTTTCTTCCCCCATCAGTGTCGAAGATAGATTAACTAAGACAATTCTTGTTATAATTAAGGAGTTTAGAAACAAAAGCCACCCACAGGGGTCAAGTAAGAGGTCTCATGATCATTTTCTCTTTACTCTAGATGTTTTCTATTGGCATTTCAAGGGGAAATTGCATGATGCTCTATGTGTTAGACATTCTTTTTCATTATGCTTCTTACAGAGAAATATTTCTAGTTTTGCTTTTTGCCCATCCCTACTAGATAAGTCTACAAGTCACTGGTGAGTAGGCAAGATAGGAAAGTCACCCAAAGCATGAGTGCCTAAAGACATACTTGTTGTGTATTCCCACCTTCCTTTTTTTTTTTTTTTTGTGGTATGCGGGCCTCCCTCTGCTGCGGCCTCTCCCATTGCAGAGCACAGGCTCCGGACGCGCAGGCCCAGCGGCCATGGCTCACGGGCCCAGCCGCTCCGCGGCATGTGGGATCCTCCCAGACCGGGGCGCGAACCCGGTTCCCCTGCATCGGCAGGCGGACGCGCAACCACTGCGCCACCAGGGAAGCCCCCACCTTCTTTTAAAAATGGTTATTGCTTGCCCCATATTAGGAAAAAAAAAAAAAAAAAATATATATATATATATATATATATACCATTACACAATACATAGGCCATCTGGAAACTGTTCCACCATGAGGAATATATACTACAATGCACTGCAGTCCAAGTAAATACTAAAGAAACCATAACTTGTTAACTATATAAAATGCATACCACTGAAAATGAAAATCAAAAGAAATAAGATAAACGTATGCAACCCATTTCTAAAATTGTGGAGTTAACCTGAAATGATTCTGTAAATTCAGGAATTCTTGAGGTCAGCTTATCAAGAAGCTCCTAAATGATGTGGCTTCTTCTAAGCTATTGGTGTACTAGGAGAGTAATATATCTTTGAATTTTTCCTCCTCATCCACAAGGGAAATCACAATAACTTAAAAGAAAACTAACAAACAAGGAGAAGGAGACAAAGTTCTGCTGAAAAAAATAAGGAATGTGCTCAACAGTAGAAAGATCAAGCCAACACACGCTCATTCATGACACTGTATATCCTGGCATCCCACTAAAACAACCCAGAACATTTTAGAAACTCAAGCTCTAAGGTTTAGCAGTTCTAAAACTTTCACTCCATTTTATTTTTTGCATGTAATTAGAGAACTGACAGTAGTAATTCTAGGTAGAATGACTGAAGTTTGCCTCAGATTGAAAGGTGGGGAATAGGTTTCAAATAAATATATATCTCCCCAAAACAATTTATAACAGACTATAACTTGCAGGTCATTTGTGCAAAATTAAAGTTCACCTTATATTTTTTTTTGTCTGCAGTCTGTGCTCTTCTTAAATAACTCTTACCTTCAAAAGCACTTCAAAATCTATGTTGCTAAAATTCCATACATACAATTTCTAAGTTTTCCCAAAGTATTGTCAGCAACTCCTCCCATGAATAATAGAAGCCAACATACAAGCTGTAGAACTCAACAACTAAAGCCTCTTCCTTATATTTGAAACAGCTAGTGACAGTCCTGCCTGTTTATCAAAGAAATTTTTTTCCACACTTTCTGCTATTTACCTCTCACACCAGTGTTTTGAGAACCTCTGGTCTAGTCCAATAGCACTCAGCACACACGTCTACAAGTAAAGCTGTAATTCAGTTGCAAAAACTCTAAAGCTTAAGACCATCAATAAAAGAAGAGACATGCAAAAGCAAGCACAAATTCCCAAATCAGCACAAAAGTAAAATCTTCAGACTCAACAAAAGAGTGAAGAGCTAAAAAGAACCCTTACTCTACATATCCTAATCACAGGTCCCACTTCAATCTTCTTTTTTTTGCTGTTGTATTTTTTTTAATATATTCTTCCCTTATATTAAAGTCATGTCAGTGATCTATCACAGCAAACATATCCAGATGGAAAAACAGAAAAATGTTCTCCAATTTACACTACAGAATGGACAAAAGGGCTTAGGTTTAATATCCACTACTACATAAATAAGTCTCTTAGGTACCCTTGCATTCTCCAGTTTAAAAAACCTTTAATTTCAGCATGTGAAAGATGTAGCCACACTGGGCTGTTATTTGTAATAGGTCTTGCCCTCCCTCTCTCCTACAATACTCCACAGAGTGATGAGCAAATGTATTCCCATTACAGTTAAAGAGTTTGGAAATTAAAGCTATCAACCCAGAGGTAGATAAGTAAAATCCTCACTTTATGAAAGTTTTCCAGATGTCTTTACATCCGCTTCTTTCCCTTAAGGCAAAGAAGAACCAATGTGGAAAACCCTGATATTTTAAATAATTCCCTTTCTGTCTGGCAGTTTTTCCTGCACAAGATGCTACTTATACCTTTTTTGGCAGACTGATGTTCACAGTCACATGCATAGTGTAAAAACTCAAACATTCTGTTTCTTCTAAGCTCAACAACTACCACTGAATGTAAACTTAGTTGCTTTGACATGGGAAATTATGACAGAAATTTCAATTAAACAAACTATGCTCTTTTCCAAACGGTCCCTAAGGCCAGATTCTCAGAGTCAGTCATACATAAATGTCATTGCAATCATTCCAAATAGGTTGCTAACATATGCAAAAATCAGAGTAGTCAACTTTTTTAAGCTGAATGACCTATCAATAATACCTCACGGTTATTTAAACCTGGTCTCCAAGGATTTACCCCCTGCCACTCAAGTTATAGGTAGGATGTAGACAGAGTTAATATTAAATAAATTAATAAATAAATTTAAATAAATAAATTTAGAATTAAATAAATTTAGGCAAAAGCACTTTGAAATCAAGTAGCAACCAAGAAGACAGAGTGCAGCAAGAGTGAATCCAGTACCACCTAACAGAATGAGAAAGTGAACATGATATACTAAATAGAGAGGAAAAGAGAACGGGGGAAGAGCCAGCACAGTTGGGCAAGTGGAGTGGGCTGACTGTTGCACATCTCCTTCCCCTAGCAAATGGGGAAGTGGTGTTCCCATTGTGCAGATGGGTTGCTCAGATGACCTCTAGGGTATCTGAAGCTCTGGGTCATGAAGACAGACAATAAATTTAATTCCATCCTTTATTTCCTCTTCACTAATACTCAAAATGATGACCTTTTTTAAAACATAGAATAAATTTATGTTTTAATTTCATGTGAAATTCATTGGTAACTCCTGGGCACAAAAACAATAGTGATGAACACAATTTATCCAATTTTAAAGCAAAAATGTATATTAAAGCTCATTTTCCCTATTATTTCCCTTGTAAAAAGGAAACTGAGACCCAAAAAGGTGACATGAATTGTTCCAGATTATACAACGAACAAGGGACAAAACTGGAACCAGAACTTAGCTCTACTTACTCCTGGTGTCATGTTCCTTCCTTATGTCATCGCTCGTGATATCTGCGGAATCGCGATCTCTAACCTCGGTCACATTCTGTCTCACTGGTCTACCTTGTTCCTGGGCACCCTGGTTGGCAGCACCCTCCATTCCTTCTCCTTGCACAGGAGGGCTGGAGCACCTCGATGGCGCCCAAAGCATCTCTGCAGGGGGGGTAGGCACCGTAGCCTGAGGCAGGGCCGGCGCTGTGCGGCCTGGCCTTGGGAAGCATCTTCCATCCTTCACTCTTTCCCCCACTCTCACCATTCTGGTCATTCTGCTGGTCATTGTGTTGCATCCCCTGCGACAGGGAACGCCTCTAGAACGATTCCGCTCTGCTGTTCATTGACTGCCCCCACAATCTTTTGTCCAACACAAACTCCACAGTCTCTCCATCCCCTACACCGCGAGAGGACTTCCTGGGTAATTCTTTACGGCAGTCGGCTGTACAAATACATCTTCCTTGGAGTCCTTCCTGTTGAGGAAACCATATCCGTTTCTTACAGTGAATATTTGTTCTCGAAACCTTCCTCGCGTTGCTCTTCCGGTGCCCGCTGGCAGGCGCGGCGGATGTGGATGGTGCCCGCCGGATGTGGATAGTGCCCGCCGGATGTGGATAGTGCCCGCCGGCAGGCGCGGCGGATGTGGATGCTACCCGGATTGGTGTCCGCCGCGCTGAAGCGGGGAGGCTCGGACGCAGGGTGTCGGCCTCCCAGCTCACGGGTGCGGCGGGGAGGGGGGAAGGGGAGACCCGGGCAGCTGCGCTCCTCGCGGTGTGAAGGTAACTCGGCCGGCGGCAGGGCTGCCCAGGGCCCACGGAGGTCTGCTGTCCACTCCCGCTACCGATGGAACTCGGCAACAAGTTTTTTGAATGGCTAGTACGTTGGAATAATGTCCTAAAAGCAAGGCCTCATTTCATTCTTCAGAGTTGTACTAAATTGGAAATAAACTATGACTTATGAAAGAAATATGGCTGGGTTTTTACTCATAAGTACTGTTAGCTGTGGAAATCTATGTTGTGTTCTAAGCAAGGGCTCTCTTTTACGGTCATTTCTTTATTGGATAGTCAGAAGACTGGCACAATTAGTTTTTTGTAACATTGTGACTGCACCCAATTTTGATAAGATTTATGCCATAATTTCTGTCTTCAGTTCAACCTGTATCCAAAGCTTCAAGTTAAACAGAATTTCTAACTCCAACTGTGAGTGTTTCCCCTTGCGGTATGTTATTGAACTTAAAATTACATCCAACAATTGAGCCTTCTAGGTACCGTATGTAATGTTTATTTTGCAAGAAAACTTGGATGATTGTTCCAACGTAAAGAAGCAAAGGCAAATTTTTCTGGTGAGAATACATATGTGAATTTTTAGAGGTATTATGGTTTCCCTGGGGCACATTTATTATGGTTTTTGACGCCTAGAAATTTGCAGTATGTCACATTAGAGGGGAAGAGGAGACATGATTGGTTTTATTTTTTACTGTGTAAAATAGTTTACTGAGTTCCGTGTAAACACACTATTTTTCTAATGGCGTATTTTGCTTTTACTGATAATGTATTTTGCAAACAAAGCCTTTAAGGATAATAAGTTCTTCAGACTGAGAATGGAAAGCAGGCTTGATGTCTGACTTGAAAGCGACTGTGAATAAAGGTCAGCAGACAGCATCGATATCTGATGATTTCTCATCAGTGCCTCACAAGGCAATTTCAAGCCAACAAATATTTATTGAAAACTTACTCCATGGTAAGCCAAACCCTGTTCTGGGTTATTATTAGTTCCTGTTCATATGGTCTATAGACAAACTTTAAGATAGCGACTGTGAAGATACCTGGTCTACCTAGGCAAAGGAGGAAACCACCATGGTAACTAAATCTGAGTTTTCACACCAAAATATGAAAAACAGTGTAGGTTCTTCTGTCTTTCAAGGGTCCTACAGAGCAAATTTGGATGACTGTCAAAATGTAGGATTATTTTATACTAATTGACAAAAAAGTAAAAGATTTTATTTCCAATTTTCAGCTTTATGTGTTGTTCTTTTAGGTGTTTGACCTGATATATGAAGTATGGAATCACCCATGGTGACAGTGCTTGTGTAAAAACTAAAGATTCAGACTTCCCTGGTGGCGCAGTGGTTAAGAATCCACCTGCCAATGCAGGGGACACAGGTTCGATCCCTGGTCTGGGAAGATCCCACATGCCGCAGAGCAACTAAGCCCGTGCGTCACAACTACTGGGCCTGCGCTCTAGAGCCTGCAAGCCACAGCTACTGAGCCCGCGCACCTAGAGCCCGTGCTCCGCAAGAGAAGCCAGCACAAGGAGAAGCCTGCACACCGCAATGAAGAGTAGCCCCCACTCACCGCAACTAGAGAAAGCCCGCGTGCAGCAATGAAGACCCAAGGCAGCTAAAAATTTTTTTTAATTAAAAAAAAAAACCTGAAGGTTCTCCTTTTTTCTTAAAGATTCTGCCATATTCTATATTTTTAAAACGAGCTCCATTAAAACTAGCGCTTCTAGCAAAAATCTTGCTGTTTCCATTGAAAATGCATATGGAACTACTGAGCAGTTTCTCTTGTGTACTCAAGAATCTTAAAATAAGAATGAGTTTCACAAATGTAAAGACATGAACAAGAAGAGAGGAACAAAAGTGAAACCCAAGAAAACCTATTCATTTACCCATCTCATGTCAAGTTCTTATCAAGTGAACAGTTCATGGCAGCAAGGGCTTAATGGTGGCCGAATTCTCAGTGTATATCCAGTTTTTAAGTGGATGGGACACTGGACTGATAAAGAGCCTGCTTTAGTAGTAATTTGGGCATGAGCAAGTCTTTATGTTGAAATGCACTAAATGACCAAAATATTAAGACCCTCTCTGTGCATGCAACTCAGATAGATACTATAATTGCACATCCATTTATTAAGGAAAATGTCTTAAAAACAGGAGTTAGAACAGTTGTACACAGAGCTCAAATTATAACTATAAATTGACCTCTAAGGTTCTTACTAGACTATCAGAAAAAGCCCACAAGAAACAAAATTGAACATCAGTTGACCTGTAGGTTCCAGAGATGAAGTACATAGAATATTATTTTAGTTTTATATTTATTTGAAGTATTTCTATATTGTCCAGTAAGTAGGTTATTTAACACATGGCAACTTTTAAAAAACAATTGGCATTTTACATATTATATTTAAAGTATTTACAGTGAGAATGAATGTCTCTGAACTATGAATTTATCCTCTGAATAACAAGCCATAGCCTGGAAAACATGTGAATGGCCAACAAAATTCAATGTATGATGTTCTAATTTGTCAAACGGGTGAAAAACTCTGGGATTATGGAAACTGAGAATCCTGAAAGAAATCAATAATTTGTTTCCTTAAATGAGGTTTTCTCTAGAAAATTGCTTTAACATTAATCCAAGGCTTTTGGAAGTTCCAAATAAACAGCAAATAAATGCATTGAATGTAACAAAAATACATCATTTTTAATTGTTTTCAAGAAATTTTCTTGAATTGTACTGTGTCACGCTACGCTACATTGGACCACGTTAGATTGGGTAGAGTTATAATGTTAGAACTAATCATTAAACCAAATCCTAGCCACAAATTAATAAACCAGATATGGAATTGTCTTAGTGTGAGATGTCAGAGAAAAGTAGTTTATCACATACTCAAATTTAGGAAATATCAGTTGAGTCCCTTTCACATGTAAGGCTTTGGTTTATGTTCTATAGAGTATGTAAAAATCAATTGAGGAACTTACAGTTTAATGTGAGATGTGTGCACAACTGTTAGGAGAACCATATACTTTGTGACAGAGGCACTAAACACCAATCCCAGAAGAGGCTGACCCTTTGTAGGCTTTGGAGATCTTGAGATGAATGGTTACAGGAGTCGGAGAAAATTAGTCCAAATGTGGGCAAAGAGGAGCATCCCCAGAATAGGACCAGCTTTGAGAGACCAGTCATAAATACACAGAACACACTGGATGCAACTGTGGGCAATGAAGATGGAAGGGCAGATACAATGCAGTGTTTGTTAGCAGGCAGGTCCTCAACAACATCTGTTCAAAGATTACATGGAGAAAAGAAAGAGAACTCATCCAATTCCCATTGTTTCATGGGAAACAACTGCCAGAAATAAGTAGGCAAGATGTATCCAGTCAACCAATGGCATACGTGGTCTCGCAAAGACCTAATGCCCTGAGGACAGATGTGAGAATGGGAAAGACAAAAAGTAGGAAGGAGCTATTCCCATTTTGAGGATCTGAGAGGATTTCAAGAAGGAGGTATTATTTTAAATGAGACTTGATTTAGAGTTTCAGACAAGTAATATTTCTGAAAAAAACACATAAGTGCCCATAAAAATTAGGTATGTAAGAAATATATTCTCAGCACAGAGGGTCAGCTGCTGCAGTCCAGCAAACAGGTGAGGGTGCAGCATAGATGCATCAGCTCGGCAGCTGGAAGCCAAGGAAGCCTTGTGAGTTGGGATATCTGCAGAGCTGGCAGGTGAGAGGCAGCCCATGTGGTTGGGAGATTGAGCAAATTAGTGTGTGTGTGTGTGTGTGTGTGTGTGTGTGTGTGTGTGTGTGTGTGTAGGTAGTGTGTGGGGGGCGCGGTTTCTCACTGTTAGAGAAGAGATTTACAGACATGGACAGAGAGAAGGATATAAAGAATCTTCAGGAGAGTTTAAGTAAGATACATTAGTATGAAGTCTTTTTTACAATTCTAAGATACATATAACAATATACAGAGATATATGAATATATGTACATGTATTTCCTAGTTCTGTTTTCTGAGAGGTCCTTGAAGCAATGCCATCCCAATAGCAATGATCATGTCGAATACTCAGATCTTGGTTTCTGAATACCATCCTCCATCAAAAGGAACCAAGAGCCTCTTAGAAAAATGGCTGATTCCAGGGCTGGGGTGAGGCAAAAACAAGATGAACCTGGAACATCTTGTTATGCCAAATATCAAGAAAATGCAAAAAAGACATAGGAGTCAGCTTGGGAAGCCAAATCTATAACAATTTGTATCAAAATAATTAACAAGAGTAATGGATTACTAACTCATTGAACAAAATACGACTTTGTAAGTCCATAAATAATAAACTAAAAAATAACAAAATAAGTCCATATAATATAAACAAATAAATAATAAATAAATGAATAAATAGACAAAAAGGAAAAGCTCTTCCTTATAGTAGAATGACAACTAATAAATGGAGACAGAATGATGAAAATGGAAAATCACTCATTTGACAACTATTGTAGACTCATGGCTGATTCAGAAGGAAGTCATCAATGAATGCTAAGGCTGGCTGGAGGTTTGGTAAGTTACAGGAGAGTAGTATACTATCAGAATTTCTCCTCACAGAAAACTAATAAATTACAAAGGGGGAGATTGTGATGCCTGGTACACACGAACCTGACCAAGTGATCAAATTAACATCACTAATGGTAGGATGACTCAACTTCTATGCCTCCATTATAATGAACGGAGAAGGGCACAGTGTGATTTTGGTGCTATTTTTGCCAAGAATGCATGGCCTGAGTGGGGTTAGGAAAAAAACATCATTTGAACTCATGTTGAGGATCAGATTATCAAGATCCTCAGGGAAACTCTGAGGAATTGTTCTAGACTGAACAAAACCAGTGTCATGACAACTAAATGCAATGTGGGTTTCTAGATCACGAAGGAAAAAGAAATATTGTTGAGGAAATTGCTGGAATTTAAATGCTGTCTGTGGATTGGATGGTAGTGTTGTATCATTGTTGATTTTCTCATTTGGAGGCCAGTAAGAATGTACTAGAAGGGAGTTTCCTTGTTTCAGAGAGGTAAACACTGTAATATTTAGGGGCAATGAAGCATCACAACTGCAACTTGTTCTCAAATGGCTAGACAAATGACAATGGGTATATATATATATATATCAAGAAAGGCTGAGAGAATACATACAGAATCAGGGTAGATAGGATGAGGCAATTCTTTGTACTACTCTTGCGATCTTTCTATAGGTTTGACATAATTTCAAAATAAAGTTTAAAAAAGAACCATGACTTTATATTCTATTACTCAGTGTCATTTCTATGTCGAGCTACATTTTACTGAAATGACAATTAATCACAATGAATTCTAGGTTTTCCCTTTTCCAGGGATGTGTCTAACCTGGTGGGGTTGTTGGGAAGGCTGACATGGTGCCAGGCATGGAGGGGTCTGGCCCTCCTCATCCTTGGGTCATCTTCCAAGGCTCATCTGGACAGAAGAGTCCATCACCACCACTAGCCCCGCTTTCTCTTCTGCTTCCACCGTTACTGCCTCTGGAGCCCCTCCTTCTTATACATGCCATGTCCATACATGCCATTCAGCTTCTGTGGGTGCCTTTCCCCTCTCTTCACTAGGCTCACTGGACAAGCATCTCTTTTCTGTTTATGAGCTGTAGCAAGCGACCGCTGTGAGACAAGACATTACCTATCCCTTTCTTCTTCTGGGTCTACCCTTGTCACTTGCCTCACATCTCTCCTAAGTCACTCTCCCTCACCTAGCCCTGGTTCTGGGGAAATTATTTTTTTCTGAGGGGAGAGAGAAGGTTCAGCCTGGATTCTAACTCTACATGTTAAGTTTTTCTCAGAAGTAGCTGCAGTAAACTCTATTGGGGTCAGATTTTTGGAGAGATATTTTCTCTTCTGTTTTCAACACAGAATTATTTTCATCCATAATAATAAATACAAAGCCAAGTATCTGCCTGCATGAAGCAGGAGAGTGCAGGATGTAAGTGGAGAATGTTAGGTTAGTTAATATGTTGGAATGGAGTATAACGTGATATTCATCCTGGGACCTCACTCTGAGAATCACTGGCCTAACCTAACGTTGTCTCCAGAAATCAATTTCCTGGCTTTATTGGTAACTTAATGAAAGTTCACGAGTTTTGGAATCTGACCAGATCCAGGCTCAAATATTGACATTGCTTCTCTCTAGCTATGTAAACCTAGGCAAGTTGAATTCCAATAATCCAATACTTTCACCAGACTTACCAGAATATAATTATGTAACATCCATATGACTATTTTCCTGAGGATTTGAATATAATATTGTTATGGACTGAATGTTTGTGTCCCCCAAAATTTATTTGTTGAAATTCTAGCCCCCAATGTGATGCTCTTAGGATGTGGGGCCTTTGGGAGGCAATTAGGGTGGAGTCCTCATGAGCAGGATTAGTGCCCTTATTAAAAAAAAAAAAAAAAACACCAGAGAACTTGCATCCTCTTTCTCTGCTCTTTCTGCCCTGTGAGGCTACAATGGGAAGTCTCAGTCTGCCACCCAGAAGAGGGTTCTCAACAGAAACTGACATGCTGACACCCTGATCTCATTCTTCCAGCCTCCAGAACTGTGAGGAATAAATAACTGTTGTTTATAAGCCATCCATTCTATGGATTTTTGTTATAGCAACCAGAACAAAGATAAATGTCATGTTGAATAAATGAACTGAAATTTGTTTTATTTGTCATAATTTTATCATAACAGTATAGTTTACTTCACGATTTTTCAAGATTAGAAAAATAACAAAACAAATCTCTGACTTACTTATTATGCAAATAGAAACCATAAGTGAAATGTGTATTGCGGAGGAAGTCCATAATTTCAATAGGCAATGAACTGTGTGGAGCCTGTAAGGAGCAGGAGTGTGGTCTGTATGGGTACCTTCGTAGAGCATCTTGAACAGCATCCCCCTCATCTTCAAAAGTAGACATACTGAAACTAAGCCTCAAACTACATGACCCATAGCCGAGCCATGGGTGCTAAACATGCATCACAGGAGTGAGCCAGATTTCCTGACAGCTTCCTGTGAAGGAATGTTTCCTTTCAAGGAAAGGTGTTTGTGAATCACAAGTCTAGCCAGAGCTTCCTTCCTGAAAAAGCAAGAGACCCTGGAAATAATCAATTGAATCAAATAACGAATACTAATAAAAATTTTAGAATATTATGATATACGCCTCAGTGCATCAGTTAGTCGGGATCCTCCAGAAAAATAGAACCAATTTTATATTTAAACAAATATAAATAAAGATATGTATATAATACACATATATCACATATATGTGTTATATATATGTAGAGACAGAGAGACAAATGTGGAAACAGAGACAAAGAGAGACAGTGATACAGAGAAAAAGAGACTTATTTTAAGAAATTTACTTTCATGATTGTGGGGACTGTTAAGTCCAAAATTTCATAAGGAAGACAAATACACAGGAAGTTCAGGTAAGTGTTAAGAGTTAATGTTGTAGGTTTTTTTTTAATTTTATTTATTTTTTTTTATACAGCAGGTTCTTATTAGTTATCTATTTTATACATATTAGTGTATATATGTCAATTCCAATCTACCAGTTCATCCCACCACCATCACCCTGACCCCTGCTTTTCCGTCTGGGTGTCCATATGTTTGTTCTCTACATCTGTGTCTCTATTTCTGCCTTGCAAACAGGTTCATCTGTACCATTTTTCTAGACTCCACATATATGCATTAATATATGATATTTGTTTTTCTCCTTCTGACTTCACTCTGTATGACATTCTCTAGGTCCATCCACGTCTCTACAAATGACCCAATTTTGTTCCTTTTTATGGCTGAGTAATATTCCATTATAT
>NC_041214.2:118511224-118535329 GCF_002837175.3 Physeter macrocephalus | reverse complement strand
TGTAAAAGCTTTTAAGTTTCATTAGTTCCCATTTGTTTTTGTTTTTATTTCCATTTCTCTAGGAGGTGGGTCACAAAGGATCTTGCTGTGATATACGTCAAAGAGTGTTCTTCCTATGTTTTCCTCTAAGTTGTATAATGTCTGGTCTTACATTTTGGTCTCTAATCCATTTTGAGTTTATTTTTGTGTATGGTGTTAGGGAGTGTTCTAATTTCATTCTTTTACATGTAGCTGTCCAGTTTTCCCAGCACCACTTAATATCCTTGCCTCCTTTGTCATACATTAGTTGACCATAAGTGTGTGGGTTTATCTCTGGGCTTTCTATTCTGTTCCATTGATCTATATCTCTGTTTTTGTGTCCGTACCATATTATCTTGATTACTGTAGCTTTGTAGTATAGTCTGAAGTCAGGGAGTCTGATTCCTCCAGCTCCGTTTTTTTCCCTCAAGACTGCTTTTGCTATTCGGGGTCTTTTGTGTCTCCATACAAATTTTAAGATTTTTTGTTCTAGTTCTGTAAAAAATGCCATTGGTTATTTGATAGGGATTGCATTTAATCTGTAGATTGCTTTGGGTAATTATTGAAGAATCCTTGCATCCCTGGGATAAATCCCACCTGATCATGGTGTATGATCGATCCTTTTAATGTGTTGTTGGATTCTGTTTGCTAGTATTTTGTTGAGGTTTTTGCATCTATGTTCATCAGTGATATTGTTCTGTAATATTCTGTTTTTGTAGTGTCTTTGTCTGAATTTGGTACCAGGTTGATGGTGGCCTCATAGAATGAGCTTGGGAGTATTCCTTCCTCTGAAATTTTTTGGAAGAATTTAAGAAGGATGGGTGTTAGCTCTTCTCTAAATGTTTGATAGAATTCACCTGTGAAGCCATCTGGTCCTAGACTTTTGTTTGTTGAAAGATTTTTAATCACAGTTTCAATTTCATTACCTGTTATTGGTCTGTTCATATTTTCTATTTCTTCCTGGTTCAGTCTTGGAAGGTTATACCAGATGTTATAATTTTTAGTCTGAAATCTGTAGAGGAGAATGGTAGGCTGGAAACTCGGGCAAGAGTTCTATGTCACAGTCTTCAGGCAGAATTTATTCTTCTCCAGAAAACCTAAGTTGCTGCTCTCAAGTCCTGATTGGATGGGGCCCATACACATTACCAAGGCAATCTCCTTTCCTAAAATCAGCTGATTATAAATGTTAATCATATCTGCAAAATACCTTCACAGCAACATCTAGACTAGTGTTTAACCAAACAACTGGCCACCATAATTTCGCTAAGTTGACACATAAAATTAACCATCACATTCAGTATCTTCTAAAAAACTTTAAAATTCTCAACAAATTATTTTCAAAAAGAGTATAGGGCTTCCCTGGTGGCGCAGTGGTTGAGAGCCCGCCTGCCGATGCAGGGCACACGGGTTCGTGCCCCTGTCCGGGAAGATCCCAAATGCCGCGGAGCAGCTGGGCCCGTGAGCCATGGCCTCTGAGCCTGCACGTCCGGAGCCTGTGCTCCGCAACGGGAGAGGCCACAACAGTGAGAGGCCCGTGTACCGGAAAAAAAAAAAAAAAAAAAAAAAAAAGAGTATATAAAAACATGAAGATGGCCATTTAGAAAGTTACTATTCATGTTTGCACTTCAAAGACATACATACATACATTCATACAATACTCTAAAATATATCCAAAACTATGCCCAGAAGGTTATTATTTGATAGAAAATATTCAAATACATATATAATGACTGGGGTTTAACCACCCTAACCCATAACCATAGAAGACTGAAAAGGAGGAAGGAAGGAAGGAAGGAAGGAAGGAGAAAGAAGAAAGAGGGAAGGAGGGGCGGCAGAGGGGGGGAGAAAGAAAAAAAGACAGAAAGAAAGAAAGAAAGAAAGAAAGAAAGAAAGAGAAAGAAAGAAAGAAAGAAAAAGAAAGTCTAGGAGAAGGTGAGAAGGTTTCTTAAAAAGATGGCAGGAGAAGTGAAAGAAAGAAAAGATAAAACAGAGGTAAAGAAAGGAGAGGATTTTAGTTTAAATCTGTACAAATAATGACAAATTTGAAAACATGAACCAGCATAGCATAGCTAATAAGAGATAATTTGATATATAGCATCACGGACAGTTAGAGTATATACAGACTCACACTGTTTAAAAAGAAATACCAACCAGACAGACAATAACAGAAATAGGCTTTTTTTTTTTTAATTGCAGGGCATGGCACAATCTAAAAAATCTTGTATGTAGAAAAATAAGGAATCTAAACATCACATATAAATTCAGAGAACTTCCCAAAATGAACACAGTTAAATTCTTCATATAGAAGGCAGCAATACAAGGCTTTTTACTTTGTAAACCTCTGTCTTCCCCCTAGTCCTTGTTCTTCCTCTAACCCTTTTTATCTCCTTTATACATGACATTTACTTTAAAGTTAATGAGGTTGGAAAGAAATCATGCAGTGAGCATTGGAAGGGTAAATGTGGGAAGGTTCAGATTAATTCACCAAAAATCAGCCACATTCTGTCCACAGCCTTATCGTCTTTCATTCTTGCATATAGAAAAACATCTTTAGTGTATTTTTCAGAAATTAATTGGGTTGGCTTAATCCCAGCAAAGCACTTATTCCTTTAAGTAGGTTAAAGTACTTGAAATTTTAAGCTTTTCTAGAATAATTTAAATATTTTACTGCTGAAGTGGCTTTTCTACTGGGTTCATATAATTACATTTTACTAGCAAAAATGTAAAAAAATAATGTGCCTTGAGCTTACCCTTCAAATTTAACCTTAAAAGCCAGGATCTAAAGTAAAAAAAAAAAAAAGAAAAAAAAAGAAAACATTCCTTATAAATTAGTAATTATCCAAAGAAAAGGTGCAACCAGAAGAGAAAATTAAGATATCAAGCATAAGCTGAAGCATAGCTGAAGACCTCTGCTGTTTGTCTTCCTGATCTGGTAGTTATATGATTGAGTGCACACTTGATTCAGCCCTGCAGAGTTTAAAATAGTGCATATATAGCTGCTTAATAAACGGCTTTCTTATGATATTGGTAGATTTTAAATAATTAAGATAATACTGTCCCAGATATTAATAATAACATTGCTCAAAATATGTTCATCATATGATCTACATCATCTCATTTAATTTGTCCCTGTAAAATAGGCTTGACAGGTAGGTAATATTAATCTAATTTTATAAACGGGAAACCTTGATGTAGAAACCTAGCAGGTGTAAAGTTGAGGCTAAGGCTCTGACTTTTGACTCGAGAGTATTTTTCTTGGCAGTACTTTACATGCCTTTGGTTTCGTTTATATTGAGCTAATGTTCTTGAGGACATTATGCTAAATGAGATACGTCAGATAGAAAAGACAAATACTGTATGGTATCTTGTATATGTGGAATCTAAAAAAATCCAAATCATAAAAGCAGAGGGTTACCAGAAACTAGAAGGTGGGGGAATGGCAGAGATGTTTAAAGGTACATACTTGTAACTAATAGATAAATAAATAAGCCCTGAAGACCTAATACACAGTACAAGGATTATAGACAACAAAGCTGTATTATAAACATTAAACTTGCTAAGAGACTAGATCTTAATTATTCCCACCACTAGAAGAAATGATAATTATGTGATGTGATAGAGGTGTTAGATAATGCACAATGGCTATCATACTGCAAAATATGTGAATGTGTCAAATAATTTTGTTGTATACTTTACATTTACACAATGTTGTTTGTCAAATATATCTCAATAAAAAGTTTTTAAATTAAAATTTAAAAATTAAAAAGGGCTTAATATGTGCCAATTTCTCTAAATGTATTAATTTGCATAATTCTCGTATCCATTCTGTGAAGGAGATTATATTTTACAGACTGAGGCCCCACAGTCACTCCACTTGCTAGTATCAAAGCTGAGCTTTGCACCCAGGAAAGTTTCAGAGTCTATGCTTTTAACTACTACTCCCTATTGTACCAGAAACTCTAATCTGAGATTGTGGTTACCTAATTAGGAGTATAGGCTCATTCTTAGAAAGTCATTTCCTGAAAAAGCACCAAATCAGTAGAAATTGTAGCACAAGCAGAGAAATGTGAAGAGAAAGGAAACACATTTATTGACCACATTCTTGGGCTAGACATTTATTCGTTTGACTCATTCAATCTTTAGCCACTGAAAGTATTGTGTACTATTTAATCATCACAACCACTCCATAGAATAGGTACTATTCTACTTGACAAATGAGAAAACTGAGACCCAGAGTTAAATAATTTGCCCATTATCAGAGCCAGGATTGAAAACTAGTTAAATCCAACCCCAAAGTCATCATATTTTTACTTTGGTGCTTCTGCCTAACAAGCCATTGAATTCCTTTAAGTGTAGATCTGAGAGTGTCTGGCAATCCTTGGGCCACAAATAAATCACAGACAGCTCTGATCATTGCCATCAAATTTGAGGTAGGCCTCGAGGTACTTCATAGCACTTTTGTGAACAGTCACCTTCTATTGAGAAGTTTTTTCCCTGGGCCTGGTTTACAGCATTAACGCAGTTTTTCCCCCAATGCTTCTTAGTCCTTCTCATTCAAAAGTTTATTTCCTTTACAATGTTATGATAGATGTCCTCGTATGTCTCACACAGATGAACTTGCACTTTCTGTTTATGCCTATAACCTCTTCTAGGGCCTGAAACTCCAGCTCTGGCAGTAAGTAGAAGCACTTTAACAAAGAACAATGTCAGGTATAAGCTGGAATAAATAGGCCTTTCCCAAGTTCTCCCAGCAGCTTGGTCACAGTCTATCTACAGGGTCTGAGGTCACCTGGTAGGAGAGATTCTAATAAAATAGCTGTCCATTTCTCACTTAGTGTCTCTCCACATACATGATGAGATGCACTCATAAAACAGCAATACAATTACACAGCATTCGAATTTGATGCTAGTACCTATCACTGAACAGATATTCAATTAACCTATTTTTGAATGAATGTAAAGTAATCCTGAAAATTCAAATTAGTATTATAATGACTTCACCAGGCTATTGATTTTTCTTGTTAAATTAATATTGATTCTTCTTGTAAAATTTATATTTATCATCAAGGAATCAGGGTGCATGTGAGAAGTAGGTTTTCAATTATTACACAAAGCAATTAAATATCCAAACCTGTAATAAATCAGGCCAATGTGTGATCTTAATATGTGAAATACTAGTTTTTCCTGATTGCCAAAAGTATAGCATCTCTATTGGGAGTTCTCTATCTCATTTGTTACATATGGAATAAAATCTCTTATATAGCTTTCAGGTATCAACCCAGTCATTTTAGACACAGGAGCCATTCAATTTCCATGTCTTGGGCCTATTCAGTTGTTTGTCCAAAGCTCTCAACAGAGAACTACAATGCTCACTCACTCAACTTCTTATTAGATCACCCTAATGACTAAATAAGATGTTATATTGACAGCAAGAAAAAAACAATGTAAAACCCACCGTAAGAAACAAGTAGGTCCCTTTAAAAAGTGTATAAAAATAACCTAAAAAAAAAAAGAGATGGTAATTATGTGACATGATGGAGGTGTTAGCTAAGGCTATGGGGGTCATCATTTTGCAATGATAAGTGTATCAAATTTATGCATTGTACACCTTAAACTTACACAATGTTGTATGTCAATTATGTCTCAGTAAAGCTGGGGGAAGAAAAGAAAAAAAGTGTGACCAATACAAGCCACAATAACAGTGATTATGTTAGTTAGTGGGGTTATGAGGGATTTTAATTTTCTTCTTTTAATTTGCATTTCCCAAACTGTCTTCAATAAATATAAATTACTTTTATAATAAGAAAAAGAAAAGAAACAAGTAGGTCTGCAAAACCATTTCTTCAATAATATCTTCATGTTTTCCTTTTCTGCACCTCAACCCTATATTTCCCTCCATCACTACCAAGAATATAGTAGACAACTACAGGAAAACAAAAGCCCCTAAACATACTAATGTTAAATCATAGCATACAAAACAACAAAAATATTATTCTAACTCTAATGAGTAAGTGGGAAGTTAAGGAAAATTCCCAATCTGCTGGTGATCGGGACCTGAGATTAGCGTAATGTAAACTAATGTATATGCTAATTCTACAAGCAATACAATAACAAACATGGTTTGCTAAGTTTAGAGTCTTGGACTTTTAACTAAAACAATTACTATAAGATGATTTCATTTTTTTAACATTAAATTTTCAGGAAATTGATCTATAATTCAGAAAGCTGCTAAAAAGATAAATCAATGTATTAAAAATAAAGGAGTAGCTTGAACTTATAATAATTGTTTAAAAAATTTCTAAGTTTTTCAGAGACTAACAATTTTGTAGTAGCAACAAGTATGGATATACTTAAAGTATATTCAAAAAGTATATTCAAATTCCCTTAAAAGTAATTTTCTCATAGAGAGATATTTATTTGGGTAGACTGAGAGTTCAGAGCCCAGAGAAAATGAGAGAGGCTCAATGAGGCAAGGAACAAATGCTAACTCCGGCTGCCTATAGTTTTACTTGGCTACAGCACAAGCAAAAGGGTTAGAGTCCAAGAGGCAACAGCAGTAATTAGTAGATGTGAAAATGAACACACTTAGTGGTGGAGATAAAAGAAATATTTAGTAAAAGAGTAAATGTTAAATGAGTCTACAGTACGATCTAGATCCTGTATCAGAACACTTAAAGCACTGCCACTTTAGGGTTCAGAAGAAAGGAGGTTAAATACCACTGCTCTAGTTCCATTTCTTTATTCTATAGATAAAGATCCTTAATCATAATGGAAAAATAATTTCCAAAGCAGCAAAGCTACTTAGTGGCAGAATTAGCACTAAAACTCAGGTCTCCTGGACCCCATTTTTTACCAAGTACACCATAATGCTTTAGAGAATACTTTTATTAATGTATTTAGACAATTCAGTGAATCATTGTGAAACTAGATATTTCAATGTTCTGTTGCTGAATAATTTTAAAATGCTGGTGTGCTTTGTTAGCCATCACGTTAAACTTATCCAGAGCAAAAGAAATAGCAAAACACACATAACGAAAAAATGTAGCTCTTCTAGACAATGCTTATTAACTGGAAATAGCATTCTTTACTTTATAATTGCATGTAGAATTTTATAGTTAAATTTAGAAGAATAATAAATACAAGTCTTTGCACATATTTGAAAAGTTTTCTCTTTGAAGTAAAATTTTCTTGTGATCTTTTTATATATCATCTATCTTCATAAAAGAGAAAGCACCTTTGCTGTGTCAAATGTGGTATAACAAGGTTTTCACTAATTAGACCCATTTCATCTGGGTCTTAATGAATTAATACAAGTTTGCTGGGCAAAGAATGGTGATAGAAATAGAGTATTCCCTGGAGAAGAAATAACCTGAGCAAAGAGCCAAGTTATACAAGTGGCAGATTGGAGTGAGAAAGACCCATGGAAGAGTCTTTGCAAGCTCATGCAATGGTCCAAGTGAAAGATGATCAGTAGAGAACAGTGACAGTTTTGCAGATTAGAAAGATTCAAGAAAATTCTGATCAAAACATCTGCATGACTTAGGGACAAACTGGAGATGAATAGCGAGAAAAAACGGAAAGTTATTGAGCATGACATCAAGTTTTTAGCATGGGAATCTGGGTGGCTGGTGATGCCTTTAAGTGAAATTAAAGGACACAAGGAGAGAAGCAGAACTGGCCATATTTAGGCTGTGGTTCTTGATGGAATCCACATGTATTTTCTTGGTTGAGCTGAAGATTAGATTTAGCATGGTGATGGTTATGGTAGGTAGACTTCTAAGATGGCCCCCAGTGATTCCTATGTGCTAGAATTCATATCGTTGTATAATTCCTTCCCCTTACGAGTGAGTTCGGGACTTCCCTGGTGGTCCAGTAGCTAAGACTCTGAGCTCCCAATGCAGTGGCCGAGGTTCAATCCCAGGTCAGGGAGCTAGATCCCACATACCACAACTAACAGTCTGCACGCCGCACCTGAAGATCCCACGCTTGGCAAAAAAGATCCTGCATGCTGCAACTAAGACCCAGTGCAGCCTAATTAATTAATTAATTAATTAATTTTTAAAAAGAGTGAGTTGGATCTAGTGATTTGTGTCTTACCAATAAGATATGACAAAAGTTATAGGATGTCACTTCCATTATTAGGTTAGAAAAATTGTGACTTCCACTTGGCTAGCAGATTCTCTCTCTTGCTGGCTTTGACAAAGCAAGTTACCATGTTAGAAAAGCCCACATAGAACAAACTGAGGGTAGCCTCCAGCCAACAGCCAGTAAGGAACTGTGAGGCCTTCTGTTCAACATCCCTGAATCCTGTCAGCAACCATCAGTATGAGCTTCAAAAGGAGATCCTTACCCATTCAAGTCTTCAGGTGAGACCCCAACCCTAGATGACACCTTGATTACATTCTTTCTTTCTTTTTTTTTTTTTTTTTTTTTTTTGTGGTACGCGGGCCTCTCACTGTTGTGGCCTCTCCCGTTGCGGAGCACAGGCTCCAGACGCACAGGCTCAGTGGCCATGGCTCATGGGCCCAGCCGCTCCACAGCATGTGGGATCTTCCCGGACCGGGGCACAAACCCGTGTCCCCTGCATCGGCAGGCAGATTCTCAACCACTGCGCCACCAGGGAAGTCCGATTACATTCTCATAAGAGATCATGAAGCAGAGGACCCAGCTAAATTTCTGACCCACAAAAATTGCCTAGATTTCTGACCCACAAAAATTATGAGATAATACATGTGTGTTCTTTTAAGCCACTAAGTTTTGGGGTAATTTGTTTCACAGCAATACATAACTAATTCAGTGGTAGTTAAAATTATACAAGCAAATGAGATTTAAAATAAATAAATAAAAGTTATCCCAAGATCAGTCTTTCAAGGAAATCAGAAATATCCTTGGGGGGCTTCCCTGGTGGTGCAGTGGTTAAGATCCACCTGCCAATGCAGGGCACACGGGTTCGAGCCCTGGTCTGGGAAGATCCCACATGCCACGGAGCAGCTAAGCCCGTGAGCCACAACTACTGAGCCTCCGTTCTAGAGCCTGCGAGCCACAACTACTGAGCCTGCGTTCTAGAGCCCACGAGCCACAACTGCTGAAGCCTGCGCCCCTAGAGCCCGTGCTCCGCAACAAGAGAAGCCACCACAATGAGAAGCCCGCACAACGAAGAGTAGCCCCCGCTCGCTGCAACTAGAGAAAGCAAAGGCCCAACGCAGCCAAAAATAAATAAAAATAAAATAAGTTTATTTTTTAAAAAAAAAGAAAGAAAGAAATATCCTTGGGCTCCTAACTTCTCTTTAATTACCATTTCTGGGTTCCCAGATTCTCAGTTCTTTAATCTGTCACCAGGTCTCCTTGTCAAAAAAGGAAATAAATCTGGCAAATTTAACACTAAACAAAAAGAACCCAGCCAAAAATGGCTGGATATGTCAGGCTAGATATGTCAAGCTGGATGCCCAGGACCTGAAAAAGAAGCCTGAGTCTTCATGATATCCCAGAAGAGAGATCAGTGGTTCATCTGCTGATGTCAAAGGAACCAAAAGAGGGCCCAGGGGCTCCCCCAAAGCCCATGAAGGGACACTATGAAGGAAAGAATCACCTACTGGCCCCAGAGAGTACACATCAGCTAATGTGATCAGATTCATCAGATCCAGTCAGATCTCTCCAAATCCCCCACTTTACTTTCTCCTGCTCCCTCCAAGTGGTGAGAGCAAGGTGATGTGGTGGCTCAGGATTGGTGGAAGAAGGAGGAGAAACCAAACATGGCTCCTTCCCTGCTGCAGACTTCCATATTGAGGCTGCTCAATCTGAGGTTGGAGAAAAGACTTTGACAGTAAATCAAGCCCACAGCCTTTACTAATATAGTCCCAGACATCCTGTTTACCAATTTGAGACTATGCTCTAGACATAAAGTTAATGGAAGACCTGTTATATAAGAATGGTAGAAAAATCATGGTGTCTGCATCTATCTTTATCCCTGAAGAAATAGCCTCACTGAACACATTTTGAATGGGCAGGAGGAAACAAAAATGAAGTTGCCTCTTAACTATGTCATATGATATGCTTGTTTTTATCTTATATATATTTAACAGTGATTTGATTACAGGGGAATAAGAGAACCATGAAATTCCACTTGTGATGTAGATGATGAAGTATTCTGGATGGTTGGTTAAAAAGAAAAGAAAAAGAAAAAATTTGATGTCTGGACTTAAGACCATTTATGCAGCATTTTTATTTTCTATCCATTGAGGCAAATTTTTTTATTTCATATTCAGCTTCCTAGAAACCAAAAAACTCAAGGAATACCTCAAACGTGTAATATTTATTATCAAAAGTAAGTGTCACACCATACCCTCATGAACACAAAGTTTTCTTAAATCTACTCTCTAAAAATAAATTCTCATTAAGTGTGGGATATATAGTAAGACATGCAAAAGAGAATCGAAATAGAAGCAAAGATGCCTAAAGCCCAGCTGTTTACCAAATCTCTGGCATCAAAACTTGCATTCGATGCAAGTGCATCAAATATTGCACTTTCAAAAAAATATATTGGCATATGTAATTAGTTTCCTGTAGCTGCTGTAACAAATGACCACAATCTTGGAGCTAAAAATAATAGAAATTTATTCTCTCACAAATCTAGAGACCAGAGATCCAAAATCAGTTTCACGGAGTTGAAATCAGGTGTTGTCAGGGTCCTGCTCCCTCCAGAAGCTCTAGAGGAGAATCCTTTCCTTGCCTCTTTCAGCTTCTGGTGGCTGTCCATATTCCATGTCTTCTGGCCACATCACTGCAAGCTCTGCCTCCAGTGTCACATTGCATTATTCCCTTTTGTCTGTGTAGAAACTCCATCTGCCTCCCTCTTATAAAGATACATGTGGTTGCATTGGGGACCCATATTGATAACCTAGAATAATCCTCCCAGCTCAATATCCTTAATTTAGTCACATCTGCGAAGACCATTTATTCCAAAGTGAAGAGAAAGGAAAACTTCACTTAAAATGGAGTTAAGATTCACTTTGTTATACAGCAGAAACTAACACAACATTGTAAAGCAATTATACTCCAAGAAAGATGTTAAAAAAAAAAAAAGAAAGAAAATGAAAGTTTAAAAAAAGGAGTTAAGAAGGTCCGAAGGGAGAGCTCTCATGCACGTACCACTTGTTGCAGCCTGCATAACCAGCAATAAGTAGGAAGATAAGAATTATTTTAACAAGGTCTGTTTGTATATCTCTTAGTATAAAATCCTCTCAGTTTCATCTTTTTACCCATGATTAAAAGAATGTTACTTTTCTTCTGGTACAAGGAAGAACATTTTTTCACATGAGAATTTCATCTCCTGCTTTTAAGAAAAGGAAGGAAGATCCCTCCCTGCCCCAAGCAACAACACACTAACCACTGCTTGCAGCCAATGAGAAGCAGCCACAACCTTGAATTCTTGTCTTTCTCCAAAGAACTTTTGTTCAAAACAGCCCTCCCCAATTTCCCCCTAAAATTTAATAAAAGCAAGCCCCTCTCTGTCTGGACTTGCCTATGATCCACCATATCTTGTCTGTTCCAAATTGCAATTCTCTGCTATTCCCAAATAAACCCATTTTCCTGGTTAAAAATAGAATAAAATAAAATAAAATAAAAAACAAAAAACCTGGCTGCTTTTTTTAAAAATAAATTTATTTATTTTATTTTTATTTATTTTTGGCTGCGTTGGGTCTTTGTTGCTGCACACGGGCTTTCTCTAGTTGCAGCGAGCGGGGCTACTCTTTGTTGCGGTGCGCGGGCCTCTCATTGTCGTGGCCTTTCTTGTTGCACTGCACAGGCTCCAGGTGCGCTGGCTTCAGTAGTTGTGGCTCGCAGGCTTAGTCGCTCTGCAGCATGTGGGATCTTCCCGGACCAGGGCTCAAACCCATGTCCCCTACATTGGCAGGTAGATTCTTAACCACTGCGCCACCAGGGAAGCCCCTGACTGCTTTATTTTTGAGATTGACACCAACATAAAGTAGCATTTCCAGGTTTCAGTGGCTATATTTTGGGGGATCATTTTTCAGCCTACCACGACTCATGAACAGCAATAGATACATAATATGCAGAATAAGACTTTTAATCCACCTATATACTTTAGGTAATAAGCTAGCACTAGAAATTTAGAAATTTGCTGGATTTCAATAACATCTTCATTAATGTAATTAATTCTCATATTGTAGCTATAGATACAATTTTTAGTTCTCAGTAGTGAGAATGGAATAGACTTCTGGAAGCCAAGGTGTTGGTGGAATGGTCTGTGTAAACATGGGACCAGATTATTATAAAATTCCATTACTCACAAATGCTTCTACTAGGAGCACTACACATGGAAAGGAAATTTATTGCTCTCCCTTTAAGAGAGTAAAATCTAAAATAGCTCAATGTGGGACCTTAGCTCACCACAGAATTTTAATGCTGGACAGGATCTCAGCCCTTCATCCTTACTTTTCAGATAAGAAAAGTGAGGCTCAGTGAGACCTGCTCACAGATCCCACAGCTAATAAGTAGCAGAATGAGATCAGAATACTTCCTCACTCCTCATCCATGCTCTTCCTTTTGAGCTATGTGACTCTCTTTTGTGTTTGGTCATTTACTGAAATATAAGCTAGTTTTAATCACTCTCCTGTTTAGGTTTTTCAATCCTTAGAATTAAAGCACATTAATTAGTATTTAAGCATTTATTTCTGGATTTAGTAACATAAATATTCTTACTGACCTCTTACCAACAAAAGTCTGATCTGCAAAAGAGGAAATTCAGGAGGACAGTGCTTAACACTCAACTGCTATCAGGTTAATTCAAAGGAGTTGGTTCAGTGAAGATTTTAATGTGCACAAAAGGAAACAGAACCTGCAAATGTACTCAGTACAGATATATCTAGCAGCAGCAGTGAGCAGGGCTGAATTTGTAACAGCTGGGGAAGTTCCCATCCACAAATTAGAGATGCAGAAAATTTCTCTCCCACACCAAACAAGTTGGTTTGTGGTTTTCTAAAAGATTCACTGGCTATATATCTATTCTTTCTCATGAAGAGAGACTTGATAAAATGGCAAAATGTCACTCCGATAATCTTGTAAATCATCTGCCTTCAAGTTTACCAGGCGAGTTTAGCAAGGAGACAGTCTATTACAACATAAGCTGCCCTTGTGTCTCTTAGTGATGCCAGGATATCATTTAAGAAATCCAACTTAAAAAAATCTGAATGAGTAGGTGATTTTGAAATGATTTCATTCTTGTAGTTGCTCATAACATAAAATGAGATGTTACAATGTAGTCCAAACTTTTTCTCAGAATATTATATATCTTGTTTAGACAGAACTCGCTGTTATTATTTATTCATGCCAATATAAATTATTCTCTTCAAATGAACTCAAGTCACGTAAACTCTGGCTTCCAGGAACCAGAGCATGCTTTCTTTTTGAGAGATGTGAATTTTACCACATTCCTTGAAAATTGAAAAATCAAATAACAAACAAGCCCAGTGTTTACAATCAATACCTAGTTCCGTAACTCCTTGAGATTGTTTGACTCCAGTGTGAGTTGCAGTCCTGGGAGTATTAACGACTTGGAATCTTTTTTGCTATCAACTCCAAAACAAAGATGAACTACGGTAGAGAGTTGCCTTTATTATGGGGATCTGAAGGGGGATTCTGGTTTGTTTTATCTATTTGAAAGCCAAAAGCCAATTCAAGGATGATGAATGGTGTCAGTTTGACAGCACCAAAGACTGAAATTCTTCATTTCTTCCAAGGTTTAGCCTAGCAATGCCTGCAATTTCTTCTACAGTTTACACGGCGAAGTGCCTTAACTCTTACCTGGATAAGCTGATTCTAAAAGTGTGGTATCGGTATCATGATCTATTCTGACAATTCCTTTTCTCCTGATAGCCCTTGTAAGTATGAGGGTAGATATAATAAAAGAGATTCTTTTTACTTTTAAAGAGTTTTTTTTTTTTTCAGTTGGAACTGAATAAAGCCTTCTGATTGAATTTATTCAGGTCAGCACACTGATTGAAGGCTACAGCTGGTCTGGACCTGACCCCAACAGTGACTGTTCTATGAGCCCAATCTCAGATGGGGTTCAGATTTATTGACCTGAATTTTGCCAGATTGAAAGAAGAGTCTCAGGGGAAGTTGACACTTACACAGTCTACCTTTCGACTTTAACAAAAACTTTACCCTGCTCTTTGGTTCACACCAATAATAGTGGTGATATAGTGGAATGGATATTCTTTTGTTGCTGAGGGACATCCTTGGACAAGGAGAGAAAAAGCCATGTTCAGCTAGTCGTTACCATCCAGGTAATAATGACTTCTGGTTGCTAATAAACAATTGGGTTTTAAATGAGATTTATTTTCCCTGAGGCAATTTGTTTTTCACTTATTCACTCCTATAAGTGACTAATTTACAGCATTTAAACATTTTTATTGAAATAATTATAGAAACTCAATAAAAGGACGGAAGACTTATTTTATTATTTCTTATGCATTCTTTTCTTCAACTTTTTAAATATTACGTGTACTTTTTGTTTGTTTTTTCGGTACGCGGACCTCTCACTGTTGTGGTTTCTCTCGTTGCGGAGCACGGGCTCCGGACCCACAGGCTCAGCGGCCATGGCTCACGGGCCCAGCCGCTCCGCGGCATGTGGGATCCTCCCGGACAGGGGCACGAACCCGCATCCCCTGCATCGGCAGGCAGACTCTCAACCACTGCGCCACCAGGGAAGCGCCACCAGGGAAGCCCTTACGTGTACTTTTTAAGAGAAGGTTATCAGTAGAGACCGAAGCTGAGTCTATATGAATAGTAGTCGAAAGTTTGCAGAACCATTATGATAATAAAATTTTGCTGAAGTAATGATGCTAATTAAATTTGTGGAGCAACCACAATGTAACAGCTATTGCTAGAAACTTTTGGCATAATAATGAAAATATAACTTGCTTTAAGGTGTTTATAATCACCTTAGAAAAACAATAATAATACACCAAAAAAAGAAGAAACGTGAAACAAAACTTGTGTTACCATCATATAGTGCTTGTTCTTATAAAAATTAGTCTCCTTTAGAGTGAATCGTTTTTATTACATAGTGAAGTGTTATATAACGTGGCATGGACTCCAAATACTGATGGAATTCAAATAAAAAATAAATTAAATGAAGTATGGAGTATTTGAATTGTGAATTAGAATTTGGGAAAAAAAGAAAGTATTTTTAAAAAGTAGGGTTGGAGGAGGACATTGCCAAATAAAAAATACTATCAAACAGATGAATAAGCATGAATTGTATTGGAACAGTGAGGCTTTCTCATTTCTCTGGTGGATGAGACACACTTTGAAGTGACCTTAATGAATATTGTTTTTTCCTTCATGCAAAACTTTTAAGAAGTGAAAAACTGAGTGATTGTTAGGATAATTTCAACCCACATCAAAAAAATAAAGCAAATCATAGCAAATTAAGTTGGAGGGTGAAAAAAGACAAAACACAATTCCTCCTCTTAAAGGGTTGAATTTTGGAGTTAAGATTTGCTGCCCACAAGCTTGACAGGAGATTTTTTTAAATCTCTTCCTTGATTTAAAATGATGAAAGCTAAATGAGGAATTTTCTTGAATTCATTAGACTTATGTAGCACTTCATAGTTTACAAGTCTAATCACTTACATTACTTATTTTATCCTAGACTGGAGACAGAATAGCTGATTCAAGTGTCATTATTTCCTAGCTGTATGCCTTTGATCTTTCCTTTTTCTATTCCTTTTGAAGTTTAGTTTTCTCTTCTGTTATATGAAAATAATAATACTTATCAAGTAGAGTTGTAAATATTTTAAACACGTAGTGCTTGGCGGAGAGCTGGAACTCAAGCATGAGTCCACTATTTAAAAGATGATGTAATCCAGAAAAAGTCAGGTAACTTGCCAAAGGCTTCACAGATTGAAGGGATAGACATAATAGTGGTCTTCAGAACTACTATTCTGTGATTTTTCTACTATATTGTGTAGCTTCAAATATAATTTCACATATGATCAAATTGATTATTATGAGAGTCTCTAGATATATTTTAATTTATATTTAACAAGGCCAACATCACTTGTATATTTAAGTGGTATGTGTATCACTGTTATGCTTCTTAAACTATGTACCCATGGGGTGTATGCTGTGTGCTATCGTTTTTCAAAATCACAGATTAAACTTGGAGCACCTTAAAAATGGGGGACGAGCAATATTCTATATTAAAATAAGCAACCATATATAAACCATATATAATGAGGTAGACTTTTTATTTTTTAATATAAAACCAAAAAATTTGCTTGTAGAAGTTTGTTTTAGATCATATTTCAATCCCTAGTTTATATGATCATATTTTCTGCTATGCTTGGTACTTTTGGAAGGGAGTTTTGATGAGAAATGAAATAGCATGTTCAGGATCACAAAAGAGTTTGCGTCCCCCAGAAATCTACATTTCCCAGAATATAGACTAGAGATTGGCATGGTTTCTAAGCCTCTCTTCATACTGTAATTTCTATATATTCTTATATCTACTCTTTCTCATTTCTCTTTTACCTCCATTTCAAAGGAAGGAGTATTAAGTATACAATAGTCAAAGGCAACCTAAGGAAGGAAACAAGCCAAACACTTTATGATATGTATTCTGTATTCTAAAGGACATGATTTTCTTGGAGTAAAATTTAAATTCTTGACTATATTAAATGCTCTCATATCAGTGACATACATGCTGGATAGTAAACTTTAAACTCAAACTTCTATACTGTCCTTTGTGATGCTGGGGCTGGAAGTCGTTAACCCGTATTTCTGCTTTACTTGGCGGGATTCCTCTTGGACTGTGCCAATAGGGGGAGCTAGAGGGAACCCGGAAAACTGAAGGAGAAAAGACGCTGCTTCCTGTTCTTGTCCCAGGAACCCCAGGACACACCTTCTCCCTACCAGTGACACTTCTTCAGTAAGCACAGTTAATTCCAATTTGCAGTTTTTCCAACATTCCCACTGTCTTACTTTAAATCATTGCTTCAGGCACTATTTCTTTTAAAATCTTTTCCTAAGTGCTTTGGTTATTATTGCAAACACTGATGACAGATTTTTGCTTGTTTTTCTTTTTTTTTTTTTCTCCAAATTGATCTGTGTCAGAAGTCTCAAGAGCAGTCATACTATCTCTCATCTCTCCCCCAGGTATTCCAGATGGGTTGGGTAATCTCCTTTTGTGATTACTAAAGAGAGTATTCAAATAATTAAAATAAAATTTGTCTCAACACTACAAGCCATGAGACCATGAGATCTTATTTCAAACCCTGTTTAAATGTGTCCATATAAAATATTATTGAATGAAATAATTAATTTGGACTTAACAAGTTTAAAAATTCTCTTGAGAGCTTCTATGGGATTAGAAACTTTTTTTTTTTCATTTTCCTCACAGATGCAGCATAAAATACACCAAAATACTAAACCACTATAATTCTCACATCTGTTTTTCCTACTTTATACATCAGTCTTCAATTTTTTCTTTTTTCTTTTGTTCTCTGTGTAATGCTGTAAAGAGCCTTGTGAAACAAAATATTTTCAGTTTGCTACCCTTTCATAGGAAATGAATACTCACAAGTTGCTTTTTAAAATATTTTTAAAACTCTTACTTTGAAGATTTTTAAATCTTCTAGAAAAGGAGAAAGAGTGATATCATAAATTCCCATATACCCATTATGATGGTTAATTTTACATGTTAACTTGGCTGAGCCACCGTGGCCAGATATTTGGCCAACCTTATTTTAGATGGTTCTGTGAAGGTGTTTTAAGATGAGATTAACATTTAAATTAACTTTGAGTAAAACAGACTGCCCTTTACAGTGTGGATGGGCCTCATCTAATCAGATGAAGCTTGAACAGCACAAAAGACTGGCCTCCTTCAAGCAGGAGAAAATTCTGCCAAGCGGACAGCATTCAGCGGACAGACTTCAACTGTACCATCTCTTACCTGGTCTTCAACTTGCTGACCCATCCTAGAGCTTTTGGACTTGTCAGGCTCCATAACTCTGTGAGCCAAGTCCTTATAATAAATAAATAAATACACACACACACACACACACACACACACACACACACACATCCTATTTTTGGTTCTATTTCACTGAAGAACCCTGAATAATACACCCATCATCACCATTACCAGTTGGCAATTGCTATATTTACTTAATCTATTTTTGAGTGTAATAATTTAGAGTAAATACAGATATCATGGCAGTTCATCCCTCAATAGGTCATTACATTACTATCTGTAATCTCTGAAAGTAATGTTTCCCTGCATAAGAAAGTACTATTATTACACTTAATAATAAACTTAATAATTCTTTATATCATTTAATACTCACTTCATCTTAAAATTCTCCCAATGGTCCAAAAAAATGTCTTGTTCAAACAAGAAGCCAGTTAAGAACCAAATATTATGTTGGGGTGTGATGACACATAATACTTTAGAGATAATGCTGTGTACCTCATATTGCATCACAGTAAGAAACATAATGTATACACCATTTGTGATACTAACATTGAACTCCCTGTTTAAGGGATGATGGCCTGATCCCTCCCCTGTAAAGTTACATCTTTTTCCCTTTGTGACCTTCAAATAATCTTTGTGATGATATTTTGGCATCCTATGAATATCTGTAGCACTCTTTCCTCTAGTGGTTTCATCATCCATTAACGATCTTTCCCTGAATCAAATATTTTATTAGAAGTCGCAAAAAAAAGTTAGCAGAATATCCAAAGATAACTTATTGTAGTATTACAAGGGAGCCAGTTCTATTCCCCATCTCTTCCTAATTTGTTTAACTCTGAACACACTAGCATGGAAATTTGGGTTGTCATGGCTGCAACCAATAAAACCAAGTAAAAGAGAATTACTCTGGATGGAAGACAGCCTACTTTAAGATCTGGTTTGTATAAGATGAGGGGAATCTGAAAGAGTAGTAACAGAAATATTGATGTTCAGAATTCCCAACCTCCATGTCACTATAAAAAATTATTTAGTATATATTATATGAGATTTTCTGATAGAATGAGGAATAGATAAGAGATAAATTATGCTTGGCAGTGCAAATCAAAGAGCTAATAGCCTGAATTTTTTCCCAGCTTTATTGAGGTGTAACTGACAAAGAATTGAATTATTTTTATAAAGACCTAATTAAATGACATTTAGTGTATGTAACCTATTAACACAGTTTTTACCTATTGCCGTGTATTTTTGTACGGTTTGGAGAATTTTTAACCTTTTTTCTTCCCATTTGTTTCTCCTATTCACTTTGAGTCAAAGGTTTTGAATCTCTGAGCTTTACCTCTTTGGCATTAGATTTTCACCTTTTACCTACCACTGCATATCTTCCGCGTATATAAACTTACCTTCAACTTTACTAAGTCTGTGGTGAAGGAACACCCACTGAGAATGAATGGAAAAGACATTAAACTTAAGAGATATGGGAATTTAGAAATTAATATTTTGATAGGAGTATGAAGATTCTGAGACAATACTGGAAAAAAGCCAGCTCTGTCTAAGTTTTTGGTCTGCTCTGGTGGATTGTGGAGGTTTAATTAAGATCCCAATAGACTTTTGAACTCAGAATACTTCTTCAAACTCATTGAACCCTTTGAGGTTGACTTGTTGCTAATATTTTTCCATTTTAGAGTAAGATTTCCCATTGACACTCACCAGCACCACCTCAATGTGGATAAGTAGAATAGGAAGTTCAAGATCACTGAACTCTTATAAAATGACTTATTTATTGTTTTTACTTAATTCCTCAAACATACTTTGTGGGCTTTTTACTACTATTATTATTAGATTTTTAAGGTCTATTTTCCATTCAGTGGCCCTGATCTTCCTAGGAAAATCCTGAACAACAGAGACAGCTGTTAAAAGAATGAATTCACTAATTTGTTTCATATTGGGAAAATAAATAGTGTAACAAGTAACTTACCTTATTGTTTATTTCTTAAGGGATAGTGTGGAAAATGTCCACTCATTACTTAATTGCAATAAAATAAATAGATTCAATTTGTATGCTTTGGTTGACAAATTTTCCAAGAGTAGAACTGTTCCAAATTAAAATGAGAATCTGTCTTCACAAGCTTGGTTGTTTTTTATCTATCTATTTATTTATCTTTTAGTCCAAGAAAAATTCAGTGTTGAATAAATTATTCTCTGAAATCCAGATGGCATGCAAGAGTCTGCTCCTTAAAGTACTCCAGCATTTAGTCTGCATGTCATTCTACCATGGGAAGTAAAATAAGAAACAGCATCTAGTGAGAAATGATAGGTTTCTGTAGATTATAAGTAAGTATCTCATACACTGACATTATCAAATTGTTCTGTTTCAATAATAGAGTTTACTCATTTCACCTATTTTTAAAATGGCATATTGCTTTCTTTAAACGTAGATCTCATTTTTTTTCATTCTATTTCAATTTTTCGTTTTCCCTTCTTCACCCAAGGACTTACTGGTCTATTATGGACTGAATGTTTGTGTTCTTCTAAAATTTGTAATAAGAAAACCCTATCCCCAAAATGTGACGGTATTAGGAGTTGGGGCCTTTGGAGGTAATTAAGATTAGATGAGGTCATAAGGGCAGACCCCTCCTGAATGAGATTAGTGGTCTTATAAGAGTCATTAGTGAGGACTTCCCTGGTGGTGCAGTGGTTAAGAATCCGCCTGCCAATGCAGGGGTTAGAGCCCTGGTCCGGGAAGATCCCACATGTCGCAGAGCAAATAAACCCATGCACCACAACTACTGAGCCTGCACGCCACAACTACTGAAGCCTGCGCTCCTAGAGCCTGTGCTCCACAACAAGAGAAGCCACCATAATGAGAAGCCCAAGCACCACAACGAAGAGTAGCCCCCGCTCTCTGCAATTAGAGAAAGCCCGCATGCAGCAACAGAGACCCAATGCAGCAATAAATAAATAATTTGAAAAAAAGAGTCATTGGAGAGAGTGCTTTTCTACTATCTGCCATGAGAGGATATGATAAGAAGACAGCCATCTACACCAGGAAATGGGTGCTCACCAAACACTGGATCAGCAGGCACCTTGATCTTGGATTTCCCAGCCTCCAGAATTGTGAAAAATAAATGTATCTTATTTAAGCCACCCAATCTATGATAATTTGTTATAGCAGCTAAAAATGACTAAAATTGTCTAAGCTAAATAATTGTATGTCACATACAAAAATAATATCTTTGAAAGATAATGCTGGTCAACTTCAACACTGCATAAAAATATTGTGTATCTCGTTTTATGTTTTCACTTCTTACTCAAAAGATCCAGTGTCCTGCAATTCACAAATTTATCTTCTTTCTGGACAAACTTAAAATTAATGCCCATCAGAATTATTGTGCGGTTCAACACAACTTTGCTTTTCATTTTTGCCTGGCGCCAGTCAAAGTGAAGACAAACGCACAGCCAGTTCCTGTGGGGGCACAAAATATCAATTTGTGTTTCTCTATGACCACCACAGGCTAAATGGTGTCTAACCTGGGCAGTCCTCAAGAACATCCAACCATTTAGGAATGCCTTTCCTATGCTTTGTCACCTCAGAAAAAAAGTGAGGAAGAGAGTGAGATCAGGGGAAGCAGTAAGGAAAGGGAGTGATTGACGAGAAAAGAAAAAAGACAATAGTTGGGAAGCATTTACTGTGGATTTCTGATTTTCTTTGCAATGTTCTCTAACAGTTCTGGAATAAAGGACCAGTGTAACATGATGTACAACTAGTAAACTATGCAAAAATGGGTAGTTTTACAGAGACCATTAATTAAATTAATGAATGCTCAAAACCAAATAAAAATATTTTATTGAATTTATTTTATTAAATATTTTATTAAATTTTAATAAATATTTGAGATATTAATTTCAAGCAGTTAGATAATGTTAACACACTAACTTGAAAAAATGTGTCACATGTTTGCCTCAATTTGTAACATTTAGCTGTAGAATAATTTAGGAGCTTTACTTTGCTTTGAAAACATTTTCCAAAGCAGTTTATTATACTTCTGTTTTCCTTCTCTTTCTTACATCCAGACACCTTCCAGGTTAAAAATAAGTTTTCAAAAATTTTATGCTAAAACTCTTGTCATTCTTTATAAGTAGGTACATTAGATTTAATATAAATGATATCCATAAATCTATAAATTGCTGAGCAACGTATAAACTCCTGTTGACTTCTGCCCTTGTCTTTTTGGTGATCCTGAAATAAAAGAAAAGTATTTATGATTGATTACTTGCTATGATAGAGTACTGCAAGAGAAGATGTGATTAGTGGTAAACCAAAGAGAAGATTCCAATTTATACCCCTCAAAGCTTGTTAACCATGTACAGCGTGGCAGAATGTATTTTCAAAAAATGGTCACAGCAATGTTTCTCGTTACACAGGAATATTTTCAGATCCTTGCCATTCCCCCAGCAAGAAGTAAGTCTATTTTCCTTCCACTTAAAATAGAGTGGTACTTGATAAATAACATGTACCACAAGTGATGCTGTGTGACTTTGAGGCTGAGTTGTAAGTGATGACATGGCTTCTGCTTGGCTTTCTAGAGCTCTTGGGACACTCACATTTGGAACCTACCCACCACATGGAACTTGTAGATGTTCAGCCAACAACCCCTGCTAAAAGCCCAGACAACTGCCAGTATCAGTTGCTGGACATGTGAGTAAATGATTCCAGTGCCCAGCCTTCTGGCTGCCCCTGTGGACACTGAGTAGAGCAGAGACAAGCTGAATCTGCTGAGCTTTGGCCAACCGAAAATCTGTGAGCAAAATCCATGTCGTTTTGTATTTATGCCACAAAGTGTTGTGGGTTTGTTATTGTTATGGATGGAACTGTGTTCCCCCCAAATCCATATGTTCAAACTCTAACCCCTAATATGACTGTATTTGGAGGTAGGGCCTTTAAGGAGATAATTAAGGCTAAGTGAGGTCATGTGGGTGGTGTTTTAATCCAACAGGACTGGTGACCTTATAAGAAGAGGAAGAGAAAACAGAGGCGTGCTCATGCAATCCCTCTTGCTCACACGTGCTGTTTCTGTCTCTGTCTCTGCCTCTGTCCCTCTCTCTTTCCACGCACACGCAGAGGAAAGTCTATGTGAAAACACAGGGAGAAGGTGGTCTTCGGCAAGCCAGGAAGAGAGAATTCACTGGAAACCAACCTAATGGCACCTCAATCTTGGACTTCTAGCCTCTAGAACTGTGAGAAAATAAATTTCTGTTGTTTTAACCACTTAGTCTGTGCTATTTTGTTATGGCAACCTGAGCAGATCAGTACAGATTTTGGTATTATGAAGTAGGGTTTTGCTATAAAAAAAAAAAAAAAAAAACACCTAAAGATGTGGCAGAAACACTGCCAGCTGGGACTAAAGAGGACAGAATGAAGGAAGGTGGTTGGATTTCAGGGATTCTATAGGACGGGACAAAAAGAGCTTTCCAACTTTGAACATGCATTATTCTTCACGAAAAGGGAAAAATGATCTTGAAGGCAATTCAGACACAATCAGGAATGGCACTCCCACCACAGACCCAGGGGACAAGACTGTTTTCCTCAATGATTTCAGAAGGCAAAGCCATCTCCTCAGTTTCTGTGGGCAAGGATGATGTTGCCCAGTGCCCAGGGGCAAGGCCACCCCACAGAGCCACAGAGGTAAGACTGACACCTAGAAATGTGGGGGTGACACTACTACCACCCTGAGGCCCAGACACAGAGCGCTGAGCCAAAGAGGATTATCCTCAAGCCTTAGGATCTAATGGGATTTGACTTGATTGATTTGACCCCTTTCTTATTTCTAATTTCTCCCTTTTGGAGTGGGACTGTCTTTCCTAAGCCTGTCCCACCTTGCTTGTATTTTGGAAGCATATAAAATGTCTAATTTCGCAGATTCACAGCAGGGGAGGAATTGTGAGTCAAGAAATAGCATACCTTGGGCTTCCCTGGTGGCGCAGTGGTTGCGCGTCCGCCTGCTAATGCAGGGGAACCGGGTTCGCGCCCCGGTCTGGGAGGATCCCACATGCCGCGGAGCGGCTGGGCCCGTGAGCCGTGGCCGCTG
>NC_041214.2:118494745-118511187 GCF_002837175.3 Physeter macrocephalus | reverse complement strand
ATTATACCTCAAGTCTCACCTATACCTGATTTACATGAATTTTAGATGAGACTTTCAACTTGGAACTGATGCTGGAATGCGTTAGCTGCGGGGAGCTGTTGGGATGGGGTTGAGGCATTTACAGTTGGCCTCCTGTTTACATTTCCTGGGGAAGGAGGCAGGTGGGCTCTAGGCTAGATATTTACTACCAGCCTCCTGTTTGTACTTCAAGATGGAACTAACAGGAACAGGGTAAATAGCTGGACTTTGTCTCCTGTGGACACTTTAAGATAACAGTCATGGCGGGAACAGAGGGGGGCTAAACCCTCTTTGAGTAAAAAGATGAAGAGGTCACATATTTCCCATCCTTGGGGCACGGGAGACACTGCACATGTGCAGAAAGGCTCCGTGGGGGTCAAAAAGGAGAGGGCGCCACCCCATAATAGGTGATGCCAAGCCCCCGCATAGGCCTCTGGGCGGGAATCCATCTTGGAAAAAAAGTTGCACATGCCTGTTGGGGAGGCGCCTAGGGCAGGTCAGGTGTGGAAGAAGAAACCGATAATTGGCCAAAGTTTAAAAAACAGACCTGGAAGAACTGCCCTATATTAATGACTTACTGGCCTCTTTACTGTGCTCCTCCTCATGAGGGAGGACACCCACACTCCTCTCTGGGTGTGTATTTCTGCCTTGCTTCTGTTTTAAATAAACTGTTTCTCTGTGTGCTCTCCCACTTGTTGTGCTGTATCTCTAATAATAAACTTTGTACCTGTGTTTTACAGTTTTTGCCTCCTTGAGAAATGCATTTTTCAGTGGGGGCAAGAACCGAGGGAACTTTGCTTCTAGCCTCTAGACCCTGGTGGACTAGAGGATAGGATTCCTGGTTTTCACCCAGGCTGCCCAGGTCCAATTCCTGGGCAGGGAACTAAGATCTCGCTTCAAGCCACCATTCACTGCTGTCTCTCCAAGATCAGGGTGAATGTATGGCATATGAGAAGGACATGAATTTTGGGAGTAAGCGGGCAGAATGTTATGAACTGAATTGTGTTCCTCCAAAGTTCACATGTTGAGGCCCTAACCCCCAGCGTGACTGTATTTGGAGACAGGGTTTCTAAGGAGGTAATTAAGATTAAATGCCATCTTAAAAAAGAGTGAAGTTTTGCCATTTTCAACCACATGGATAGACTTGGAGTGAAATAAGTTAGAGAAAGTGCTTAGTGAGATAAGTTAGAGAAAGACAAATACTGTATGATATCACCTACATGTGGAATCTAAAAAATAAAACACACTAGTGAAATAATAAAAAAAGAAACAGACTCAGTTACAAACAACAAATTAGTGGTTACCAGTGGCGGGGGCGGGGCAGATAAGATGGGGTAACGGAGTAAGTAAGGGTACAGACTACTATGTACAAAATAAACAAGCTACAAGGATGTATTGCACAGCACAGGAAATATGGCCAATATTTTATAAAAAGTATAAATGGATTATAACCTTTAAAAATTGTGATTCACTATGTTGTACACCTGAAACTTATATAACATTGTAAATCGACTATACCTCAATTTTAAAAAGGCAAAAAAAAAAAAAAAAAGACCCTAATCTGGTATCCTTATAAGGTGTGCTTATAAGAGGAAGAAAAACCAGGAACATGAGTACACAGGGAAGAAGCTATATGAGGACACAGCAAGAAGCTGAATGTTAAAATACCCTTCTTCCCTACTTCCCTAAAGTACTTATCAAAAGGGTATGAAATGATCTTTGAAATGTGTTCTAACATACTACAATGGCAGAAAATATCAGGCTATACCATTTTATTTTATTCCATAATGAATTGTTCACTATTCTGCTTTCTTAAACACTTTCTTCTAAGCTTCTATTATATAAAATGTTGATGGTCGTATCTTGAGAGAGAAGAGATACTTACAAATAGAATTGAAATTATAATAAGTGTCTCTAGTGGGTATAAGAGTGTATGAAAGGAAGGAAACATGCTGTTTTGAATAACAGATGGAATTTGTTGACACTCAAACCCATCATTTTAACATTTGAGGGGAACTACCAAAGACACATATGCTGAAAATAGTAAAATAACAAAAAAAGCACACTACTAAATAGCACAATATTAAATTGTTTCATACAACATTTGTTTATGTCTACAAGGTGCAACAAATTATATTGGACTGTGTCCTCAAATTGTAAATAAAATCAATTTGAGTTTGTGCATGTAGACATAAAATCTCCCTCTACTTGATTTATATTTATGTTTGTCTATATTTATTTACTTCCTCTTCACAGTAAAACTATGATCTTTAAATTTTCTGTATTTATAATATACAAAGAATAATTTCATTCCATATCTCAGGTATGATTTATTTTTCTTCCTGATTGGGGTAATGGGCTAATTCCCACAGATAATCCGGCATTATAGATGGTTTCATTACCTTTGTTTATTCTGATATTATTCAATTGTCAACTTGATGGTGACTATAAGACACAAGCTAGCAAAAAAAGAGTTTTTCATTTTGATATCGAGAAGTCATTAGGATTAACAAATTAATGTTTATCAAATTACCCTGAACACTCATGTGTATGGTTCTGCATTAGTACAAAGGATTATCTGGTAAGCCAAATTAACAGAAGTGAACAACATGGCAAAACAAGAATCATCTGCTTTTAGGAATTAGGTAATTATATATAATTAATGGAAAGGAATAATAATTAGTGAATACATAATACTTACACAATAATCGGTTAACACTTTAAAAACAATTAACTTTTCTAAAGACCATTTTCAACAAAATGCATGAGTAGCTGGTAACAACTAAAATACTAATAGCTCCTCATTACAGCACTGCCAGAGGGTGTAGAAAGAATCCGGTGAGAGCAAACATTCATGTTTTTCATTAGTATACTCCTCACACTACTTTTGCTAAAAACTAATAATTCTCCTTCAGAAAATTTAGCTTTGGTAGAATTTAAGTGATAAAATATATATGCATACATTTATATGACATGTATATATGCTATAAATACATATCTGTATTTATAATTACTGTATTTAAAGGTATTAATTTCAGAGGAAGTAATTTTTAAACTATCTCAGTATCATCTTTGACGCTTTCTCTTTCCTTCTTCTAATATTCAGTCATCTACCAATTTGTGTATTTTTTCCCTTCTAGACCTACTTCAATTTTTCCATTCCACATGCTCCCAACACTATATGATGTCCTCTAGGTATCTTGCTTTGTTTTTAGTTCCTACATTTTATCTTATACATCATCAGCAATCTTGTTTTCCCCCTAAAACATAGTTTACAACTAGGTCTTAACCAACTCAGAAAGTATCAATGGTTCCCCATTGTTTATAAGATAAAAGCCCAACACTGCAGCCTGACATTCAGTCTGATCAAAGTCCAATTCAGCTTCCTTCTCAAATCTTACTTCACTCTTCTATTCCTGTTTTTTAAATAGTTCTTGCATGAATTAGGTGGCAACCCTTCTTTTCCTAAAGTTAATACTTCAGACATTCAATGGTAACATGATCAAAACTCAAAAGTATTCTAAGTTGCCAGCTATTGTAATGATCTTCCAAACTATGCTCAACTTTCTCATTAAGGTAAGTATTCCGAAAAATAATTAGTTACTAGTTAGCACCAGAAAGAGAACTAAGTCCTGGTCAAGGAAACAATAAGATAAAACCTTTCTGCTATGACTATACCTGCTTCTAAGTGCTCTTTGATTACTGCCAACTCTTTCCAGGATAGTGAGTATATGCTGTAAGAATTTGTCTTCTTTTTCTCATGCTTGACTTTTGGACATTTGCCTCAGGATCTTACCAGTTGGGTGGACCTAGGTTTGCCCATCTTAGACTCTTCCATACTGCTCTTGGCAGAACATCTCGTGGGAGTCTTTTTGGAACAGGCCATTTAGCTAAACTATAACGGGAAAAAAGGTATGTGAGAGACTAAGCCCACAATATTGTCTCAAATACTATTAAGGGGCATCACTATAATAAGAAGGAGATCACATTAAGAGATGGGTCTCCTGAAAAGATGAACAGAGCACAAAGACAGAATGAATTAAACACCATGTGGTGTTAAGTACACGGAGACCTTAGACGTTATTTAGTCCAAATGCCTTATCTTGAAAACTAGGTCCAAGAGATATGGAGTGACTAGTATAGGGTTCTACAGTGAGTCAGTGAGTGTGATATAATTTTAAAATGAGCATTCTGACTGCTGCCCAATCCAGTTTTTCCACTAATGCACATCCTATATTAGGGGTCTCCAAAGTGGAGTGCATGCACTCCAGGATGTGAATAAACCAAACCACTGTACTAAGTGTAGAAAATGTTAGCATTTCTAATTGCATTTACTTTTTAAATTTACAAGAATAAAAGAAATAAGTAATTAAGTTTTACAAGATTTTAATAGACAGGTTGACACTAGTTCCTTCAGTAGAGCAACATACATGTCAGATGTTCATGTCACCTACAGTATTCAGCTGACCTAAGGAAAGAGTGGAACATCTACATTTAGGAGAAATGAGACAGAGGGTCCTTCATTTATACTTTGTTTTCATTTTATTGATGTATGTAGTAGTCTACATTTGCACCAGAAAGTGGATTTTTAGATTCCATTACTCAATTTTAACCAATAAGTGAACTTAACAAATTGTATTATCCAGTTTCAACTAAATTAAACCTACATAAAGTGGGCAAGTGGTTAGGATTACATTATTGCTAATCCTAGTATGAGAACCTCACTGACCACACTGCAAAATAAAATCAATGAAAGCCTAATCAGATCTGTCAAGATATCAACATAAAAATATTAAAATTATCCAAAAAATGATTAAAAATATGAACATATATCCATGGTCAGTAACAAATAATCTCACCCTAAATGTATATTTTGCATAGAGATATTGGTTAACGATAATGATATTTGTAAATATATTAAATAAATGAATAAATAAATAAATAAATAGCTGCTATAATCAAAAACTGCTCTAGTTATGTAACTGGATATCAAATAGCAATAGGCCCAAAACTGGAGACGATCCAAATGTTCATCAATAGAAGAATGGATAAGCAAATTGTTGTATATTTACACAATGGAATACTACTCTGCAATAAAAAAGAAGGAATTATGTATACAATCAACATTTGGAGCTAAATCTTTGAAGTGCTTTGCTGATAACATGAAGATAGATCAAAAGAAAAAAGAACATACCAACTGATTTCATTTGTATGTAGTTCAAGTTGAAATTCTATAGTGATAGAGATTAGAACAATTGCTAAGGGATGGGAAAGGAATGGAAAAGGACATGGGAGGTCTTTCTAGGATGATGAAAGTGTTCTGTGTCTGGTTTGGGGTATTGGTTATACAGCTGCATACACTTCAGTAAAATTCATTAAGTGGTACATATGATGTGTCTCCATTTCACTGTGTACAAAGTTGGCCTCAAAATTCCGAAAACACACATTTAAAAGAATAACATCAGGTGGAGCTCACACTTTTATCTGAGGCTCCCACGTTCTAGATTTTTTTATATGATACTACAATTTTCATTTATATGACCACCTCTCCTCCTTATTGGTGGTGGATACTGTGACTCATTTATTCCTGATTTATTCTACCACACACAGAATATCCTTGGCACTAGCTCAAGGCAGGTGTTGTTGAACAAATAAATGAAAGAGGCACTACATTTTATTTACAAGTTGTTTAATATCCTTTTAATTAGTGAGCAGTTCCCCCACAATAACTTCAGGAGGAAGCTTCTCATTGCTCCTAGAACAATAGTAAATAAATTTCTCCAAGTCCCTGAAGGCATCTTGGACTTTGAATCGGCCAGCTTTGGGCCCCAGTGGGTTTCTTACTACGGTTGGGGCCTTACGTAAATCAGTTAACCTCTCTGAGCTCATTTTCTCATTGATGTAAATGACAATAACAACACCCAAGACAAAAGGCATTGAGGATTATAAGTGATATAGAAGAGCACTAACACACAGTATGACACATGTAATAAACATGCCATAAATGTTAGCTTTATTCCCACATTCTATAAGCAATGTGAGTGCATTTCTCCTGCAGTCATCAAAATAATACAGTCAACTATTTCTCTCAACCTTTAAATGTGTGCAGATGGCCAGAGAGGTTCAGTAATTAACCTCTTGTTTCTGCATAATTTAGAGTCACCAAGCTACTTCTCTCCAGTCCTCTGTTTTTAATTTGGTGTGACTGGGTAAGTGGAAGTGTTAAGCTCCACACATTTTGTGGCTTGTGTGTCAAAAACCCTCTTTTAAGCCCACTAGAAACTTCCTGCAGAGCAAACCAAAACTCTTTCAGTATGTGACAACTGAATCCAACAGCTCCTGGTAGAATTCAGTTTTATGAGACTGATAAATTACCTAAGAAGCTTCCCCAACTTCCACTTATTGTTTTACTGCCCACCTCATCCCAAAATGTGGTGTGTCAGTTGTTTCCTGCTAACTGCCTCGTAAGATATCCCATTTAAGAAAGCAAAAACCGGTGGGAAGAAAGCCAGCAGTCTATTCTGTTCTCTATGAATATCTTATTAAAAAAAAAAAGAACAGGCAATGTTTTATTTGTAGCAATAAATCTGAACTCTAAACTTAAGAAAGGGAAGGTTTTTCTAGACTCACAAGCCATGAGCGATCACTGGAAATTCACAAGTCTCTATCTAACAAGTCCTAGTTTCCAATCTACTGGCATGTCACATTAACCCTACATATTACAGATATAATAAGCCCAGAAATTTTAACGGAACAGTATCTACCAACTCCTTTATATATGCAATACATTCAAATTTAATGTGTGTGGTTTCAAGAAGAAAACTTTGAAGCTGGAAACTAGTCTCTTGATATGAAAATATTTAGATTTTAATACTTTAACATGGAATAATTTTTCCTGAATCCTTCCATTCCTACCACATTTTCTAACTAAGTTAAATAAGGAAATAACTAATTAATTAAATTAACTAATTTAAATAAGAAAAATGAACTTTATTTAACAAAGTGGTACTTTTACTGGACATGATGGAGGGAGATTCATGTAACCTCAGATGACTGCCAAGCCCACAGTATCCTCCTAAGGAAAGTGGCCAGAACTGGTCCTTTCCTGTATATGATGCTTTCAATGTATATCGAGTGAAACCAACCTCAGTCCTTTGGCCACAACTGACTACAGCAATAATCAGTGTGCTAGTCAAAGACAACCACACTGGAGCAGGTCAAAAGTAAGGCCAACCATCTCTGAAGGACTTCATTCTGAAACTCTACCCAATAAACTTACCCCAAATTGAAAGATGATAAGCTAAGCCAATCAAAGCCTCATATATTTAGAAACATAAATGTTAAATGAAAAAATGTCTCACATTCCTATTAGATCCTAGATAATACTGAGTTATGGTTTCAGTTCTCCAAAAGGGGTAGTATATGTCAATCTTAGAAGAACTTTCAACCCAATATTTCTGTATAAACTTAATAAGCTCCCTTTAAGTTGCCAAGGCAATTCCTGTGTGCCTCTTTCTTGTGGTATTAAAGAATCTGACTGATAAAACAATACCAGTGCTGGGAATAATGTATTTATTTTTATGAGTATAACAGAATAATAAAATAAAATAAAGCCTTAGTATTGACATCATAGACCATATTTCTAACTTGCAGCTTTCCTTACCACTGCGAACATGTTTAAAGGGAATACAATTTGAAGGAACAAAAGGAATTAATTTAGCAAAGCAGTTGACTGTGAAAAATGTATCATTTAGAGACAAATACTAATTGCAAATAAATAAATGGCCTAGTTCATTGTACTAAACTCCCGTTTTCCTCAGGCTGGGCCTAGGTAAAAAGTAGAGCTTTGTTTTAAAATAAAAGGTTGGCAAATATCAAGTATGAAATGAAAATTCTCCCCAATTCAGACCACGAACCAATTCCAATCATTACTGACTTTCCACCAACAAAAGCAGATAACCAGAAATAAGGTAAACACAAAGGCTACCCAGCCAAAAATAAAGAAAAACACACCAAGTCGTAGCCAAATTTCTTAAATAAACTCTTAGAAAGCAACGTGGACTATAGTTTGGATCATATCAATATCTAAAGTGGATAGTAATTAGATACAGAGGGCTTTTTATTTTATCATAGCTAATCATTATTTCTCCCATGACTTTGCTTTCTCAATAATGTAAGCCCTGAGTGCAGTTTGCACAAATGTCTTATACTTTTCTGTAATTTATGTTATCCTATTTATAATGCGAATCTAATTACATCTAGTCAAGAAAAGATTAATGATATTTTGCTATTTATAATTGGTTTTAGCAATTATATTTAGCAAGTCTTGTTACCATTCACTTTCTGTTAAAGGCATGTGGTTTCATATATTTCAAGGAAACTAAGTATTTTCTCATTTTTAGTCTTGTCTTTCTGATTTTAGCCCTCATTTTTTTGCAATAATTTGAAGATGTGGATGTGTTTTACTACTCCATCCATTATATTCCACCTTCTACATACCTGGCCTTGAAATGTTTTACGATACCTCTTCCTCCTGCTTTTCTTGCATGGTGACTCCAAACCAGACTCATCCTCCCTTTTTATGCCAACTTCCCTTCTAACTCCAATCACAACCCCACTTTGTCCTCCTTTCTGTTTGATCTTGTTCTAACTCTAACCCAGAAACTTATGTATATGTTTGTTTTTAGTTGGAGGCATTGAATTGGTTTTGTAGAGATGAAAATTCAAATAGTTAACTGAACTAATTAGTCTTAGGTAGCAGAAAGGAGCCAAAGTTATCAGAGGTGAGTTAGGTATTAGAAGCCAAGGGTGAAAATCTTGATTTCCAAAAAGAATATTGTATTTAAATAGCTATCAGCTTTACTTGAGGTTAACAACATGAATTAAAATACCCAAAGGCACCAACCTAGAATCTGGAGCACTATTAGATTGCAAATTCAAAAGCAACTTTAGGAGTTGGCCCACGTTTTTCAAAATGGCAGAACAAATATAGCTTGGCTGGTGAACATAATTATTCTTCATCTACCCACCACTTATCCAAGGGCAATTTAATTCAATCAGCCTCATCCAAACATTTACTAGTATTCTGTAAGTGATGGTCATCCATGACAGATATTGTGGAAAATAGAACAATAATTTCAATATAAAAAGTATTCCTCCCTACACAAAAGGAGACAGGGCTTCCCTGGTGGCGCAGTGGTTGAGAGTCTGCCTGCCAATGCAGGGGACACGGGTTCATGCCCCGGTCCAGGAAGATCCCCCATGCCGTGGAGCGGCTGGGCCCGTGAGCCATGGCCACTGAGCCGGTGCGTCCGGACCCTGTGCTCCGCAACGGGAGAGGCCGCAACAGTGTGAGGCTCGCGTACCGCGTACCTACCTCGATCTTAGGTACTAAGCATTCTAGCGACTTTGCAATTTTAAATTAAACTATCCTTTTACAAAGAAGTAGACGATGGATTTTCAATCTAGGAAATGAAACGTATTCTAAACATGCATTCTGATAGCTCCCTGTACTTCTTAGTAGTGAGAGATACAGAGAAATTTAACTTCAAAGTTTTTTAAGTGCAATGGACTTATTAGTCCTTGTACTCCACACAAATCATCTAAGAAAGAGACTGTCTTTTGAAACTCTAAGGCCATGAAATAAAATAAAGCTAAACTTAAAGCATTTGCCCCTGAAATTCAGAGTTCAAGTTGCACTGGAATTTCATTATTCAAATGCAACCTTTCAGTAATATCAGATAAGGTTCCTTTTTTGGCTCAGGAGCTCAGGCTATAGTGATGGAAAATTGGAGGGTCATTCCTGGGTCTGATAACACCGATATCTGTGATTGGATTGGTTGGTTTGTATTCATGATTTATGAAACAATCTCTAAGTCAATATTTCTAGAATTCATAGAACCTTAGAGTGGAAAGGGACCAGAGGTGTCACCTGCAGATAGATGACTTAGTGATGGAAATGGAATCTCATGACTGCTTAGAGGAGAGAGAGCATTAACACCGGTTTCTCTGCCTCTTGGAGCAGTGTTTTATTCCACTAAAGCAAATACAGAGAAAAAAGTTTCTGTCCACTTGGTAGTATTTTTTGGTTCCTAGACCCTTTTACACACTAACACTGTTTTCCATGTCTCTAGGCTCTGCTGGAGTGTTATTTTTCAACGTTTTCTGTTGTAATTGCCATTTATCTAAGCAAAAGGATAATTTTAATTGACTCCTTTTTGGCTTGCATCTCAGCAGAAAATGTGAAATTTCAGCCCTAAGCTATTCTTTCAAATAATAAATACTTTATTTTTATTTGAACCAAAATTACATTTCTTAAGCATGTTCCAAATCATTGTTCCAAAACACTAAAATGTTATGTGTAGCCAAAAGGAAATACTTTTCTTTTTGTTATAAGAGCCCTTATCTAAAGAGCAAAGGATTCAACTCTCAATTCAACATTTTACAACACTCACTCTTATTCTAAATGGTCTGAAAGTATGCTCTTATAATTTTAAGTGGAATGCATAACTCTTCTCAACAAATTAATTGATTATTTATATATTGGCAAAAATATATATATATATGTAAATCAGTACACTATTTCAGTCACCAGGAATAACTCATTAAAATACAGCTGAGTAAAAAAATAGAGAGCCAACACACAAGAAAACCAAAGGAAACAGAACAATATGAAATCTAAGATTCATGTTAAGAGTTTCATTTCCATATAGAAGAAAAAAAAGTGAATACAGACTTCAGGAGCTGAAAATCATAAAACAAAGTAAATTTGACTAAAGCACGAGAGATAGACTAACAAGAAACAAAAAGGAAGAGTCACCAGAAAACAAAAATATTTTTTACTAAGATTCTTACTTTTTGTCTGTGATACAAACTCTGATTTTCCGCTGCATGTCTGTTTAATTTTGTCATTTCTACGTAGGAGTAAGAAATCAAATAAAGAGAGGAAAAATGTATCAAAAAACCTTCTCCTTAGCCAAATTTTAGGAAAGAAATTTCCAGGATCTGGAAATTGAGGGGAGGAATGCATAAATGGAATGGTAACAGGATTAAAAGAGGCCCAGCCACCCTTTTTGATCATCTCCAGTAATGACTAATATCAGTCATGGCTGGACCTGCAAAGCTTCCAGCCCTGCTGGGTAACCATCTGAGTATTGAACTAAATGACCCTCCATGATTCTCAAATACTGTAGTAGATCAATTGCATTTTAACATTTGCACAGCTGGTTATTTGGTTAAATGTGGGCAATTCCCCAAGTCCTCATTTGATTTTGGAATGTATCTGTTCACTTAAAGCACAGTGTAATGTGCTGCCTTGGATAGTGTATTTGTACTAGGGGAATTCATTCAGCAAACCTGTGTTCCCACAAGCAAAACATCCCTCCTGGAGAGATGGTGGAAGGCATTCCAGCTTCACTGGTCACAGCCCTAAATACACACTATCTGATAATGGTTAGTTTTAAACAGAGATGCTGTTAAGATTAGTAAAAGAATCAAAAGCTAAAAAAAAACAAAAAAAAAGGTCCAGGTGGCAAAATTAGTCCCCAAATTATTTATGATCCACTATGCAATTTATCAAATGTTGCCTGAATTTTCCTATGTATAGTTAGAAAGCAACCCAAAGAATTTGGTCACAAAATACCAGAAAAATTGCCCATAGATTCTAAAATAATTTAGTAGGACAAATATTGAAAATTGTTACTAATAGATGTTAAGTTATGGCATCTTAAGTATATCAGAGAGCTCTTAAGTATTTTTATTTTTAAAAATGTATATTCTTTTTTCCTATTATATGCGGATTTATTTCAACCACCCAGTGAGGAAAACAAAAGCAATGTTCTTCCTTCCTCAGAAAGGAATATAGGTGACATTATTGGATCAATTTAATCCTAGCAGCCCTCCATAGCTGCTCCCAACAGGGGGCTTCAAGGCGTTTCTGCTGCTATTGTTTAACAGTGAGCCCCCTGGTCCCAATCCTCAGATTCCTTCGCCTAAAGCACATTCTTCTTTCCAGTTGTTTTAGCTCCAGGAGAAAAATACTTGGATATTAAATTTGTTCAATTGCTTCTTATGGAAAGACTGCCTACATGATGTTAATACCCAACCTCTCTAAGTCTCAGTATCTCCCTCTGTGATGCGGAATGATTTCAAAATTTATCTCAAAAAGTTTTGTGAGAAATAAAAGAGTGATTCATGTAAAGTATATGGTAAAGCATCCAGCCGTTAGAACATCTACCATGGTTGTTAACTCTTATGATCAAGTGCCCTACTAAAACACAAAGAGGCAAAGACAAATCTTAAAAGGAATTTGTAGCTTAATATTTAAGACAGAAAGAGAGCATGGGACAGAAAAAGAGGATACAGAATAATACCAAAAGGCAAAAAAAAAAAAGGCACTTCACTTCACTTCACTTTAATTCATGAAGTCTTATCTGCTTCAAGCTCTAATTAGATGCTAAAAGGATGAAAGTCGAATTGATTCTCTCTTCTGTTCCTTTTTTTTCCTTTACAGAACATTCGATCTTTTTCAAACAAGGGCTACAGAAATATTCCATTTCTGAACATAATGGAAATTAGTTAACACTATGATATTTTTATCTGTTTATACCTTGTGCACCTAAAATAGCACCTATAAAGAAGAAGTGGGAAGTGGTAGTCAAGAGTGGGCTTTGAGTAATGAAAAACCTTACAGATTTGACAAAGCTGTACCTAAAATATCTCCAAAAAACAATCTGACATGGATAGAGATATGTGCATGCATGAGTCTTTTGTATTTTTAGATGCTTCAGAATTCATTATTTATTTAAAAAGTAAGTGAAAATAAGCATGTATATGGTTGTGTGAGTACAAAGTTAAGAAAAAATGGAAGTCAAAGAAGCCTTCCCTAGAATCGTTCAGGTGTCAGCATTGCCATTTACACCTTCATGGACAGAATTAATTATTTGTTTTTCCAGTTGTTTCCTAGAAAATTCTTGAAATTAAAGTTTTGTTTCTTTTGCAAAGAGGTGAGGAAGGATCAGAATAGCAGGAACCCACCCCAAGGGGTTAATGAGGGTGGAAGAGATGGAAGGGGGACAGGGCTAGGTAACTGGTACAGCTGGGGATCGTTAATGGCAATCAAGGGCCACTATAAACAAATCAGCAGGAAATAAGAGAGGCTCTCCATTTTCCTGGCCTAGTAGCAGGAACCATCTGGACAAAGGGAATTTGGCTTAAAGCTCTCATAAGGGAACTTGGCTTTTTTTTTAACCACTCCAGCATAGTAGGTCACTGAAGTAAACAAATTGAACCTGCTTGTGCTATAATTAAATTACTATCACAAAATATGAAATCCGCAATGGATATGACTAAACACAATAATACAGGAAGAATTTTACAGCTGGGAAAAATGGGTATAGTTTTAAGAGTAGCCAGGGAAACTTAAAGAAAGGAGAGAAAAGAAGAAAAAAAATTATTGGTTTATAATATATATATTCTATTCTCCAGAGTTTAAAAAAGAAATCATAGGTTGTATAATAGCATCCGAGTCAGCAGAACTGGTGAGCATGATCAAATCTGTTTGATCTCTAACATATCTTAGGCAGTCCTGGGTCAGGGAACTGCTAATGAGGATGGAAGTAAAGAACAATCTGGAAAAACATCCTGAAAGGTTTTCCCTCCAACAAAAGGAATGGCTAGTCACAACAGAAAGAATGGCAACAGCCCAAGGATAGCTTTTTCCAAGACCTTTCCTTCTGTCTCTACATTTACAAATCTCCATCATCTCTGCCCTACTTCCAAATATTTACTACATGCAGACGAGGCTCCAGATCATTTTTATTTTTTCATTTTTTTTTAGCTTAGCATTTGCTTTACTGCTCTTTGTCTCCCTTTGTTTGTATGCGTAGGATGCAACATTTCACTGCCAAGGGGACAAATAGGCTCATCACCACAGCGTAAGGGAATTCTCCATCTATGAATTAGCTCTTTTTCTCCTGACTTCCTTCTCTTTTTCAGATGTCGACTCTGTAAGGCTGACCTTTCAAGTATTGAATCTAGTCAAAACATGGACTTCAGAAGTTAAACTAAAGAACTGATATAAACTCAAGTCAGCCCCTGTATTTAACATTACTTTTCATGTTTTGTTTATGTTTCTGATGGTTATGAAAAAATGGATATTAAAAAGTCGCTATGAAATATATTCACTAGTGCTATCAGTGGGTAATTTAATCCTAAGGGATACCCTAAAGATGTCTGGCCCCATGCAGTTGAGCTTAAACAGCCAAAAATGGCTGTTAGGCTTGCATCCAAGTTGTGGTCTCCATGTACAGCACTATATTGTGTAGTTAAGACGACCATGCAAGGCAGAATCTCTGTCCTACCATTTAGCAGCTCTGCATAACTGGCAAGCTGCATAACCTCTCTGAAATTCCATTTTCTCATCTGCAAAATGGAGAAAATGGTACCCACTCACAGTGTTGCTGGAGGACTGAGCATTTTAATGTGAGGAAAGTCCTAAGCATGGCGCAGGCACAAAGAACAGGCTCTTTTAAGATAAATTAGTTCTTTTTTTTTTTTTTCTGGGAACTGCTTTTGAAAAATTTTATGACTTTACTCCATTTTAGGCAGACTCATTTGATTTGTACTCAATTGTGAAATTATAAATGTTTTGCTGTGCATAGTTCTACCTCTCCTTTGTCATTATTTTTTGTCAAGTGCATTACATGCACACAATTCCCACAAATAAAAGCAGAAACAATTTCTCGGTTTTTGCTTTTCTCTCCTGGGCAGACAATCATAATTTGCTTGAAACATAGTTTAAGTCATCAAATACATTTCCCTATGGAGTCATTGCATACCACCTATCTAAATATTTTTTCTGCTGATTTATTTATTTATTCTTTGGAATAAAAATAAAGACAGCCATATGACAAAAAATATAATTTACTTATCCAACAGTCTTACAAAATGTGTGTATATCTTCAGTACATTCACCCTTTATTTACAATGATGATTTCAAATATCATAGTGGTTTTAAACTAATTCTATGCCTTCTAAAATTCTTCGTTTGTATTTATACACAAGAGACATTTCCATTAATCACAGATTACACTTGAAGAAGGAAAAACTTAGTTATATGACCAGACATGGTGGAGTTATTCTTTCTTTCAATCATTAAATTAATAAACATGTATGGAATACTTAGATGTGCCAAACTCTGCTAGGCACTGAGATATGACAGTGAAAAAAAATGGCTTGCCCTCATGGGGCTTAAACTGTGGAGTGGGGTTTCCCTGGTGGCGCAGTAGTTGAGAGTCCGCCTGCCGATACAGGGGACACGGGTTTGTGCCGTGGTCCGGGAAGATCCCACATGCCGCAGAGCGGCTAGGCCTGGCTAGGCCCGTGAGCCATGGTCGCTGAGCCTGCGCGTCCGGAGCCTGTGCTCCGCAATGGGAGAGGCCACAACAGTGAGAGGCCCGCGTACCGCAAAAAAAAAAAAACAAAACACAAACTGTGGAGTGGAAGATAGGAAATACATAAATAAGATATGTGATGTGCTAGATTGTAATCAGTGCTAAGGAGCTAGAGCAGGAAGAGAAAATATGAAGTGTAGAGATGGGAGGGTGAATTTTTTTTAAACATTGACTTGGGTGGCTCACCGTAAAGGTAAATTTTGATGAAAAACCTGAAAGCACAGAAGAGCTTAACTCTACCAATATCTGAAGGAGCAGCATTTCAAGAAGAAGGAACAGCAAGTGCCAAGTCCCTGGGTCAGGAGTATGCTTGGCTGTTTGTGGAAGGACAGAGAGGAGGAGCATGGCTAGCACGAAGAGAATGAAGGGAGAAGCAGCAGAAGAAAATGACAGAGAAGTAGTGGTAGCTTAGGCAGGAAGGGCCCTACCTTTGTCCATTCTTTGAATCAGTAATAAAAATTGTCTAGAAAATAATTGGAATTTTATTATTCTGTAAAATATGTACCCCAGATTAAGATACCTTAAATAGAACTTTTTAAAGAAGGAATTAGTCTTATGGCTAGTCACACAAAAACCCTTTATTTGCATGCTTATTACCTATAGTGGGTCTTCTGTATACATCATCCTTGATTTAACCTAAGGTTAAAAAAATATATTGTAGAAAATATGACCACTGAATCTTTTTTTTTCCATTCTAAGACAAATCACAGGGTTAATCATTTGATAATTTACCTTTAATTTAAAAATCGGGTAGAGGTCAACGGAATCCATTAAAAAAAAAGTATGGGCCATAAAGCAATGGGTAAGAAGATCTACACATTAAAAAGAACAGTTTAGGGCTTCCCTGGTGGCACAGTGGTTGAGAATCTGCCTGCTAATGCAGGGGACACGGGTTCGAGCCCTGGTCTGGGAGGATCTCACATGCCGCGGAGCAACTAGGCCCGTGAGCCACAACTACTGAGCCTGCGCGTC
>NC_041214.2:118465302-118494581 GCF_002837175.3 Physeter macrocephalus | reverse complement strand
GCACAGAAACGAAGACCCAACACAGCAAAAATAAATAAATTAATTAATAAACTCCTACCCCCAACACCAAAAAAAAAAAAAAAAACAGTTTATACCCCATGGCTAAGGAATCTAAATCTATAATGCTCAGTGAAGAAGATTCCTTCAGAAACTCCTTGAATTCACTGTAGGGGAAAATCATTAACAGCTGAGTAGTGACAGGTCTATAAAATGATCTAATTGCTTTACAAATTTAAAACAAAAAATGCTCAAACTGAGGCATGAGAACTTCTAACGAAGTAAAGGTTTAAGTGCTGAACCTCTGTTACAGAGTGGGGCATTGTTAGAAGGGTCAAATTCAGCTGACATCAATTAGGCAACGTGAAGAGGAGGACGCTAGATGCCCAAAGAGGAAATGACATTACCACCTAATGGGGAAGACAGATATTCCTTTGAAAATCACACTGAAATTTAGAACCAAAATGAAACCAAGGCTTTCAGGATCATTTTTTTTTTTTTTTTGGGGGGGAGTATGCGGGCCTCCCTCTGCTGTGGCCTCTCCCGTTGCGGAGCACAGGCTCCGGACGCGCAGGCTCAGTGGCCATGGCTCACGGGCCCAGCCGCTCCGCGGCATGCGGGATCCTCCCAGACCGGGGCACGGACCCGGTTCCCCTGCATCGGCAGGCGGACGCGCAACCACCGCGCCACCAGGGCAGCCCCCAGGATCATTTTTATAACTTCAAGTATAAATTTACTGAGATAAAATAGAAATCTTTAGGGTATGTGAAACATATACAACTGTGTTTACTTACTAGTAAAGAGAAAAACATGTTTCTCCTTGATTATTTTGAATTGTTTAGCCATTTCTCTATATTGTAGCCATTATGAAATTTATACTTCCCATATCTGATTGTTTTGCATCTCAAAAAAATTAGTGTCTATCAGTAGAAACACAATAATTTTGATATGTGAATAATAATGCTGACCTCTGAAAAGGAAAAAATATACAGGAACCAGTTGGGAATTTTCTCTCCCCCTGCCTAGGAAGATAAAAATAGGATGAAAATAGGACACAATTTGGTTTCTATAATTCTAACCCTTCCATTTCACGTGGATAAGAGAGCCGTTGAATATCAGAAGGTACCTTAACACCCATCACCTCTAATATTACATTCTTTTTCCTGATGAGCACCTATCAGGATTAATATTTACCTGAGCCATTCAACCCAGATCAGTTTAAGATTTACTGTGAGCCAAGCCTAATGGGAATTTATCAGTTTGCTCAATGGTGGCAAACAAAATCTGGAGATGGTCTATTCTGCTCATGCAATTCCTGCCCTATGCTTGAAGGTAAGAGCCCTACTACTCACCACCATCACACAGCAGCCATCTCATTTATCTCTCAGCGCTACCAACAGTGTGCTACCAATGTTTCATCTGGATCTCAAGGTCCCAGAATTTCTTCCCAGAGTTCAAAGATGGATGGGATGAAGAGAGGAAGATGAATAGTCTTAGGCAGGACCCCAGCCTGGGATTTCTGATTGCTGCCAACCTGATCTTCACCTGATGAGCAAACCATCCTAATACCTTGAAGGAGACTCACCTTGAATAGTTACGCTGGTCAAAATCTGGTAAAATTTGACCCCATTTCTCTTAGAACATGGCTTTTTACATCCTGTTAGGTGACGTTCTCTGGGACTTGTGTGTACTGCTCACATCTTCCCCTTTTTTTGTTCACTTCCTTCCTGCCCCACCCTACACAATACAGAGGTGGTGGCCCATATGTTACACAGTTATGCTTTGGATATAGATGATGGTTATGAAATAATTCTTCCCCAAGTGCTAATGTCTCTCTACAACAAGGATACTCTCATTTCCCACCTATTAAAGTTCTGTGTACAGTTTGATAAGGCTCTCCGATGTATTCATCCTAAGCAACTTAGAAAAACGGAAAAGTTATATTTTACTTACACTTGCCTCCACACTTCTGAAACCACCATAAAATACCAATAAAATGGAGATCCAGGAATACAGCTGGATCTATGGATCAGCCTTTAAAAGTAGCCTCAAATTTATGACTTTGTTAAATGTTGACAGTTATATGGTCTTGCCGTGCTTAATATCAACTGACATTTGATACAAAATAAGTTATGATTCAATTAGTACATTTATTGACCCAGTAAAACTAGAGAGGGATCTTGTTTTATAATTTATCAAATTATGCCACATTGATTAGGTATTATAACTTGTTTTCAGGTAACTTTATTCACCACCAACAACAACAAATATATGGAAAGATGCCATGAAAACTTTTGTCTAGGCTGATCTGCACACACAGAGTAGGAGTTTCCCTATAGTCACATCCTACCTAAACTTAATCCATTTGGGTCTTTTCTTCTATGAAGTCTAAGAAACGGGAGTTATCAAAAAAGTCACTTCCGAGTAAATTAACCTTAAGGTGTGATAAATAACTGTCCTCTATCTATATATCTATCTATCTATCCACATACATATATATACATGATAAATTCCACTATTTCTATTATTCTGAGTGTAATATAATCTATTATAAATTATATTATTTCTACACACACACTCTACCCCTGTAACTTCTAAATACAAAACTTCTTCTCACTACCAAAGACATAGTTGTCTCTTTTTTGCAGCAAGACTCAATCCATGCTCTTAAAATGATTTCTCATAACATTTCTGATTAAAACTAACACCTCTTTTGTCATTTAAATTCACACTGATCTATCTCTACCTTTCAATGCCTATCTCTCTTTTCTACTCTCTTGTAAACTCACAGCAGCCCATAATATCAACCTTCCCAGCGTTCCTCCTTCCTCGCTGAAGATTTCCATAGTTAATAGAAAGAAGCTGGCACCCCCTTCTCCCCGACTACAACATAAAATCTTATAACTTCCCTTCTACCTTTTTTCCCAGATTCATACACATCAATTTAAAGTGATTTTTAAATTAATTTTGCTTTAAAAAGAGCTAAGGCTTGCACATTTTACGTGTCAACTTATTTAATCTTCACAACCACTGTGTGAGGTAAGTACATTATTAGTCCCATTTTACAGGGGAAGAAACTGAGGCACATTGAAGAGAATTGCCAAATGTCACACATTAGTAAGTCGAAGAGCTGGGATTTGAACAGAGGCATAATGGCCCTTAACCGGGACACTAACCTGCTCCTTTGTGCTCAATATTTGTCCTTTACTTTTATTTTTAAAGCTTATGCATCTCAGGTGTCTGTTCTAGTATACTAAAAACTCTACGGTTAAAAGGACAATGCAGTTTAATTCAAACTATATTTCAATTTTTTTTAACATTTATTAATCTTTAGGAGCTGATGCTTTCAGAAGACTAATTTGGACAATGTCGGACAAAAATGCTAATACATAAGGAAAAAAGACAAGGAAGAGATGAGAGAAATATGATGAAGCAGTATAAATAATATATTTGCTAAGATTTTCTTTAGGAAATTCATCATCTCCTTTCAAAGTTGTCTACTGCCTCAAACCATTGCTGAAAGACTATATTAATATTCTAGTCCCTTCAGATGGATTACTTGCTTTGTCAGAGGTATTTGTGGTGGGTTTTGGCGGGTTGGACTAAAATATACCTCAAATGTTAAAATCGTGTTGCTGTTTACAGTATACTTTTATATACATTATTTTACTTAATTATATCTGCCATGACCTCTTCCTTTTTCCTGACTTGGAGTAAGTAAAAGTGACGTAGATGTGGGATTGAATTTCTTAGGCTAACCTTTAGAAAATGAAAGCAGTTCCTCATGATACACATACATCTTCCCTTTCCTAATAACTAAATAACTATCTTAATCGGTAAGAAGGTTTAGGCTACCATTGCAGGAGCATCATTTTATGTGTCAGTTTCTGCTAAATAGTAATCAAGACAAAGAAATGAGAAAGGTTTGAGAGCCAGTATCCATTCCCACACAGTGGTAAGTGTGTACAGTTCTATCTTTACCATGACCTAACTTTTTATGGAAAGATATGCATGGTTAAATTACCACAGTTAAAAACTCTCTCTCTCTCTCTCTCTCACACACACACACACACACACACACACACAAATAAATATAAAAGAATCATTTTATTAATGGATTAATGTATACCCTTTTCTTTTATAAACTTTTAAATTAAGTAACAGCTAATAGAAAATAAGTAGGTGGTCTCTTATCTGGTATTATTTATTCCTATTTAAGGGGAAATGTGTTAGGTTTAACAGAACAATTGCAGTTAAATGAATTGTGAAAGTGAATTTACTTTGTATATATTGTACCCCCTTGGATTCCTATTATTCGAGGTGAAATTTTATACTTTTTATATTGTTTTTATATTTCATACTTTTAAAGGCCCTGTTCCACTGAGTTTACAACAAAAACAATAACTTAAAGATTTTTACTGGTCAGCAAATAACAGCAGATGAAGTTCGAGCTTTATTAAGGAAAAAATCACCTCACTGATGCTATTCTTTATTCTGCAAGCAATAATTTTACAATTAACAGGAAATAGGCCAGTTGTTTCTCCAGTATAGATTTTTTTCATAGAAATTCTTGTGATGTGATTGCCAAGAATAGATTTCTACATCTGCTTAATGGTCACTGAAGAAATGATACATTTTCAAAGTAAACCAATCAATTTCTTCAGAAGCTCTCTAACTTTAATATAATAAAAACAGAACAAAACAGAACAAAGGCTTCTGAAGTGCTTAAAGAATGTTGCAAAGTGTAAGTTTTACACCCATAATATTAATAAGAACCAAATGCATCTCTAAACTGAGAAAAAGAGTCATCATTCTCTCTGAGCTTGCGACTAAATCACTAGATAGGATATGCACCAAGCTTCATGACTGTTAGTTTTCCTTTCACAGAAAGGGAATTACTCAGCACATTTTTACCACCCAGCAACACAGATAGCCTGCAATTATGTTTAAGACAAATCCATACTGTGGAATCAAACAATCACTGCTGTATTAAAATTCTCAGGTAACCCAAAGATTGTGTTAACTCACAAAATCAATCAGATTGATATTTGAAGTCCACAAAGAAGTCACTGTAGCTGTTCTTCACCTATTCCTTTGATTTTTTTTTTTTTTTACTTCCTACCCCAAAATCAGACCCTGATGCTGGCAAGTTGAATTAAAAACCTGTCATAGAGACATCTGTAAATGATACTGTAACCCATGGCTATGGCCAGACCCCAAATTTAATTATGTGTGAAATCATAAATAAAACGGAAATAGTTCCAGACTTAACTAACATGGTGAACATTAAATAGATTCAATGGATATTATATTTAGAAAGTCCCAACATTTAACAGGCATATAACGCAAATGCAGTATTTTTCTTTGTATCACACACAACACTAGTCGTGAATGAGAGCGTGCAACAATTGATTTAAAACCTTTCTGAACTGTGGGTGTATTTTTCTCCACACAAATACATCACTGATGATACTACACTGCTCCATTAATGAAGAGGCTAGGCCAGTGCCAGGCTAATAACATGAATCAGAAGACAATTCCTTGTCACCCACCAGAACCTGCTCATTTTGTTCCTCTGGGCTAAATACAAAAAACTTTTTATGTCATTCAGATTTTTTTCCAGTTTGAGATATTTTCCAGGAGTCTATTTTTGTTCCTATGCTTGAGGAGTGGTGACTTATATTCTGGCCTTTAGTTAGAAATGTCTTTTAATGCCTGTGTAGATCACTGAGGCAAATTAGCAAAGATGGCAAATGCCAGAATTCCTCAAGTGGTGAGCCAGCTGCTGGAAAAACCTGTATTCAATGACACTTACTAATATTTGCAAGGTAATAATAAAGAGCAAAAGCTCCGGAGCCAGAGTGTCTGAGTTCAAGTTCCTGTCCTGCTACTTTCTGTGTCTTTGGTCAAGTTACTTAACCTATCTGTACTTCAAGTGCCTCAATTGTAAAAGGAAGATAATTGTAAGGTTTTATGAGAATTAAATGAGTTAATACGAGTATATAAAACTCTTAAAAATATATACTAGTTATATTGTTATATCTCATAATTTACAGTTACTCAGAGGACGTTTTGACACTATAACTATGTTCTCTGTTCCCAGCAGAAAGTATAGCTTCTTTATTTATGCCACTGGTTTTTAAACTTGACTGCACATTGGAATCATCTGGGCAATTTTTAGAAATACTCATAACTGGTATAGGCTACAGACTAGGCATTAGAATTTTCAAAAGTTTCCTAGGTTATTCTAAAGTACAGTCAACTTTAAGAACCACTGATCTATGCTTCTTTTTTTTTAACATCTTTATTGGAATATAATTGCTTCACAATGGTGTGTTAGTTTCTGCTTTATAACAAAGTGAATCAGCTATACAGATACATATATCCCCATATCTCCTCCCTCTTGCGTCTCCCTCCCACCCTCCCTGTCCCACCCCTCTAGGTGATCACAATGCACCTAGCTGATCTCCCTGTGCTATGCGGCTGCTTCCCACTATGCTTCTTCTTACCCAGATGGGACACCTCTAAATAAAGAGTCAGAGTGAGGTTAAAGGTAGATAATGCTAATTCCTAAAGTTCCCTATGGCCCATGATGGTTGTTCTTAATCTTTAGCGTACATCAGAATTATTAGGAGGACTCATTAAAATAAAGATTGCTAGCCACACCATAGAGTTTCTGAATCAGTAGGTCTGAGATAAGACCCAAGGGTTTGCATTTTCTAACAAGTTCCCATGGAATTCTCATGTTGCTAGTCCAGTGATCAGGAGTTGTGGCAGATGAGCATATAGTAAGGACCATGCTGTTCACAACTTAAGTATGGCCTGTATTAGTCAGGGTTCTCCACAAAAACAGAATCAAAAATATATGTGTGTGTATGAAAAGAGGTGGTGGGGGGAGAGAGAGAGAGAGAGATTTTAAGGAATTGGCTCACACCATTGTGCAGGCTTGGTGAGTACAAAATCTGTAGGGTAGGCTGGCAGGCTGGAGACCTAGGGAAGTATTGCAGTTTGAGTCCAAAGACAATCTGCTGGCAGAATCCTTTCTTGCTTGGTGGAAGTCAGTCTTTGTTCTATAAAAAGCCTTCAACTGATTGGCTGACACTCACCCACATTTTGGAGGATAATCTGTTTGATCAAAGTCCACCAATTCAAATGTTAATATCCCCAAAACACCTTCACAGAAGCATCCAGAATAATGTTTGCCTAAATATCTGGACACCATGGCCCAGACAAGCTGACACACAAAATTAACCATACATGTTCTCATCTGTACACAAGTGTTGAATTCAATATGAAAAAGAAATAAACTTTCTTCTCCAAATTTCTTTATTATTTCAAGTTATCATGGAAAAAAGTTCAGATTAATCAGATAGTGATAGAAACAATAAGAAAAGTTGAATGATCCAAAGGGATTGAGTTTGGCCATAAGAAGTGACAAAGTTCTCAGAGTATTTAGTGACCCAACAGGAAGAGCTATCTAAATAAAATTTTGAGATGCTTATGAAAAATAGACACAGGATTCACTCTGGATACAATTATGATGATGGCTCTTCCAAGCAACTCATCTACATTGGTGACAGGGCTCCAGCACTGGTATAAACCCTCTAAGTTTGTCCTATTTTCTCCATCACAACATGTGTCCCGTGGTCTGATCCCAAATGTTCCTAATCTCAGCTGTAACTGTAATAACAAATCAAACTAGAGTGTTAATATGCCATGAAACGCAGAGATGATTTGCTGACATTGACGATTTTTATGTGGCTTAATAAACCAAACTCCTGCCAAAATTATTTTTCCAAAGAGCTGCAAATGCACAGCAGAACTAAGCACATGAAGGAACTTATTTTTCACACTGGGGTCTATTGCAAGATTAGAATTAGTGGGAGAGCTTTTTCAAAATATATGCTGAGTCACTATGCACATAGGCTAGAGTACTATGACCAGTGATGGGATTGTTCCAGATAATTCAAATAAAACCCCTTTCCCCCACCAGTGGTTCTCAATCCTAATTGTGTATTAAATCACCCTGTGAGCTTTATTATATACAGATGCCAGGGCTCCTCCCTAATCCAATTAAGAAAGAACATCTATGATGGCTAGGGAATCAGTATGTTTTAACAGCTCCCCAGGTGATTCTAATATGCAGCCAAGGTTGAGAACAACTGCCTTATATTAAGAAGAAATTGTAAACCATGAAGTCACTGAGTTTGTAAGGAAAACTGACTACACTATTTACCATAAAATATATAAAACCTTATGGTATCAGTTTTACTATGTATAGTTACAAACTTTATATTTACAGTCAACTGAAGTTAGAAACAGCCTAGTATGGGAGGAAGTTTGGGGGAAAAACAAATAGAGATCTTAAGCACCTTGTAATTTCTCAGCTTTATAATTTTCACACATTGAAAAAATCTTATCATTTAAAAATATCACTGTGAGTACACCAGGTTCTTAGGCATAACTGATTTTTCATATAAAATAATTATTAAAAATAGAGGGTTTTTTCCCCCCTAAGCGGGCTTCGTTGTTTGCTAGTTTAACAGTCTTGAAAGACGAATGCCCTGCAACCGTCCTGAAGTGTTCTTATAACATTTGATCAAGTAGAGACCCTGTCCTAAATCAAATGAGGAATCACCACAGTTCTAACCCAGACAGAAGCTCAATAAGCGTTATTGATTGGCTGGTGGAAGATGAATTGTCTTAACCTGTTTAATTTCCAAGGTATTTTAAATATAAATTGTTTAATATATGTATTTAAATAAGATGTATTTAATACTTTGATTTTAGAAAAACAATATAAATCTTCAGAAAACTTTTATACTACAAAAGTTTTTGTCAATCGCAAAGAGGTAACTTGGGAAAAGATCAAAGAACTAATGCATACAAAGAATAAGAAATATTGCAAACTATTATTTCCAAAATTTTCGGATTTTAGTTTTAAGAATATTTTAGGTATTGGGGAAAAAACATTAAGCTACTACAAATCCTTATTCAAAGGAGGCAATCTGTAAATAAAATAATCCAAGTGTGAAATTGTGAGTGGAGTAGGCAGGTATCTTCATGGTCAGATAATAAAGGTAACTGCTATAATGCTATGCTTTGCTCCCAAAATCCCAAAAATTATGACTGAAATGAAAATGTTGTTAAGTATAGCTTTAAGCACTGAATACTTGAAGTAAATACTCCTGAGAAAACTAGTAATCCCAGTGAATTAAAGTAACTTTAACAGGCTATTAACTGAAAGCCCTTGGTGTGAAGAGCAAGATTAGAGGCTTCCAAACAGCATCAAAGTCCATGTTTGTCTGCTTTTCAGAAATTGAAATAATGAGTCTCATTTACACCTTTTCAGCATCACTCTCTCTATCTGGAAAGATGCAAATAACACTGGAGAGCTATGGAATGTTGGAACCACTTACAATTGATGTATTTGAACATAATTTTTATAGCTGAAAAATTTGAAAATCTAATATATTTTCACATAACCTTAAATGTAGAAATAGAAATGGAAAATATTTACCAAGAAGAGTATACTCAAACAGAATTTGAGGGAAGACATTGGGGTAATTTGTTAGTACTGAAACAAAAATTTTCAAAGACTTTACCAGTCTAATAAACTAGTCTACAATAAGCGAGTATCACATTTAAATTTTTCAATTATTTTAAGATAACACATTTTATTAATATGAAATTCCCAAGTGAGTAATGCTGGTGATATTTTTAATGGTGCATTTTGTTGTATTCATTTTAATTTATTTAATTTTTCAGTAATGTTTTCATTTTATTTGTAGTTGTGCATAGCTAAAATAATTGCAATCATATTTGCAAATAAAAAAGGTTTAATGAGATTTAAACATAATATTAATATTAATTTTGTATAATGTTAATGATTGTGATATTTATTTAATTATGTAATTTTATAATTATTTTAATTCAATCATTAAAATGATTATATAATAATAATTATATTACAATATTAATGATATTGTGCATAATTAAATGCAAATATTAAATATTTTAAATGCATAAAATTGAAGCATTTTACCATATTATATGTATATTATTTGTAAAAGTCAGTTTTGATATCAATACTCAGTTCTAATACTACTTGTCCTAAACTTGCAAAACAAGTTTTTTGTTTCATTTTTTAAATGGTTAAGAAATGTTTTATTCAATCATTACATTCACATAGATGTCTTTAGAAGTAAAACTAAACTCTTATAGAAAACATACTTTAATTAGACCTTATATTTTAAAGATATATACTGAAATGGTAATTATATTTGAGCACATAGTATATAAATAAAACATGAATTATTATGAGCCAAACAAAGGTTTTCAATTTTAAATCTCTGCTACTATAGTCACAATTTCAGTCAGTGAAAATATATACAAACCTCTGTAAGTGATAATTCCCCACTATTGTTTAATAGCCACTGATATGCTATGCCTTTTCTGCCTAGTTCCGGCCTCATTAACAGCTCAAACTAAGGTATCTTTGAAAGGATGAGAAATGCCACTAATCAGGCAAATCTTCCTGGATCATCAATTTTGTTGCAAGATTTGGGAGGCACAGAGTCAGAAAGAAATTATTAAACTAGTATATAATTTAAAACATTGTTTTTATATTAAAACAAACACTGATATCATGGAGATAAGGATAAGTCCCCAGAATTTGTAGGATTAAACAGGAGACGTCAAATATATTTGATATAGATGCCTCAGACTACACTTCTGCCACCTGGGACACTCACTACTCTCCTCAGCTTCAAGGAGGACTTCGAGAAAAAGTTTGAGAAGTATGGCTGTAGTCCCTTCCTCTTGTTCATGGAACTGTCAACTACACCTCTTACCCTGCATTATACAACCAAATTATTGCTTTTTGTTTAAATTCAACAGGTAATGAGAATGTATTATGAACCCAGCACTTTAATATACATTTAAAGAGATACTCAAGGATAAAACACAGTCATTGAGGAAAGAACGAAAGCATAGTAATTTTTGCAGCATATAGGATTCAATAAGCATATAGGACAGATGTATAGAAAATAATACATTTTAGTAAACCTCACAACATTTCCCACAAGAAATATAATAATTACTAAGCACATATGGGAAAAGGAGAGAGGCCTGAGCATTAAAGTGAGGAGCAGACACTGCTCTAAGACAAGAGACTTACTTTTGTTCTTAAAAAAATTGGATAGGGCTTCCCTGGTGGCGCAGTGGTTGAGAGTTCTCCTGCCGATGCAGGGGACACGGGTTCGTGCCTCGGTCCGGGAAGATCTCACGTGCCGCGGAGCGGCTGGGCCCGTGAGCCATGGCCGCTGAGCCTGCGCGACCGGAGCCTGCGCTCCGCAACGCGAGAGGCCACAACAGTGAGAGGCCCGTGGCACAGTGGTTAGGAATCCACCTGCCAGTGCAGGGGACACGGGTTTGATCCCTGGTCTGGGAGGATCCCACGTGCTGCGGAGCAACTAAGCCCATGCACCACAACTACTGAAGCCCACACACGCTAGAGCCTGCGTACCATAACTAGTGAGCCCACATGCCACAAATATTGAAGTCTGCACACCCTAGGGCCCGTGTGCGCAACTACTGAGCCCGCGCGCTGGAACTACTGAAGTCGGCGTGCCTAGAGCCCATGCTCTGCAACAAGGGAAGCCACCACAATGAGAAGCCCAAGCACCGCAATGAAGAGTAGCCCCCGCTCACCGCAACTAGGGAAAGCCCGCGTGCAGCAATGAACACCAAATGCAGCCAAAAAAAATAAAAAAATTTTTTAAATAATAATGTTTAACTGTAAATAATAAAAAAAAATAGTAAAATAAAATAAAATAAAGAAATGATCAGTCATGAAAGATTGGACAAGAGTGAAGATGACAATTAAAGATTTCTAAGTTCCAAACCTGAGAAAACAGGAAAACAATGCCAAGGTAAGTCTGAGGGGAAATTTCACGAGAGAAAATCTTGAACTTGCGTTTGAATATGTTGAATTTTCAGTCATTGGGGGGACAGCAAGAAGAAAATGAAGGGTGATATTAACACTGGACCAACATGAGAAGTGACAAGGGAAGATCACTGTTACCATTTCTGCTCCTGAGAAAAGCACAATCACTAATTTTTTTTTTCTTTTTTATCACAGCCTCTCTTGCTTCTATATGAAACACAGAGCAATGGACATTCTCAGTGAAGGTTTCAGTGGAATCCCTAAGACTCCACAGTTTGCAGTATCACTGAGAAATGAAGTTCAACTCAGGAACATTGAGTCAAGCCTGCTTCCACAGCTTTTCTTATAGGCTCACTTTCCTACACTCAACAAAAGTTTTTCTAACTCTTCCAAGAGTCTTCTAACTCATTAACTTGAACTTTACTCCAAGGATGCTAGAAAACTGCATGTCTGGTGAAGGGGCCTGGGATACCACGGTAAAGAGTAAGTAAGTGACCCAATCACCCTTGCATCCTTTCACTCTCTGGAAAGATGGCAGGGTGCAAGCTCCCTACCAGGAGATGAGCGAAATCACCACAGAGTTTCTTACATTTGGCAACCTGATGTCTTCTAGAAATATAATGTAACCCAAGTAACAACCAGGCCCAGGTGATCCAGGCTCAGCTCAGACTTACAGTCAAAGAAACATAATACTGTCGTCCCTCCATAACTTCCGGGGATTTGTTCCAGGACGTCCCCCCCGCAGTACCAAAATGGTGCAGTATTTGCAGATAACATATGCATATCTGCCCATATACTTTAAATCATCTCTATATTACTTTTAAGACCCAATACACTGTAAATAATATGTAAATAGTTGTAAGTACAATGTAAATGCTACGTAAATAGTTGTCAGTGTGCAGCAAATTCAAGTTTTGCTTTTGGGGACTATCAGGAATTTATATTTTTTTTGAATGTTTTCCATGGTTGAATCCTCACATACAGAACCTTGGATACAGAAGGCCAACTGTTGAGTAACTGGAAGGAATTAAAAGATATTCAAATCATTTAAAGATGTCCTTCAGAAAATAGCAACAGGATGGAAACAGACTTTAAAAACTACAAATCATCTTAAATATCCATTTTCCCTACTTTTATAACTCAACATTCCCACCACAGGGATAGAGCAACTCCTAAAAATCTTCCTCTCTGATACTCTCAACTCCCAACCGAGCACCCGACTCAGCCCCACCATCCTGCTAGTGTCTTTGCCTTTCCTTCCTCTCTCACTCTCCTCTAGTCGCTGTTCTTTTTTTCTCTTCCCAAAGTAAATACTCAATCCTCCCTTTTTTTATTTTTTGCTTTTTTTTTTTCTCTTTTATTTTAACGGCCCAAAGCAGCATCAAAGTAACATAAGAACTGAAAGAATTTTCCTTGGAGGCCAGAGGCAAAGAGAAAAGAGGGGACAAAAGTGGGGAGGGGTAAGCATTCACACATTACCATTTTTTGTTCCCATCACATGTGAATACTGTTTCCAAATAATTTACTTATTATGTTTTATTGTATTCTCAAACTCGAGGCTCTTGAGAAGACAACTGGAATTCTCAGGAGGTCTGCAGATCATTCTCTTTTAGGACCCCTTGGGCTTTTGGAATCAGTGGGAAACAATAAAAAATATCCATAGTTAAGTCACAGGACAGAGACCTCAAGAGTCCCCTAACCTTGGAGACACAAATGTCCTCAATGCTTCCCTGGCACCTGAGATGAAATGCTGGGACACAGTGCAGTGCTAGGCGCTCACGGATGGATCTACAGCTCTGCGTTGCCGCTCAACAGGAGGCAAGTGTGGGATTTCTGTCTATCCCAAGAACTAGTAAGTTGACATTCCATGTTGCTTCTCTTTCTCACAGACTGTGTTTTGTCCTATTTTGAATTTAATGAGTAAGGACAGGGACTTCCCTGGTGGTCCAGTGGTCAACATCACCTTCCAATGCAGGGGGTGTGGGTTCAATCCCTGGTTGGGGAGTTAGATCCCACATGCCTCATGGCCAAAAAACCAAAATGTAAAACAGAAGCAATATTGTAACAAATTCAATAAAGACTTTAAAAATGGTCCACATCAAGAAAAAAATGAGTAAGGAGAAGTTAATGACTAACCAAATTTTATTTAATTTTTTAAGTGTTAGAGTATTACCAAGAAAGAAAAAACCTATAAAAACATAGAATATGCTCCTTTTTTTTCTAAAGTGTCCAAGGAATTTTAAGTTACTGGTGGTAAACATCTAGCTAAGTAGAAATTTTTTATATCAACTACTAGTTTCAATTACATAAAGTATAAAAATACATAAATATCCTTTGGCACATAGTGGGACCTTAATAAATATTCATAAAGTAATCATTCTGCTTCAAGAGACTGAGTTATTGACAGTGGTTGCAGATAATAGTCTCTTTACCAAAAAACTAAGATATTTCTTTTTTCTGAAAAACAAAAAAATTTTAAGCAAATTTGCCCTTAAGGAATCTAATTTCAGGTAGTTTATTTGAATCATGTCCTCTACGATAATTGCACACATTTTAATAATTACTATAAATGTATCAGGGAGTGCTACATTCTTAATCTTCATTTACAGAATGAGAAATCACAGTATTTGAGTTTGAAGGAATAGGGGTTGTAACTATGGTAGAATATGTACTTCCTACTCAACCTGTCCAGCTCTAATTCAATTATGTGATATGTAACTATCCATTATACCCACTTAACTGTTTATTCAGCTGAGTAAATAGACATCAACCTAAGTAGCACCAAGTTGTTTCCGATTTTACCTAAGTGCAAGATTGCTTTATAGACATTATAGAATTATAATTGCATAGTAGATAACAATTATGTGAAATGGATGAAAATCATCCAGAATGAATGAACTCTTATTTAAAGTACATTATGTACCACTTAAGAAAAATGCTGAATACTTTAACTGGGATGAAAGAAAATTTGAAATAAAGTTCCTTAATTTGGGATAGCTATTCTGTGGATGCATATGTTTAATAGCATTATAAAATATCACTTCTAAGACACCATTATATTTGCAGACAGCATATTCTTAGGTCACAGAGTTATGATTCGTATATATCAAGTCACTTAACACTGCTGGCAAGTGTTGCCAGCCTGAAATATAAAACAGAGAGGATAATAAAACTTTAACAGGCAGCAATAAAACTAATGAAATATAATCTCAAACATACTACTCTAATTCATCCAGAGAGGAAATACAATCACCCGATCCTGAGGATGAGGAAATGAAGCCAGGTCCATAAAAACACATATTCATCATAGTAACATGGGTCATTTTAGAGTTAGAACTAAAGAGAATTCAAGCTGGTTATAGCAGTGTAATTATCATGGCCAAATAGATGAGGATGACAGGATGAAGCAGCAGTTCACAAATGCTTATTTTGGCTCCATATTTAAAGCTATGGAAATGAAAATATTGATGTTATTTTTAATAGGGATAATCTTTCATGCTGAGGACAGAGAAATTTCATGACAGACTGAGCAGCACTTAATAAGTTAGTTATGACTTCCAAGATTAATATGTAAGTGGGTCACAAGTTTATTTACATATGGTTTATATGTGCCTATAATAACCATGCAATAAAGTCCAAAATAACTTCAGGTCGATGTTTATTACTGTGTCCCTTGAGGTTGTAATTTGACAATTGTGTGTTTCTGCTCCTTATTCCTTGTCTTTCTTGTCTGCTTTTGAGAACTTAGAATTCCAAATTTAAGAGTAAGGTAGGAGAGAGGAGGAGAGAGAAAGGGAGACAAAAGGAAGAGTGAAAAAGAGAAGAGCGAGGAGGAGGGGAAGGAGCTAAAAGGGAAGGTGCAATTTGTTACATGAGTCCTTTCTCTGTACCTTTGATGTTCTGCACACAAAAGTGATTTAAGTCAGCCAGCTAAATAACAGAGAATGGACTTATCCAGAGATTAAATCAGATAGACAAGCTTTCCTTTTCTTTTAATAGACAACCTCTATGATTGTGCATGTAGTATAGTTTACACATCCAAATAAATCAGTAAAGAGAAATGCGTCAATAGTTGTTCATTCTCAGAAGCATCCACAAGACAACTAGGAGTTCTCTGCTTAGTTTCCCACTGTGGAAGATTTAGGAAAAAATTAGAGGCATTCATATCAATGATTGACTTCTATTACCCAAGGAGGCTGAGGAAACACATAATGGCAAGTGGGGTCAAACAATGAATAAGACAGGATATGGGATAAGATGAGTAGAAATAAAGAGCAAGATGGTATACAGAGATTATATAAAAGTTTGGAATTTCTGTTAATCAAAGGGCAACTTAAATGGACTAGCAGAAATTTTTTCCTAACAGAATGAACTCACAAACAGATTATCTGCCACAGGCTGAATTGACTGAAGCATTTTAAGCAACTCAAACTAATAAGGTACTTGAAATACAACAAGGGAAAAAAATGTGTCACTTGAAAAACGTATGAATATAGGAATGAATTTTTCTTTTTTAAACCTAGGTTTTATCAGAGTAGAAAATAGAATAAAAGGTATAACTCTAATATAAATAATCACATTCATCTTACTTGCTTTCTGTTGTCTCATATTTCTTTTTAAAATAAGTGTACTCCTATCCATTGGTTTTATTTCAGTTTGGTTGATAGGCATGCTAATGTTGGCCTCAAAATTGTCCCCTTTTAAAAGACTCACTGTTTCTCACCTGTCTTGAAATTTTCATACCTAGGTAATATATTTTCCATCTTTAAAATTATAATTATTTATTTTATTACTTACCTCTGAGGGGTGTCCTGAGAATAATACAAGAGGAAAAGAAAAAAAAAAACACTTTACAGTAATGAAATAATGAAATAAATGAGGTTTGGAAGAGTTATAGATTGACAGAAAGTTAACACTATTTTACTACTCAATATAAATGGATGATCATTCTTTTTACTAAAAATAGAACCAAAACAACAATGCCTTTAACATTTACCTGCTTTCACTGATTACTAATAATTCTATCAGTCTACGGTGGGAGAGGGGGAATTCTCAATATAAAGAGCATATACTGATAATATTTTTAATATTAAAAATGTTCTGTGAAATAGGAAAACCGAGTTAGGTCACGTTCATGTTTTAATGGAAAATTTGAGTTGTTAGGTTATACAGTTTGAAAACGATTTAAAAAACAAACAAACAAACAAACAAACAAACAAACAAAAAAAAAAAAAACCTTGCTTTCATTGTAAGGCATTCGTTTAGCGCCATCGTGTGGTTAACTAAGCACATACCAGTTTATTTGAAGTAGTGTGAAAGTCCCAAAAAAAAAAAAAAAAAAAAAAAAAAAAAAAAAAAAAAAAAAAAAAAAAAAAAAAAAAAAAAAAAAAAAACAAAAAAAAAAACAAAAAAAAAAAAAAAAAAAACCTTGCTTTCATTGTAAGGCATTCGTTTAGCGCCATCGTGTGGTTAACTAAGCACATACCAGTTTATTTGAAGTAGTGTGAAAGTCCCAGAAGAGGAAGAATGTGCTATTTGTTTGGGTCCACGCTGATAAACTTCATCTTCTCAAAAAGAGCCTAGAAAGAGTAAACTGTAATAAATTCATATAATAAATCTAAGCCCAAGCACTTATTTACCAGCGGGCTTGATTAGTGTGTGCTTGAATTCAGAACGAAATCGATATTAGCTGAGAAGACCACAGTGAGCTAATAATATTTTCCATTTCAGAACTGTTCAATATTCTGGGTATCATATGTTAAGACAACAGACGTGAAGCTGACCAAAGCGCCTTCTTTAATGTTACCCCATAGCCAGATCTTCTTCTAAAAGACCTATCAACTGTTCAAAATTGTGTTCTTTATGTAATTATTTCCAAAATCACAAGTTACAGTTAAAATGATAATTTTTAACTATAGTTCCTTTTTTATCTCACTAAAAAAAATCTGAAGACAGGAATAGACAAGTTTGCCCCATATTATTTGCACATATGGGGCAAATCAGAGCAATTAAAATTGGAAATATTAAACACACAGCATGATATTGTACTTTTCTCACATCATTTGCATTTATTTTCAAAAGTACAAAATCAAACATTAGCCCCAACTCTCTTCTAGTTAATTTTCAGTATCATCTCTAATACTGAGGGATGGGTATAATCATTCAAATCATGATCACAATGAGGTTATTTTAACAAATTTATATTTTACAAGTTAAAATATTTCTTCCAAGGTCAGAACATGGAAATCAAAAACACAAGTTGGAGGGACTGATTCTGGATTGAAATACAAAAGTTCTTTTAAGTTCTTTTAAAGCCTTTAAAATTCTTTTTCAGAAAAAACACATTACAAAAATTTAAATATAGCAAAGACCACAGAGAAATGCAATTCTGTTAATGACTCTTTCACTTTAGAAAGTATTAAATGAGCTGGTGAAATTTTTGCCTTTAATTGATGGCATAAAGGAGAGAAATGGGGTCATTTCATTTAAACTCTGTTGTCTTTATATATTGTTTTAAGAAATGCCAAGTACTTTCAAACATATTATTTCAGATTATAAAATTTAAATATGCCAATCGGTTTTGTAAGACAAAATCCTAGTTTACTTTCTTCTTTTCCCTTCTCTGTAAAACACCAACCACAAGAGGTGAGGTAGATTAAGAGATACAAACTTCCAGTTGCAAAATAAATGTCATGGGTATGAAATGTACAGTGTGAGGAATATGATCAATAACTATGTAATATCTGTGTGGTGACATATTTTTAAAAAGCACCTATCACAAGTTTCTTATTAGATTGAAAACATATAAAATTATCAACAGATATAAAATCAGAAACAGCATAGCTATGAATTGAAATTTTTGGTCTGAAGCTGTCACTAATTCTATAATTTCCTTCCATTTAACATAGTGTCATTCTACAACACATTAATAAGTTTAAAATAGTTCATATAAAATAAGTTTGTTCTGGTGAAATTTAGTAGAAAAATAAAAGGATATCTGTATATGAGAGAAAAGAAAAAAATGACCTAGTAAGTAAATATCCTAATGAAGAAAGAGAAAAAAAAAATGTGCTGAGTAGAGATAGAAATTATCTAACCCAAAGATAAGATCAGCACTATTATTTTGGTTATGAGTGTCTATTATGGAAAACAAAACAAACCCAATAAATAGACATAATAAAACAAATAGAATGCCTAGAGAAATATTGAACACTCTTAAAGGACTTAATAATTAAGGAAGGTGGAACCACATTAGGACCAGTCCACAAATTTCTTAACTGCTTGACAAAAAAATTTAATTCAGCCACCATGTGTTTTGATACAATAGATGTATCACGGGCAGCTGCCAATGGTAGGGCTACAAATGGAAAGTCTCCCGCATCTTCAACCTTCGTGAAAGGGATGAATGTCTTCCAGTAGATTTGGCTATGGTGTAATATCAAGGAAGGCGTATCCGTCAGCTTTATAGATAAATGTCTGTTGTCTTAAGGACAAGGAAGAATGGAGGCAATCTTTAGTCAACATTCTTTTGACTGCAAGTAACTGAAACTCATTTGAGATGGCTGAAGCAAAGAAGGGCATCTGTTATATGGATATAAGTGTACAGTGCTAGTCAAAGAGTGATCCAAAGAACACGATGGGATTAGTTATAGAATATGAGATTGAGCACTTAGAAAGCTATGTAACATTTGATAGAGTAATTTTTTTGTCTACTGATTCTGTAATAAAATCTGGATTCGTTTTTTGTGGCCATGGTGACAAATTACCATAAACTTGGTGGCTTAAAACAACAGAGATTTATTCTCTTATGGTTCTGGAGACTACTCCAGCCATCCTCTTTAAAAGGAGGGCCTTGAGCTAGTGAAGCATCTTTGCCAGCATAAGCAGAGAGCAGGAAGTGCTTGAGAGTTTACAACCACCACTGCCTCCCAAGGTGGCTGCAAGCCAATGAATGATGGGTAAGGGAATATGAAAACCCAGCAACTTTGCCTTGAGTCAGGACAAACAGTGCATTGTAACTTACATTCTAAAATCCCCTGCCGGATCAAGCTGTCAGCACCCTTGCTTGAAATAGCACCTTTGCTGCTTACCTTCCCCCACTCCCTTACCAGTTTATCTGGGAGCACTTCCTTAATAAATTACTTGCATATGAATTCCTTGTTTAAGGTCTCCTTATATTGAAGAAACTGACCTATCACAAAGAGTATTTCACAGACAACTTATTTAATGTCCCCTTAGATTGGAGAACCCAACCTAAGACAAAAGCTATCTTATACATAGAGCAAGACAAGCATCTTTAACGAGGGCTGAAGAACCAGAATCAGATCATCTAGCTCTCTCTCTCTGGGCCTCCGAAGCCTTGTGAACTATTTCCTCTCCTTCTTGCTGCATGTCTATTTTATTTTTGTTTCTGCACACATCCATCTCTGCTTCACTGTACTTGACCATAGCTTTCCATATAACTTTTGGGTCTCGATTTGTAATTTCTTTTCACTTAATAAAGTAACTTTCCACAATTTATTCATACATTTTCCAGTATTTTTATATAGAAGTTGATTTCAATGAACTTTAATAGAAAAGAAGTATCACTCCACAGCTCTAAAGATTACAAAACTCTGAAGATTTTAAGAAGATTCACCTCTGTTAGAAGATTCCTCTCTTTTAAGAGAAGAGATGCATGGTATGGACAAAAACCACCCGAGCTCAGGCTACAGCAGTTATCTGGAGGCAAACATGATGAGCCTCATTCTTGGGCCTTGGAGAACAAACTGAGAGAAACCTTGAGAGGGAGACATATCCTGAACCAACAATGTACTTGTCTTTGAATACAGAAAAGGCTTAAATGTGACATAGAAAAAGTTATTAACAATTAAACCATTTACTGAAGAATAAAACCTTGATTTGGCCATTGGTAGTTTTATTGGTTAGAATAATTTAAGATAACTTTTTTACTAATTATGATTAAAAACAATATTACTGTTATTATTTTAAAAAGATAGCTAACATTTACTCAATTCCTGTTATATACCAAGCATTGTATTTAAATCTCTATGTGTAAAAGCTCATTTACTTGTCACAATGATATTTTGATATGTATATTATCCCCTTTTCAAAGATTTCAAAACTGAAGCTCAAAAGGTAGTAATTCACTCACAGTCATACAGCTAGTAACCTGGAAGGCGAACCTAGACCTTTGTTACCAAAGCCCAAGTCATTTCCACCCTACCATACCAACCTAACCTATCTTTTTCTGTGTCAACAACTCTCCCTTTGTGTGTCTATCAGTGATCCTGTTTCTAAGTCAGTGCTTGTTCTACAACATCAGCTGCCTCAACTTCACTGTCTCCTCTCTCAGAAGTCCCCTTCAAGTGTTATGGTGTTAATGGAAGGGATCCTTGTAGACTGTAAGGTATACCACATACGCACAGGTTCTACTGCATGCCCTATCCAGTTTCTCAGAACATGCGCACTTGTCCTCTGCATTGGTGGGGGGAAAACCCTCATCTGGTTCCATGGGAGAACTTTCAAACAAGCTTAAGTGTTCCTAACTCCAGAATGAATTTAATGTAATTAGACAATGCAGAAGAATACACAAAATGATCCCTCATTCCATTGTGATTATTTAATTTTTAAAAATTGACTGGTTATAACTGAAGCCACTGAACAATGTTAAAGAAGGAGAATAGGTCTTGATTGTCTTTGGTGAAAATGGGAAATTAAATATGGCTTTGTCCCACTGAAGCTTTATATCAGAGATTAATGCTTAAGAAAAGACAGTACAGTGGAAAACTACCACCTTATGGAAAGCCAGAAAAATAACAATATACACTTTAAACTATTAAGATTAACTAAGATATAAAAATTAATGAAAAAATATAAAACTTCATTATAATCTGCATCATAGTTATTTTATTATTTGTACTTCAGTGGGTTAATTTGAACCACATTTACAGATCCCTAAACACCATGCATCTGTCATTGACTACACATTCATGATTGTGTTAAATAATTAAAGCCTAATTCAGTACAGTATGCCTGAAATAAATGTTTGACTCTGACTCGGGCACTGAGTTTGATTCTGAGGATACCCATATGAGGAATCCATGGGTCTTGTTCTCAAGGAGGGAGCTTACAATCTTGCTATAAAATAAATAAGTTCTTGTTCATTCAATGTATATATTGAATGAGAGAGAGATGGAAGGAGAGAAACATTCTCTTAGGAACTGGGGATCAAAGATGAGGGAAGGGCTTCCCTGGTGGTGCAGTGGTTGAGAATCCGCCTGCCGATGCAGGGGACGTGGGTTTGTGCCCCGGTCCGGGAAGATCCCACATGCCGCGGAGCGGCTGGGCCCGTGAGCCATGGCCGCTGAGCCTGTGCGTCCGGAGCCTGTGCTCCGCAACGGGAGAGGCCACAACAGTGAGAGGCCCGCTTACCACAAAAAAAAAAAAAAAAAAAAAAAAAAAGGTGAGGGAAAAAAAGATACCGTTTCTGCTTTAACGTTGTACACTAGTAAGGTAGATGGATATTAATAAATAATCATTACAAATAGGTAAGGCTATGAAGTATATAATAGGAAAAACTGATCTATGATGATTAAGCTGAGATTTGATGGCAGAGTCAGGGCGAGCTAAATAAAGTGAAAGGAGGATGCTGGTGGATTTTTTGAGTAAAGGAATAACATGTGCTAAAGTCCTGTGAATAACCATTTGAGAAGGCATTTGAGTGAGTGACTTGAGAGCAAAGAATGGGGGCATAGCAAGTATGAGACTAGTCTGGTAATGTAGGCCGGACTGTGCAGAAAGTAGAATACTAAGATGAAAATGTTGATCTTCATCTAGGAGCCATGGAAGCCACTGAAGGGATTTCAATCAGAGAGTGGAGACTAGATCACTGAGTAGAACAAATAAAAAGAGCAAGCATGTGGTAATGAACAACCAGAGAGCAAACGATTACAGCAATACAAGAGCAAGGAACTAATATCAACAAAAATATACAAAAGCATAAAAATGTTTGGTCAGACTACAGACAGAATGATTCATCCTTTCTAGAGTAAAACAGAAAGTCTTCACAGACATAGCATTAAGTGTGGACTGGAACAGTGAATAGAAGTTTGGCAGGGGCGAGTGAGGGAATGATATTTTATGCAGAGAAAACAGCATGATCAAATCAGCGGAAGCTTAAAATGAAGCTTCTTGAGAGTAGAAACTCTTTTTGGTGCTTTTTTTCCCCTTCGGTCCTCAACAGTTATCATAATGCTTGTCATACACAAGTTGTTCAATCAATGAATTTGTTCAGAAAATAAACACATCCAGAGTAGCTGAACTGTGCACTGCATCGAAGAAATTCAAGATAGAGAATGACAGTGGAAACACAGGCAAGAAGATGAGTTTGAATTTCCTCCTCTAGGTAGTAGATAGTCAAAGACAGTATTAAGGCACAAAAATAATTTGATGGACCTTCATTTTCAAAATATAAATAATAAGAAATAAACAGTGAATCGAATACAAGGAGATTAGAAAGTTGAGGCAAAAAGACACCTAAGAGGTGAATGCATAACCCAAATGTATAACCAATGTGAGCCTAGGGCAGGAGAACTAAAGTAGTAATTGAGAAGAGGTAAAAAATCCCCAAAATATTTTAGTGGTAGAATTGATGAGACTTGGTAACTAAATGAATAAATTATGAGGGGAGCAGGGGAGAAAGAAGTATGAGGTCAGAGATGAATGAGGTTTTTAGAGAAAGTGCCTAAGTAAATGATGATCGTTTTGGTTTTGTTTTTGTTTTTTTTGCGGTACGCGGGCCTCTCCTGTTGCGGAGCACAGGCTCCGGACGCGCAGGCTCAGCGCCCATGGCTCACGGGCCCAGCCGCTCCGCGGTACGTGGGATCTTCGCGGACCGGGGCACGAACCCGCGTCCCCTGCATTGGCAGGCGGACTCTCAACCACTGTGTCACCAGGGAAGCCCAATGATTGTTTTATTTAAGATAAAAGAACACAACAGGAAAAAAAAAGACTTGCAGGAATTAATAAAACTGCAATTTCGGGCTCTATTTAATTTTGCAATGCCAGATATGTGTTGAGGATATGCTAAAGATACAGAATAAAAGCTCACCATAAGTTGGAGCCAGAGATAAATCTTTGGAAGCCATCTTTAAAGAGTTTGAACTCTCCAAATGGAATAAGCACAAAATGAGTAAACTCAGCAGTGCAGCAACTTACACTAAGTCACAGGAGAGAAAAAGGGGTTTTCTCTTGGAGCATCCATTTTACTTTATGGCAAAGAATTTCAAGCATTTGCCATGAAAAAAAATAATTAAAAACCTCACGGTAGAGACTTCTTGCTGAAAAATTTAGTTTTCAAGAAGAGGTTAAGGAAATGATTCCTGAAATATCTAGAAGAAGAAAAAAAACATTAAGGAGAGAAGAATCTGAGGCAAATGAAAAAGTATCATATGTTAACTGAGAAATTTTATGAATAGGAATGGCTAGTATCAATTTGTAGTTATTTTTTTAATGATCCACTTAACTGACATCTGGTGCATTGAAGGGGTTCAAAACAAGCCTCCGCAAAATGTGCCCCAAAACTTTTGCATGAGGATTATTTCGAGCTAAAGGCATTGAGACCCTGCAGGTTCAAGAGAAACTTCTGCCCCTTCTTTAATTAAGTAGGAGAATTTAAATTGCTCTTTCCCAGATTAAGAGTTATGATCAGATATAAATTTTATCCAAGTGGCTCATATATATGGCAGGGCAAACATCTAATTATCCAACATCTGCTCTTCTACTTATCACCCTATGAATGACCCACTTGTCCTTGGAAGCCCCAGGCCCCTATCCCATTTCTTATCTCAGGGTGGCATACATACTTCACTTTACCTTTCTGTCTTTGAACCCCTCATATATGTGGGGTCTCTAACCCTCCCATGGATGTGACACTCCTGTACATACAAAATTAAATTTGATTTTCCTGTTATCATTTCTTATGTCAATTCAATTCTTAGACCAGCCAGAAAAACTTAGAAGCGTAGAGAAAAGGGGTTTTTTTTCCTCCCCCATAGCACCAAAACTTTAGTAACTCTACTACACTTACAAATTCATTGTACCAGCCATGTTCAGGAAAATTTGGAAAAAAGAGTTCCTCTTCTATAACATCTGGCTGATACTGTCCTCACAAGTACAGATGGTCCTAGAAGGATAATGTAATAGTATATAAAATGAACTACACCAGAAGCAGCAGGAACTCAAAGTCAGAGGTGACTAAGGAAAGCTTGAACACCCTCCCTAAGACCCACACATACCACACCCCCAGGTCCCAGAGAGATGGAGAGGGACTCATAGGACATGGGATGAGGTTCAAGCAAAATAATATAATACTAATAATTCCCAAAGACAGACTACCTCATTTGACATCTTAGTCATACCTTTTATTAATTAAACGATGGTGGATATAATATTGACTAGAATATAAAATCTACCTGAATTAAGATAAAACTCAGAATTTCAAAGTGGTTTTGTGATTAGGGTGAAAAACTTCAAGTTATGCTTCCCAAACCCCCCAAAGACACAAGTTCACTCTCCTAGGTTGTCAGAGCTGATTTTCTAGTTTGCAAATCAACTCAAAGAGAAGACAGGAGATGCCATGAGAAATTATGACATCAACCACGGAAGATGAGATTTGGAAAAATTCACATTGAAAGGATGACTTTACCAGAATTGCCAAAAAAAAAAAAAAAAATTTTTTTTTCAGAGAAGCTGGAAAAGAATCCTGAGAGAGAAATGACACAAAATCCAAAACCTAAGAGTGCTTCAGATCTGATAGGAGGCCCTGGTCAACAGGGTCAAATTTGGTTAAAAAATCTTTGAGAATTATAATTAAGACCTTCAGTTTGGCAAATGGGAGGTCAATGGTGGTTTGCACAAGAGCAGTTTTAGTGGAATAGCTGAGTTGGGTGGTGAGTTACCTTGTAAACATGAGATTTTTTTTAATGAGCAAGAGAATCTGAATTGCTCTCTTGAGAAGTTTAGCAGTGATGAAGGGAAGGAGAAAAACAGGTAACAGCCAAGAGATAAGACTTGATTAAAGGTCTTTTTCAGAATGGAGAAATCATGAATAAGCTTGTAGACTAGAGAAAATAGGCAGAAGAAAATTACTGATTAAGAATGCAAGGAGGCCTTCCCTGGTGGCGCAGTGGTTGAGAGTCCGCCTGCCGGTGCAGGGGACATGGGTTCGTGCCCCGGTCCGGGAAGATACCACATGCCGCGGAGCGGCTGGGCCCGTGAGCCATGGCCGCTGAACCTGCGCATCCGGAGCCTGTGCTCCGCAACCGGAGAGGCCACAACAGTGAGAGGCCCGAGTACCGCAAAAAAAAAAAAAAAAAAAAAAAAAAGGAGCTAATTATATGTTATGTGAATTTTACTTCAATTTCAAAAAAAAAGTAGTGAGCAACAGTGAAAGTCTGAAAAGCAGGCAGTCAAGGTTAGTATGAGACAATAAGAAGAGAAGTAGGATGCTCAAAGAACATGAGGTGTTCTGCTAAATGTGTTAGTTCTGTTTTGACTTTACTGACTTGACACAAAATTGACTGAAATATGAGTTTATCTTCAAAGGTAGAAAGAGAGAAAAAGCAGTATCATAGGCAAAAATAGAAAATATACAAAAGGAAAAAAACGTAGTTGGATATTGGGCATTTAAGTCAGGAGGGGAAAAAACAAGTCTGTTAAATGTAAATAATTGGAGGGTTTTTGTGTGACTGAGTAGAATTCATTTGAATTATTCCCAAGGATGTCAAAGTAATGATGAAACACTCCTTTTGTAAGAGTATTTGAAAAATAATGACATGTGCAGGTTGATATAAAAGTTGAGGATTTCCTCTGAGACAGTTCTGGCAAGATTTGTGGATGTGGGCTGTTCAACAGTAATATGAGTCATGTGTTTTGCCTGGGACATGAAATTCCAAGAATGAGGAGGAAAATAGGGTCCATCTTTGCATGTCAATATCTTCCTTAAATTGGTAATATCTCTTTAGAGTGCGATGCCTTTTACCCTAAATCATTTTGTTTGCATTTGAGTAAGGATGGCTCATGCTTGCTTCTTTATGGACAGAACACAAACACAGAAGTCTTCAATGTTTCCCTTCATCTCCTGCAAATGTTCTGCTATAAACACTCTTCTAGACAAGATGATGGTGAAGCATGATATAGCTAATCTCAGCATGCTACAAAAGTACTTACTAAAGCTCACACACCTCATTCTTTTTACCTTATTCCTTGTTCTCCCTTTAACCTTCATTGGTGCAATGATTTTAATGAGCCTAGCTTTTTCAAGTATCCATGGAGTCATTGGTATTTTAGGAGGTAGGGAGGTTGTCTAGAAGCAGCTGTAGATTCAAAAAGATTAATTAGTGTTTTCCCTGTACATAAATGTTTGCAACCTAGTTGGAAAGGAAGTAAAGCAAGTACATATAAACAATAGAATTTATTTATTTATTCAAAAAAATGTTTTGCTTACCAAATGCCAGGCACTAGGGTACAGGTAATGTCCCTCCTTTCATAAAAATTATAGTCTATGGGAGGACATTGTAAATAAATAGTGTACACGGAAGTATATACAAATGTGGTTAAGTGCTACAAGGGAGAATGGATGGATTGATTTGGGAAAGTCTGAATAAAGATGGGGAGGACTCTCATAGTGGAAAGAAAAACATAATAAGCAAAAGCAGAAGAAAGACAAATGATTAAATGGTACCTGTGAAGGGCCACAAAATAAATGACCTGATGAGGTAGAGATAATGGCTGGGGGACAGTAGGAGGGGAAAAGGTTATGAAGGATCTTGGGAACCCTCCAGAGAACTTAAACATAAAGCAATGACTGGCCAAGGAAGTAGTCTGTTTTAAAATGAGATTAACAATAGGACTAGCCCTTTTTGTCTATAATAAGGATTTACTCTGTCCTCTGACAGGAGAATTTTGCAGGTGAGGAAGAAGGTAGAAGTCAGGAAAAGGAACTGAGGACGTGTAGCAATTTGTCACAGCTGTCCCTCATTACCATGGGTTTTATTTATGCACTAAACTGAAAGCATGAGTGGAGAGAAAGTGGATGCAAAGTGCTACTTTAAAATCTAAGTTATTAAGAAAGAAAAAGAAAAGCATTTAATCATATTATTAAATTTGGCCAACTCATAATAAGTATTTTGTGCTTCTTTTCTCAGCCCTAAGATACACTTTATATGTGGTACATTTTATCATGAAATTAGTAGAGCTAAATATTTCTTAAATTTGAAGTACTACTGAGTAGTCTCATGAATGCAGAGTAATAGAAAGTCACTAGAATAATTTTGAAATATACGTTCTTTTCCTGACTTAACCTCAACATGGCCAAGAGACCACTTTTCTAAATCTAATAGCTTGATGCTTTCCAGTTTCCAGTCAAGCATGTAGGTAATAATAAAGCAGATTTAAAAACTACTATCAAAAACACAGCTTTATTAATTAAACTGATTTTTTTCCTTATTTGAGTTATTTAGCATCTCCCATTCTACCCACCCAAAGAGGCCTTATATTTGTTTTTAATAAAAGGGATTTTAAAAATTAAAAAGCAGAAGAACAAAGCATTGAATAATAACTGCCTATATAATGGACTAGGTCATGGAAAATAATTTTTATTTGAATAAATCTATGGTCTACAAGTGAAGGCTAGCTTGAATATGAAATTCTAGAGTCTTCTTTCTACTTTCTAAACCACACAATCAGCTATCTGAAAATTATATAGAAGAACCACAATATATCAATGTTCTAAAGTAATTCCTGCAGGAAGCAACATTAGAGGAACTGCATCTAATTGAATTATGCTAGTTAATTATTTCCTAGGTTCCTTACCTTCCCCCTCATATAATTTACAAGAGAGTCAGAATCTATTTCTTTTATTAAATGAACATTAACATGAGTGCTTAGTGGATTAGCATTTCTATTCTTGCACCATAATGAATCTGAATGTATGTTCTAGTGGTATTGGTGAAAATTGTGATGGTGTAGATGCATAGCATTAAATACATCTTTCAAGCTTTTCAAATTTTACCCTTTTTCTAAATCTGGCACTGTCAAACAAAAGGACAGATTTGAGCCACTTTCGATCAAGTGGAAGGTACAGTCTCTTCTTCAGCACAAAAATAGAACCAGGTAAAACAAAACAGCCTGTTACCATTTTCAAGAAAGGCCTGTGGGCTTCCCTGGTGGCGCAGTGGTTGAGAGTCTGCCTGCCGATGCAGGGGACACGGGTTCGTGCCCCGGTCCAGGAAGATCCCACATGCCGCGGAGCAGCTAGGCCCAGGAGCCATGC